>NC_080623.1:1947444-2272018 GCF_027887145.1 Ammospiza caudacuta
CCCACTCCAATCCACAAAAAATCCCATTTTATTCCCATATATCAGCATGTTCTAGCCCTCATCCTAATCCACAAAAAAATATCCTTTTATTCCCATAAATCAGCATTTTCTAGCCCCCACCCCAATCCACAAAAAATCTTTTTTTTTTCCATAAATCAGCATCTTCTAGCCCCTAATCCACAAAAAAAATCTCATTTTATTCCCATATGTCAGCATATTCTAGCCCTCACCCCAACCTACAAAAAAAAAAAAATCCCATTTTATTCCCATTTATCACCATCTTCTAGTCCCCAATCTACAAAAAATCTAATTCCCATATATCAGCATCTTCTAGCCCCCACCCCAATCCACAAAAAAACCCCTCATTTAATTCCCATTTATCACCATCTTCTAGCCCCTAATCCACAAAAAAATCTCATTTTATTCCTATATATCACCATCTTCTAGCTCCCACTCCAATCCACAAAAAAAATCTTGTTATTCCCATATATCACCATCTATTCTAGTCCCCAGTCCACAAAAATAATCTCATTTTATACCCATAAACAACCATCTTCTAGCCCCCGCCCCAATCCACAAAAACACCTTTTTTTTCCATTTATCAGCATCTTCTAGCCCCCACCCGAATCCATTAAAAAAAATCTCATTTTATTCCTATATATCCCCATCTTCTAGCCCCCACCCCAATCCATAAAAAATCTCATTTTATTCCCATATATCACCATCTTTAGCCCCTCCCCAATCCATTAAAAGAAATCTCATTTTATTCCCATTTATCAGCATCTTCTAGCCCTCACCCCAATCTACAAAAAAATCTCATTTTATTCCTATACATCACCATCTTCTAGTCCCTAATCCACAAAAAAAAAAATCCCATTTTATTCCCATAAATCAGACACTTCTAGCCCTCACCCCAATCTACAAAATCTCATTTTATTCCTATATATCACCATCTTCTAGCCCCCACCCCAATCCATAAAAAATCTCATTCCCATAAATCAGCATCTTCTAGCCCCCACCCCAATCTACAAAATCTCATTTTATTCCTATATATCACCATCTTCTAACTCCCACCCCAATCCACAAAAAAAATCCCATTTTATTCCCATAAATAACCATCTTCTAGCCCCCAATCCACAAAAAAATCTCATTTTCTTCCCATAAATCAGCATCTTTTAGCCCCCACCCCAATCGACAAAAAAATCCCATTTTATTCCCATAAATCAGACACTTCTAGCCCCCACCCCAATCTACAAAAAACAAAATCTCATTTTATTCCCATATATCCCCATTTTCTAGCCCCACTTCCATCCCACCCACGTCCCTCCCTCGCACGTGTCCTGACCCACTCCAACCTCCTGGTGCCATCCCCACATCCCTGGGGCTGGCCCCGTTCCCAGACACCCCCAGCTCCCCCTGTCCTGCCCCAGGGTCCCCTCCCCAGGGATGTCCCCACCTTGCTCTGGAAGCTGAAGATGGTGACAGACAGACAGACCAGGGCCGTGATCCCCAGGCACAGCAGCACCGACTTGGTGTTGTAGTAGCTGCAAAACGACCAGGAAAAGAAAACTAGGGTCATTCCCCGGGATAGGAAAGGGGATTCAGCTGGGCAAGGAACCCTACAGGCACAAACAGCGCTGGAATTATCAACATTCCACACTAAAGGTGGGAAAGGAAGGATGGAAAAAAGCTTGGATGGGTTTTCTGTCACAGACATCTTTTATGGAAAATCCTTTCCTTAAGATTTTCCCTCCTGAGAAGCTGTGAGGCCTCAGGAGCAAAATGTAAACAATGATTATCTGCTGCTGTGGAATGCAACAAGCAGATCTTTAATTAGTCTCATAGTAGTTGTTTCTAATTAATGGCCAATCACAGCCCAGCTGGCTTGGACAGAGAGTCCAAACCACAAACCTTTATTATCATTCTTTGCTATTCTATTCTTAGCTAGCCTTCTGATAAAACCTTTTCTTCTATTCTTTTGGTGTAGTTTTAATGTAATATGTATCATAAAATAATAAATCAAGCCTTCTGAAACACGGAGTCAGATCCTCATCTCTTCCCCAGTCCAAGAACCCCTGTGAACACCGTCACAGTGTTTCTGCTCTTTTGAAGGATGGAGGGAAGGCAGAAGGATCCATCTGGGCCTCCCAGAGCAGCTCCAAGTTCACCAATGCCACTGTCCACGGACAGACAGGGAATGGAGAAGGTCCTGACTGGGAGGTGGCAAAACCAGGGTGACAAAAGTCCCCCCAGCACGAGGGGAAAGCAAAGGAGCAGCCCCGGGCTCCTGCCCAGTGTGGCTGTAGGAAAAGCAGGGGCTGGAGCAGGGACAGGGGCGGCAGGCTCAGGAATGGTTTCCAGGCTGGACCGGGGTTCTGGCTGCAGTGCCAGGCTCAGCCCTTGGGAAAGCCAGCCCTGCTCTCCCTGGGGGATTTGTGTGGAGTTTTCCCCTGAAGCTGCTGAGGCCAGAGATTTCTTTGTCCCCATGCATCCATCCCTCACCCAGCCTGGATCATGGCACTCTCTCCAGGCTCCCACGTGATTTAGGAGCACATTTCAGATTTCCTGGTGTGAATGAGCAGAAGGGAACAGGCTGGGGGATACAAACTCCTGAAACTGCTGGGACAAATCCCTTGGTCCCCCCTTGCCTGGGACCTGCCCAGTGAGAAATGGGGGATCTCTGAGTGGTCACCTGCAGCCCCTCCAGGTGCAGCCCCTCCAGGTGCTGCCCCTCCAGGGCTCTCCTGCAGGATTTGGGATGTGGGATCCCCCAGTGCTGCCTCCCTTGGCACAGGGACAGCCTTGGGAACCTTCCTTGTGAAGTTTCACAGGGAAGCTCCAGCTTTGTGTGGCTGCTGGGAGCTCAGGAACAGGGAATGCTTTCAGGAAGAGACAGGACACAGGGCAGTGCCCAACCCACCTGGAGAGCATGGCAGTGAGATAGGCCATGGACAGGGTCTGGGGGAGAACACGGACTGGTTAGTGCCCCCCTGCCCCAAGCAGACACCAGGAAATCCCACAGGAAATCCCTCAGTCCCAGAGAAAGGGGCACGGGAGCCTCCCAGACTCTCAGGAGAAGGAGCCTGGGCAGCATTTGGAACCCTCCAGTGACTGATGGGCACAGGAGAGGGCAGAGGGAGGGCAAATGGCACTGGAGGAGCCCCTGCTCCTGCATCCCTCCCACACAGGAGCCAGGTCCCATCCCAGCTTCCCTTCCACATCCCTGCTCCCATCCCACATTCCAGCTCCCATCCCAGCTCACATCGCAGCTCCCACCCCAGTTCCCATCCCAGTTCTCCTCCCAGCTCCCATCCCAGTTCCCACCTGAGTTCCCATCCCTGTTCCCATCTCTGTTCCCATCCCAGTTGTCCCCCCAGTTCCCACCCCAGCTCCAATCCCACTCCCCACCCCAGTTCCCATCCTGGTTCCCACCCCAGTTCCACCCAGTTCTCCTCCCAGCTCCAATCCCAGTTCCCATCCCAGTTCTCCCCCCAGCTCCAATCCCAGTTCCCATCCCTGCTCCCACCCCAGTTCCCACCAGACCCCACAGATTATTTTTTGCAGTTTTTTAACAAACAGAGGCTCCCTTTTTATCCAGCTCCTCCCATCCCAGTGCAACCCCAGCTCCTCAGCCCAAGCCCAGGACAAGAAGGGGATGAAATTCCCACTTTTCCCCAGGAATTCCAGCCTTGTGCTGGGAGCCACCCTGACCCCAGGGCAGATGTTGTCCAGATGTTGGCCAGACTCACAAAGATGCTGAGCAGGATCAGGTTCCATGGGAAGTATCTCCTGCAAAGCAAACAGGGGTTAGTCAGCTGGGGCTGTGCCAGGGAACCCCTGACCATGGGGTAATTAGTGATTGTGAGGGTAATTAATGGCCATTAATGGGTAATTAATGTCCATGCTGGTAATTAGTGCCCTGTGCACAAGTGCTGGGGCAGTGCAGGACACAGTCACCAGGGGCATTTGGGGTCCTGCTGGGCCAGCAGGACAGAGGTCCCCAGGATATTCCTGCTCCCCTGGGAGCTGACAAGAGCATCCTCTGGAATGGTTCATTCCCAGAACCCAGCAAGAGCATCCTCTGGAATGGTTAATTCCCAGAACACAGCAAGAGCATCCTCTGGAATGGTTCATTCCCAGAACCCAGAGCTGCAAACGGGGCGGTGCTGCCACATTTCTCTGCATAGAGAAAAGCAAGGCACAATTCTTCCCGAGGATTTCTGGGTTTCACATTCTCTGAAGCTCAGAGAAAGGGGAAACACAACTCTTATCACTTGCTGTGCCTGTGTAGAATGCAATATGGAGATTGTTTACCCAAAGTGAGGATGTTTTGTTCCCTTGGCCTGTCAGGGCCAGGTGTGTGTGTGACTGTGACAGTCATGGGATTCTGTGCAGTGTGTGCAGAGTGAGTGCTTGGCAGATCCAGTTTAGATGAAATGTACACAGTGCAGTATAATGAAGTCATTAATTTGTACATAGTACAATATAATAAAGTCATTAATTAGCTGTCCATGGAGTCAGATGCACCATTCCTCCTCCATCAGGGCCCTCACAGCATTGCTGCAGGGCAGTTTCTGCTGAAGCCACAGCTGCAATTGGACTCCTGAGCTGCAGCAAGCCAAGGCCTGGAACAGCTCTTTCCAGCATCTGGAACAGGTTCCCAGAGCAGCTGTGGATCCCTGGCAGTGTCCAAGGCCAGGACAGTGTAGCACCCTGGGACAGTGGGAGGTGTCCCTGCCATGGCACGGGCTGGGATTTGAGGTCCTTTCCAACCCAAACCATTCCATGATCCCATGGAAACACAGCAGCTGCATCCCTGCCCCACAGCAGGACAGGAAACCTGAGGAGAACATTCCTGCTGCCTTCCCAGGCTGTCCCAGACCCCAAAGCATCCCCTCCTCACCTGGGCCCAGAGCAGCAGGCGAGGATCAGGTAGGTGACGAAGAAAACGGCGCTGTAAGGGGAGAGAGAGAGAGAGAGAGAGAAGGAGAGTTTGGGGGGGAAAAACAGCCTGGGAGAGGGGTGCAGGGGGTAGGATGGAATTGCCTGGAAAAAATCTTGGGATGGTGGAGCATGGTAGAATTCTCTGGGATGGAATTCCCTGGAAAAGCAGCCTGGGATGGTGGTGCAGGGGAGAATTCCTTGGGATAGAATTCCTTGGAAAAGCAGCCTGGGATGGAATTCCTTGGAAAACCAGTGTGGGATGGTGGAATTCCCTGGAAAAGCAGCCTGAGAGGGTGGAATTCCCTGGGATGGAATTCCCTGGAAAACCAGCCTGGAATGGTGGTGCAGGGGGGAATTCCTTGGGATGGAATTCCCTGGAAAAGCAGCCTGGGATGGGGATGTTGGACATGCAAGCACCCAGCAGGTTGGATCAGGCTGGTTCCCACCCCTGGTCCCTCTCACTGAGCTCCTTCCTGCCCTAAGGAGCCTCCTCTGCCTGTGCTCGTCCCCAGGGTGGCACAAAACATCCCTGGGGAAGCTGAGGGCAGGATCTGGAGCAGAGCACCCAAACGTGTGAGTGACAAACACAAATCCACTGAGTTTATGTTGGCTCTGGGGAAATGTTCCTTCATGGAAAGGGAGGTCGGGCTCTGGGAGGGGCTGCCCAGGCAGTGGTACAATCCCATCCTTGGAAATGCCCAAAAAGCCTTTGGAAGTGGCACTGGGGGACATCCAGATCTGAGCACTGATTGGTTTGACCAAAACCTCCCAAAAAACTCACTTATCAACCCAGGACACTTGGTCAGTGGTGAGGGGAGGGTCGGTGGTTGGACTCCATGGTCTCCAGGGGCTTTTCCCACCTTCATGATTCCAGGATTCCTTGGTTCTGGGAGTTTCTCACATGGAGGTGCCAGGTTTGTTATCATTTCCAGGTTTGCCCCTCATTTCCAGGTTTGCCCCTCATTACCAAACCCTTTCCAGCCTGGGGGTGTCAAGGCTGGAGGTTCTTAAACCAAGGGCTGGCAAAGTGACCAGGCTCAGGCAGGAAGGGCTGTGCTGGAGGAGGGAGCTGCTCCCATGGCACATCCCCCCCAGGAATGGGGATTTTTGGGCTTTCCATTCCTGGAAGTGCACAAGGCCAGGCTGGACAGGGATTGGAGAAACCTGGGACAGTGGGAGGTGTCCCTGCCCATGGCAGGGGTGGCACTGGGGGGACTTGAAGGTTCCTCCAACACAACCCATTCCAGGATTCCACTGAAGAAGAGCCCAGGGCAGGGAAGGGCTCAGGGCAGGAGGAGCTGCTCAAGGACAAGCCCAGGGCAGGAGGATCCATTCAGAACAGGGCTCAGGGCAGGAGGATCCATCCAGAACAAGCCCAGGGCAGAAGGATCCCTTCAGAAAAGGCTCAGGGACAAGCCCAGGGCAGGAGGACCCTCCTGGCTCAGCAGAGCCCACGGTGCAGTGGCTGCCCAGCCCCACCCAGGTCCTGGCAGGTTTTGGGTTTTACCTGCCAGCATTTGAGGCTCCCCAAGCACAGCAGCCCCAGAGCTGCAGGAGGCAGAGCTGAAGGAGGCTCTCCTGCCCTCCTGCACGTGGCTGGGTGTTTTTCCAGGCTCTGCTCCCTGCTCCCCCCAGGGCAGCAGCGCCGATGGCTGCGATAGCCATTGACCCTCGGCCAGGGCAGGGAGGTGACGGCAGAGCTCAGGGCACAGAGATAAAGGCAGGCCCAGCTCTCCCACTGGGAAACCAGGAAAGCCCAGTGGGAGCAGCCTGGACATGGCTGAGCAGCTGGGCAGGGACTGTCAGAGCACAGAGCCAGCAGGGCCCTCCATCCCTGGCTGCTCTGGGTTTATTTATTCCCACTGAGGGGCCATCCCAGCAGTGGGAAAACGTCCTGGGGCTCCCAGGTTTTATTACAGAGGTGTCTGGTTGGGAAGGAGACCCAGGCACAGAGCTGGAAAAACATTTGGAGGCACTGGAATGAAGGGAAGGGCTTGGCTCACTGAGCAGTGAAAAAACATAAAATTAAAGTGATGGAATGGCCTGGGAGGGAAGGGACCTTAAAATCCACCCCATTCCATTCCATTCCATTCCATTCCATTCCATTCCATTCCATTCCATAAATCCCATCCCATCCCATCCCATCCCATCCCATCCCATCCCATCCCATCCCTGCTGTGGGCAGGGACATCTCCCACTGTCCCAGATGCTCCAGCCTGGCCTTGGGCACTGCCAGGGATCCAGGAGCAGCCCCAATTGCTCTGGGACATCCATCCCAGCCCCTCCTCACCCTCACAGGGAGCAATTCCTGCCCAATCTCCCATCCATCCCTGCCCTTTGGAAGCCATTCCCTGTGTCCTGTCCCTCCATCCCTGTCCCCAGCCCCTCTCCAGCTCTCCCGGAGCCCCTTTGGGCCCTGCCAGGGCTCTGAGCTCTCCCTGCAGTGGGGTGAGCACCCCCAGCTCTCCCAGCTCTCCCCAGAGGGGCTCCAGCCCTGCAGCAGCTCCGTGACCCCTCTGGGCTCCCTCCTCATCCTTCCTGTGAGGACCCCAGGGCTGGAGCAGCTCTGCAGGTGGGGTCTCACCTGGGCACAGGGGGACAATGACCAGGGGGAATTCCTGCAGGACAAAACCCCCCCAGCTGCCCCAGGGGTGTTTCTAGTGGGAAACAGGAGGGAATGAACCCCATCTGGGCAGGGAGATGGAGAGGGTTCCCCAGAGGCCAAGGTGGGCACCTGAGCAGGGCTGAGGCTCCTCCCCCTGTGCCCTGGGAGGTGACAGTGCCTCCCCAAGCCCAGCTGCCCTCTGGAGCACCTTTGATTCCCTCCTGGTGCCCCGGAGCTCCCACTGCTGCTGTTTGGAGGGTTCTCCCAGGTTACATAAACTGTGTCTCATCTGCTGATTTGGGTGTGAACTCATTAAAGCTGAGTTCACCTCACACTCAATGAGCAGCACTGACCCCGCCAGCAGCCTGGAAACCACGGAGCCAGGAGGTGCCTGCACCTGGGAGCCCCATTCTGGGCTGGGTGAACCAAGGAATGGAATCCCAGCTTCAGGGCTCTGGGATGGAGCCCCAGGAGTGACAGCCCCACCCAGACATGGCCAGGAACATCCCAACACCTCCAAATCCTCCCCACTGGGTATTATGTAATGGAAACTCCAACAAACACCTGGCTTCCAATGGGAAAATCCCAAAGTTCAGCACCCATGGTGCTCTGAGCATCCTCCCAGGTGTCAGATATGGGGCTCTGCAGTGTTTTCCTGAATGCTCTGCACGGAGGCCTCTGGACTTTCCAGAGGGCCTTCCCAAAGTGAACCCTCTAAGGTACCCTGGACATCCCTCCAGGTCTCACTAGGAGTTTCTGTTTCCCTGGAAACTCCCCAGTTTTATATGGCCTTCTGCAGGAAATACTCAGGTATTTATTTCAACCCTGGTTTCTAGAGCCATTTTTGGGGAAGTGTTTGGGGTCTCTTGCTCATTCAGGTGAGATTTCCCACCTCAGGCTCAGCCGTGGATTGGTGCCCGAGGCAGTGCCCAAGGCCAGGCTGGACACTGGGGCTGGGAGCAGCTGGGATGGTGGGAGGGCTCCCTGCCATGGCAGGGGTGGCACTGGATGGGCTTTGAGGTCCCTCTCAACCCAACCCAACCCAACCCAACCCAACCCAACCCAACCCAACCCAACCCATTCCATGATTCCATGACCTTCCCCAGCTGCCTCTGGACTCTTTGGAGTGATGCTTCACATGCAGGACAGTGTTGGAGACCTTTCCCACATCACCACATCCCTACCCAGGCTGTGTGGAGCACACAAGGCTGCAGGAAAAGCCAGGGATACTCACTAGGAAGCCCAGTACCAGGCAGAGTGGGTCTGGATGTAGCCCTTGACTGGTTCACTGCAAGACAAGGAAAGATCCTGAGCGGGGAGAACCCAGTCCCTCAGAGCTCCCTGCTCAATGAACCCAGGAACAGCCCAAGCAGGGGATTAAAGCCCAGCCCTGGGTGAATCCTCAGGCAGCCTGAGCCTGTGGAGAGGAATTCCAGCTCCAGGTGGGAAGGGCAGTGCTGCTCCCCCAGTTCCACACCGGAGCTGGCTGGGAATGGCTCCCACAGGGGATTAAGGAGCCCAAATCCTCAGGCTGGCACTGATCCATTATTTATTCTGGAGGCAACATGAGCCACACACACCCAGAGCGCTCGGTCATCCGAGCTGGAGAGGGGGATGAGCAGGGGAGGGAAGGCAGCCCCTGGAGCTGGGATCTGGTGACTCCCACAGGGAAAACCCAGCAGCCGCTGCCAGGGGCAGCAGCCCTGGGTGGGTCCAGGATGGGGGATCCAAACCTGAGTGTGGGTGGCAATAGGGGCAAAAGGAACCTCTGGGTGTTCCCTCAGCTTTGCTTTTCTATTGGAATAGCCAGAAAGAATCCACAGGGAAAACCCAGCAGCCGCTGCCAGGGGCAGCAACCCTGAGGATCACCCAGGATGGGGGATCCAAACCTGAGCGTGGGTGGGAATGGGGGCAAAAGGAACCTCTGGGTGTTCCCTCAGCTTTGCTTTTCTATTGGAACAGTCAGAAAGGATCCAGGTGTGACACAACCCCCAGGAACCTCCCCAGAACCCTGTCCCAGGTGGCCCAGGACACACCGAGCACCCACCAGAAGGTGAAGAAAGCCACAATGACAACGGTGACCAGGAGCTGGACCATCAGGATGGCGTACACCTGCGGGAAGAGGTGTGATCCATGAATCCCAGAATCCAGCAGAGCCAGGCCCTTCAGGGGTGGGGGTCCAGCTCTGCCAGCCCCGAGGGCGAGGGACGCGTCCCTGCCTCACCTTCCTGATGAACACCCTGCGCACGTTGCGGTCGTCCCAGCTGAAGGTGGTGAGCAGCTCCGTGTCCCCCGGGTACCCTCCGCTGCCGTAGCTGGGGCTGCTGCCTGCAGGGAGGCCAAAGGAGCAGCTGCCACCCCAAAATTCCCCCCAGCCATGGGACCTGGGCCCAGGGAGCCACCACAGTTCAGCTTGGTGCCCCAAATCCCCAGAGGTTCCTTGTGGCCAAATTCCAAATCCCCCCCAGCTGTGGGACCTGAGCCCAGGGAGCCATCACAGCAGTTTGGTGCCCCAAATACCCAGTGGTTCCTTGTGGCATTCATGTTCTCTGAAAAAATCCCTTCACCCGGGATTTTTCTCCTGGGAAGACGAGAAGCCTCAGAGAAAAGGAAAACAATTCTTATCTCATTTGCTTCTCCTGTGTTGTGCTCATGTGGAATGCGTTTGGAGACTGTTTACCACAGGGGATTGTTTGATTGGATTCTGCTCTGAGTTGTTTTGACTCTTTGGCCAATCAGGGCCAAGCTGTGTCGAGACTCTGGAGAGAGTCGCAAGTTTTCATTATTATCTTTTTACCATTTAGTAAGTATCCTTTGTGTATTCTTTAGTATAGTTATATTATATATAATATAATATAACTAGAGTATTCTTTAATATAATATATTAAATAATATTATGATAAGAATAATAATATTAAAGAATATTAAATACATTATTCTTTAGTGTAGTTATAGTATATAAAATTATAGTATTCTTTAATATATTAATATATATTATTAATATGTATTATTAATATATATTATATATTATATATTATATATTAAAGAATATATATAATATATATCATATATTAAAGAATATTGTATATATTAAAGAATATTATTATATATTAAAGAATATTAATATAAGAATATTAATATTAAAGAATGTTAAATATATTATTCTTTAGTATAGGTTTATTATGTATTATATTAAATTGTAATAGTCTTTAATATAATATATTAAAGAATATTAATATAAGGATAATAATATTAAAGAGTATTAAATATATTATTCTTTAGTATAGGTATATTATATTAAAGTATAGTATTAATTAATATAATATAGTATTATAAAGTAACAAATTAGCCTTCTGAGAACATGGAGTCAGATTCATCATTCCTGCCTTCACTGGGACATTTCCCTGCAAATACAAAAGTTCTGCTCTCTTCCCACTCCTGCTGCTCCTTAGGACCATCCCTGGGAGCAGAGGGGGAACATTCCCACAAACCATCCCAACACCAGGGGACACTTCTGAGTGTTCCCTCAGCTTTGCTTTATCCTTGTCTGAGGAAACACCAAAGCTTTCACAGCAATGGGAGGGCTGCAATCATCCCTTGCTCTCCTTTCATTGGATGTTAAAGCATCCCCAGAGCAGCTGTGCCTCAGCATTCCCAGGGGAGCAGCTGTGATTCAGCATTCCCAGCGGAGCAGGAGGAGTCCCTCGCTGCTCTCCTGAGCTGTGTTTGCATCCTGGCTTTGTCAACAACGTCTCAGCTCTGAGAGCAGCTCCTGGCAGCTCCCTGAGTTCATCCCCCAGCCCCATTTCCATGCAGGGACTCAGGGAACAGTTAAGGAAACAGCTCCAATGCTACCAGTGAGAAAAACTTTCCCCCAAACCCTCAAATCCCTGCACAAGTCATCTCTGCTGAGCCAAAACTGGAACAGCAGCTCCTGCTGCTGGTTTTCCTTTCCCCATCCCCAGCAGTGTCCCAGGCCAGGCTGGATGGGCTTGGAGCAGCCTGGGACAGTGGGAGGGGTCCCTGCCATGGCAGGGGTGGCACTGGATGGGCTTAAAGGTCCCATCCCACCCAAACCATTCCATGGCTCCATGACCATTCTGTGTCCTCTGTGCTTCCCTCCTGTGTCACTGAAGTCCCCCCTGCTGGGTTTCACAGAAGGATTTTTGTGTGATTTTCCTGCTTTACATTCTTGTCCCTGCCTGGTCCACAGACACCCCCCCTCCTCATACAGCTTCTGAGCTCAAGGATGCCCAAATCCTTCAGGAGATGGAGCAAAGACCCTCTCAATCCCAGAGCAGACACAAGGAGAGCCAAACTCAAGGTCCTGATCCTGATTTTCTCCTGTTCTCCTGGTTAAAGTTGCTCATTCAAAATGCAGGAGCCTCACTCAGGTGCCCCCCGCAGGAAACAAGTCCCTGGTGCTGTTCTGTTATCAGTAAATCCCTTGGTCCTTCCTTCCTTCCTGCCCCACTGGAGCTGAACCTCCTGTGTGTTGTCCTGGATCCCTCATCGGTCCCAAAGTACCTGGGCAGGGAGAATTCCTGGGAATTCCAGGCCTCCTGCACCCAAGCAGTCCCAGCTCCTAAACAACACCCAAGCTGACCCCTAAACACCAAATTGGCCCCTAAACACCAAATTGTCCTCTAAACACCCAACTGGCCCCTAAACACCCAGCTGGCACCCAAACACCAAATTGTCCTCTAAACACCAAATTGGCCCCTAAACACCAAATTTGCCCCTAAACACCAAGTTGGCTTCCAAACACCCAACTGTTTCCTAAACACCCAAGCTGGTCCCTAAACACCCAACTGTTTCCTAAACAGCAAATTGGCCCCTAAACTCCCAACTGGCCTCTAAACACCCAGTTGTCCCCTAAACACCAAACTGGCATCTCAGTGCCCCGAGGAACTGAAGGGTTTTACCATCCTCCCTCCCTCCATGCCTCCCTCCCTCCCTGCCAGCATCCAGAGGGTTCCATCCTCCTCCTTCCTGGCGTCCCCACATCTGTCCCCCCCGTCCAAGGCCACAGCAGGACAGTGTGTCCTGAGTTCATGGTCACAGAAACAACCCCAAACCCACATCCCTTCTCTCCAGGCACTCCCAGTCAGGTGTGAGACATCCCACAGAGTGGGATTGGCTTCCCACCTGGAGCCCCCAAATACCCCATCCCACCCCCTAAACCTCAAACACCCCATCCCACTCCATAAACCCCAAATACCCCAGAGACCCCCTAAACCCCAAATAATCCATCCCACCCCCTAAACCCAAATACCCCATTCCACTCCATAAAACCCAAATATCCCATCCCACTCCATAAAACCCAAATACCCCATCCCACTCCATAAAACCCAAATACCCCATTCTCACCCCTTAAACCCCAAATACCCCATTCCCACCCCATAAACCCAAATACCCCATCCCACCCCAAACCCCAAACAACCCCTATACCCAAATACCCCATTCTCACCCCTTAAACCCCAAATACCCCATCCCATCCCTAAACCCCAAATACCCCATCCCACCCCTAAACCCCAAATACCCCATTCCATCTCTAAACCCCAAACACACCATTCCACCCTTTAAACCCCAAATACCCCATCCCACTCCAAATACCCCATCCCACCCCCTAAATCCCAAACATCCCCTATACCCCAAATACCCCATTCCACCCCTAAACCCAAATACGCCATCCTACCCCCTAAACCCCAAATACCCCATCCCACCCCTAAACCCAAATACCCCATCCCACCCCTAAACCCAAATACGCCATCCTACCCCCTAAACCCCAAATACCCCATCCCACCCCTAAACCCAAATACGCCATCCTATCCCCTAAACCCCAAATACCCCTAAACTCCATAAACCCCAAATACCCCATCCTACCCCCTAAACCCCAAATACCCCATTCTACCCCTAAACTCAAATACCCCATCCCATCCCTAAACCACAAATACCCCATCCCACTCCATAAACCCCAAATACCCCATCCCACCCCCTAAACTTCAAATACCCCATCCCACCCCATTTAGGCCTCACCCCCCCTAATTCATTGCAAGAGAAGAAAATCCCAGATGATGCCCAGAGGCACCTGGGGGGATTTGTCCTGTTCCTCAGGGCAAAGGCTGAGAAACCATCAGAATGTGCAGCACAGACACAGCAGGGGAGGTTCTCACTCCTTCCCCCTCCCCAAGCTTCCCATCCCTGCAGCTGGACAGAACAGGCAGCAAAGGATGGAGCAGGGCAAGAGCTCATGAGTCCCTAAATCCCATCATCCCAGTGTTTTCTCTGGCTAGAGCTGTGCTGAGTGAGCACTTGGCCACCCTCAGGGTCACTCCCCAGGCTCCAGCCCCATTTCCAAGCCTGCAGCCATTCCCTGGGCTCTGTCCTTTGCTGCAGCCCAGCAGCAGCTCCAGGAAGCTTCTGGGTGTTGGGAAAACTACTGGTTTGCCCAGGAATGGCCACGAGGATGCCGGAACAATCCAGCCTTTGGCCCCAGCCGTGTCCCAGCCTCCCTGGCTCTGCCAGCAGCTGCCAACAGCCACACTGGGGGCTGTGACACCACTTGTGACACCAATTGTGCCACCTCAGCTGCTCTGGGAGCTGAGCAGGAGCTGCAGGAGGGGGTGGGGGATCCCTACAGCTGAAGCAGGACTTTCCCTCCAGCCCCAGGAGCTGGGATCTCCCAGGACAGCAAGCTGGGAATGGGGATTTCTCCCGCATGGGACTGGGAAGGAGTTTAGTCCCTTGTGAGGTTTCTGGGATGGCTGGAATGGCTTTTATTCACAGATTTAGACTTTTATCTGCAGATGGAGACTTTTATGTGTAGATAGAGACTTTTACACGTTGAGAGACTCTCCTGTGCAGACAGAGGCTCACAGCTCATTGCTGCAGCTCTGCTGTGGGCCAAATTGGGCACCACATCCCCACTTCTCCTCTTAACCCTGCTGCTCCTCTTATCCAGATCCCCCTCTTATCCCTGCTCCTCCTCTTATCCCTGGTCTTCCTCTTATCCCTGCTCCTCTTCTCATCCCTGGTTCCCCTCTTATCCCTGCTCCTCCTATTATCCCTAGTCCCGCCTCTCATTCCTGCTCCCCCTCTTATCCTGGTTCTCCCTCTTGTCCCTGCTCCCCCTCTTATCCCTGCTCTCCCTCTTATCCAGATCCCCCTCTTATCCCTGCTCCCCATCTTTTCCTGGTTCCTCCTCTTATCCTTGCTCTTCCTCTTATCCTGGTCGCCCCCTCTTGTCTCTGCTCCTCCTCTTATCCCTGCTCTTCCTCTTATTCTGGTTCCCTCTCTCATCCCTTGTCCCCCCTCTTGTCCCTGCTCCTCCTCTTATCCTGCTCCCCATCTTATCCCTGCTCTTATTCTCCTCCCTGCTCCCCCTCTTCTCCCTGCTCCTCCTCTCATCCCTTCTCACCCTCTTATCCTCATTCCCTTCTCATCCCTGGTCCCCTTCTCATCCCTGCTCCCCCTCTTATCCTGGTTCCCTTCTCATCCTTGCTCCCCCTCTCATCCCGGCTCCCCCTCTCATCCCGGTTCCCCCTCTCCTCTCCATCCCGGAGGATCCCTGCCCCTCTCCCAGAGCTCCCCCAGCCCATCCAGGCTGGACTTACTGGGATCCACGTATGCCCAGCTGGGGTGGAGCGGGGCCGCGGGCGGGGCAGGGAAAGCCCCGGCTTTGATCCCTTCTCCCGCCGTGGCCTCCTCGTAGGACGGGGGCGCCGGGGGGGCTGAGCCATTGTCCTTCTTGTCCCCCTGCCCCTCAGAGCTGGGGGGTTTGCTGTTCACAGAGAGCTGCACAGAGAGGGGCAAACAGAGAGAGACAGATGAGTAAAAGCATCCCAGAAACTGCCCTGGAGGAGAAACTGCACGGATGGGCTCTGGAAAAGGAGTCAGGAACCTGGGAGACACTGGAACTGGGAGACACTGGAACTGGGAGCTAAAGGAACTGGGAGCCAAAGGAACTGGGAGCCAAAGGAACTGGGAGCCCTGGGAACTGGGAGCCATGGGAACTGGGAGCCATGGGAACTGGGAACCACGGGAACTGGCAGCTAAAGGAACTGGGAGCAATGGGAATTGGGAGCCATGGGAACTGGGAGCCACAGGAACTGGGAGCCACAGGAACTGGGAGCAATGGGAACTGGGAGCCCTGGGAACTGGGAGCCCTGGGAACTGGGAGCTACGGGAGCTGGGAGCCCTGCGAACCGGGAGCCATTGGAACTGGGAGCCCTGGGAACTGGGAGCTAAAGGAACTGGGAGCCCTGGGAACTGGGAGCTAAAGGAACTGGGAGCCATGGGAATTGGGAGCCACGGGAACTGGGAGCCATGGGAATTGGGAGCCCTGGGAACTGGGAGCCACGGGAACTGGGAGCCACAGGAACTGGGAGCCCTGGGAACTGGGAGCCATGGGAACTGGGAGCCATGGGAACTGGGAACCACGGGAACTGGCAGCTAAAGGAACTGGGAGCAATGGGAATTGGGAGCCATGGGAACTGGGAGCCACAGGAACTGGGAGCCACAGGAACTGGGAGCAATGGGAACTGGGAGCCCTGGGAACTGGGAGCCCTGGGAACTGGGAGCTACGGGAGCTGGGAGCCCTGCGAACCGGGAGCCATTGGAACTGGGAGCCCTGGGAACTGGGAGCTAAAGGAACTGGGAGCCCTGGGAACTGGGAGCTAAAGGAACTGGGAGCCATGGGAATTGGGAGCCACGGGAACTGGGAGCCATGGGAATTGGGAGCCCTGGGAACTGGGAGCCACGGGAACTGGGAGCCACAGGAACTGGGAGCCCTGGGAACTGGGAGCCATGGGAATTGGGAGCCCTGGGAACTGGGAGCCATGGGAACTGAGAGCCACAGGAACTGGGAGCCAAAGGAACTGGGAGCCACAGGAACTGGGAGCAATGGGAACTGGGAGCCACAGGAACTGGGAGCCACGGGAACTGGGAGCCACAGGAACTGGGAGCCACAGGAACTGGGAGCCACGGGAACTGGGAGCCACAGGAACTGGGAGCCACGGGAACTGGGAGCCACAGGAACTGGGAGCCCTGGGAACTGGGATCCCCCCAGCCATTCCTGGGGCTGGGCATGGGCCCATCCCTGCACCCCAGGAAGGGCATCCATGGCTGAGGGGAGATGGGGAAGCCCTGGAGGCGCTCGTTGGGATGAGAAGTTCCAGGCAGGGAGGTCTGAGGGGAGACCCGGAGCCCCCGCGGTGCCTCGGGCTCAACGTGACACCAAAAACATCCAAGGAATTCCCTGTTTCTCATCAAACTTCCTACATTGCTCCTTAAAAAGAGCTTTCAGCTCCTGGGCAGAAAATCCTGAACTCTTCATTCCTATTTACCCCATTTGGGATCAGCTGCTCCCAGGAATGCTCTGGCTTGGCCCTCCAGAATTTTCTCCCCTGTGCCCGTGAGGAGGCTCAGCTCTGCTGCTTCCCAGCGTTCCAAGGAGCTGGGACTGCAGCAAGGAGCCAACCTGGGGCCACCTGAGCACTCTCCTCTCCTTGGGAACCTGATCTCTTTAACCTCCCAGCTGGGCTGGGGTGGATAAAGTGCCAGGATAACTCTGCTGCCGTGGATGAGCCAGCTCAGCCCAGGAGCAGCATCCCCACAGCCCAGGGGGCTGCAGAGTCAATGAACCCCAAAACGGGGGGGGCGTTAACAGAGCAGAGTGAGGAGGAATGCAGCTGAAGGGGCCACGGGCCCTGAAAAGCCAGCAGGGCCGGGCTGGGATGAATCCCACGGGCAGATCGGCTGTGCCACCTCCCCTGGCAGCCCCAGGGACTGCCCTTCCCTGCCCTTCCCTGCCCTTCCCTGCCCTTCCCTGTCCTTCCTTGTCCTTCCCTGTCCCTCGGGTTTAGGGGGCTGAGATCCTGCGAGCCCCCTCCCCACCCCCCCCCCCCGATATCCAAGGAGATCCAGAGGGATGGAGCTGCATCCAGAGCGTTGCCATGGCGATGGTGCATGAGCTGGCAGAGGATCCATAACCCCCCCCTCGGTCTGAGAGCATTGGAGAGCCCTAAAATCCCCCAAACCCCCAAAATCTCCAAAATCCTGAGTACCCGGGCTGGGCAGGAGGTGCTGCCAGGTGGGGACGGGGGTGGGACAGCACGAACAGCTCACAGAGCCCCCTGGCACCCGAGATATGGGGGGCACAGGGGGCTAAAACGGCCACAGGTCCGGTCCAACGGGGTTCGAGCTGTGCATCCACCACCCCTAAACCAGCCCGATCCCCAAACCAATCCCAAACCAGCCTCCAATCCCAAAACCATCCCAAAACCAGCCCCCAACCCCCAAACCAGCCCCCCAGCCCCTTCCACCCTCATGGCCGGTTCCGTGCACGGGTACCCCGCTCCCCTCGCACCCATCGCTCTGTTCCTAAATCCCTTCGTGTTCCCAAACCCCTTCCCTGCGCTCTTTCCCCGCCGTTACGCAACAGGGACGGGCCGGCCCTGCCCGCCCGGCCTCGCTCGTACCTTCCCCTGGGTCATGGCTGCTGCGTGCCCCGGGCTCGGATCGGGATGGGGATGGACCTGGGGGCGCTTCCAGCCCTTGTCCCGCGGGTGTGGGGCCGGACGCGGCCGCCGCAGCCCCCGCAGCGCTGCCAGCAGCGTCCCCGAGCAGCGGGCGATGCAGGCAGGGAGGGAGGGAGGCAGGGATGTACCACTGCCAGCCCGGAGAGCAGGGGAGCCGGGAGGGGAGACAGGGAGGGATGGAAAGGGATGGGGAGAGGGATGGGATGGAGAGAGGATTGGGATGGGGAGAGGGTCGGGATGGAGAGAGGATCAGGATGGGAGAGGGATGCAGAGAGGGTCGGGATGGGGGAATGGAGAGAGCGTTGTGATGGAGAAAGGATCAGGATGGGAGGGGTGGAGAGAGGGTTGGGATGGGGAGAGAGTCGGGATGGAGAGAGGGTCGGGATGGGGGAATGGAGAGAGGGTTGAGATGGAGAGAACCTCAGGATGGGAAGGATGGAGAGAGGGTTGGGATGGATGGGGGGGATGGAGAGAGAAGGTCGGGATAGAGACAGAGTCGGGATGGGGAGATGGAGAGAAAGGGTCGGGATGGGAGGGATGGAGAGACAGTGAAGGAATGGAGAGAGGGTTGGGATGGAGAAAGGATCAGGACGGGAGGGATGGGAGAGAGGGTTGGGATGGGGGGAGTGAGGGTCAGGATGGGAGAGGGCCAGGATGGAGACAGAGTCAGGATGGAGAGAGGGTCAGGATGGGGAGGATGGAGAGAGGGTTGGGATGGAGAGACGGTCAGGATAGGGGAATTAAGGCAGGGTCAGGATGGAGAGAGGGTCGGGATGGAGAGAGGATCAGGATGGAGAGAGGAGCGGGATGGAGTGATGCAGGGATGGGCTTAGGGATGGGGAGTGTACAGAGGGGTGACAAGGAGGATGCAGGGATGGGATGGGATGGGATGGGATGGGATGGGATGGGATGGGATGGGATGGGATGGGATGGGATGGGATGGGATGGGATGGGGAGAATGCAGGGTTGGGGTGTTGAAGAGGATGCAGAGTTAGGGAGGATGCAGGGTTGGGATGGGGAGGATGCAGGGTTAGGGAGGATGCAGGGATGCAGAGCCTGGGACGATGGGATAGGGAGGATGCAGGGTTGGATGGGGAGGATGGGCAGACACAGCACCCAGGAGGGTGAGGGGTTGGGGCCAGGAATGGGGAGGGTGCAGGGATGGGGAGGATGTGGAGATTCAGGAACAGGGATAATCCAGGGTTAGGGAGGATGTGGAGATCCAAGAATGGGGATGATCCGGGTTTGGGGAGGATGCAGGGACAGAGTCCCACTCCAGAGCAGGGGTCAGCTGCCCCAGAGCTTCTGAACCTCAGGACTGGGATTTGCAAAGGGAGGGAGGCTCTGAGGAACCTTTTTCTGCTGCAGCCTCAAACCCAGCAGCTCCCAAATATCCTGGGGGTGCTCTGGGGGCTGAAGACTCCAGTGGGACAAGAGGGGATGGTACAGGGCAGGAGGGAGGAACCCCACACTGGCACAGGGCAGGAGGGGAGAATGCCACACCGGGATTCCAGGGCAGAATCCCACACCGGGATTCCAGGGCAGAATCCCACACTGGAGGCTCCTGTGTTCCACCCTTGTCCCCTCGGGCCGCTGCAGCCCCAGGGGGGCACAGGGAGGGTCTGGAGCAGCCCCAATCCCAGAGCAGATTATTGATCAATGTTATTGATCCAAGTTATTGATCAGTGTTATTGATCCATGGGCATGGGCAGCCCCACCCCCAGGGCAGATTATTGATCAGTTATTGATCCAAGTTATTGATCAGTTATTGATCCAAGCCCACGGGCAGGAGGACAATGGGGATCTCCCAGCCCAGGTAAAGGGGCACTGAGGGAATCACTGAGGGTTTTCACTGCTCTGACATAGCCTGCGGGGGAAATACAACCTCAGGGCACAGAGAGATGGGAACATCTGCTTTTGTGCCACAGGACATGCTGGAAAATTGTCTCTTTTGAAGGATGAAGGGGTTCCCATGGGCCCAGGACAGAGGAAACACAGCCCAGGCTCCACCTGCAGCCCAGGAGAGGGGCTGGGGAGGAATGGGAGCTCTCAGCAGAGCAGCCGCACGCTCTGTTCCCCCAAAATGAGAACAATTTGGAGCAGAGAGCCTCCACCCCCGTCCTGTCCCTCCCCAGCCCCTTCCAGTCATTCCTGAGTGTTCCAGGTCGATAACAGAGGTACAAACAATAAATCAGCTGTTCTGAGCAATCTGCTGGAAAAAAAAAAAATTTAAAAAACCCAAACCAACACAAAAAAGAAAAAAAAACAAAAAAACACCACCACCACCAACAACAACAAAAAAAAAAAAACCACAAAAAACCGTGACAAACTGCAGGCCTAGCGCAGAGAAGGTGAGGAATCTTTGCAGGGAAACGGTGGGAAAACCCTCCCCGCTCCTGGATTCTGCGGAGAAGTCGGGAAAGGAAGGGTTAAGAGGAAAGCACGAGCTGGAAGGGCAGGAATGCAGCCAAGCAAAGCAGCCTTGGCATCCGCACGGACCCAGCCCGAGCCATTCAGTCGGAAAGGGGCGATTCCGCAGGACCTGTCAGGATTGTTCCGAGTCAATTCAGGGCCACTTCACCCGCGGCTCCTCGAGGGCTCCCCGGGGCTGAGAGCTGGGCAGGGCCCACGGGAGGGAGAGAAACCGAGCCCGGGCTGGTGCCCCGATTCTGCTGCCCTGCCAGGATGAGCATGGACTGAGACCGCGCTCACAGGGGTCTGAGGGTAAGGGAAGAGATGAGGATTTGACTCCATGTTTCAGAGGGCTTGATTTATTATTTTATTATCTATATTATATTAAAATTATACTAAAACAATAGAAGAAAGGATTTCCTCAGAAGACTAGCTAAGAATAGAATAGCAAAGAATGATAACAAAGGTTCATGTCTCAGACAGAGTCTGAGCCAGCTCACTGTGATTGGCCATTAATTAGAAACAACCACATGAGACCAATCACAGATGCACCTGTTGCATTCCACGGCAGCAGATAATAATTGTTTACATTTTGTTCCTGAGGCCTCTCAGCTTCTCAGGAGGAAAAATCTTAAAGAAGAGATTTTAAAAAAAGCTGTCTGTGACAGATGGACAAACAGCTGAGAATGAGGATGGATAACAACCACGGGTAAATTACTGAGCACAAGGATGGGTAAAGAACCTGCAACACACTCAGGGGGTGACACCCTTCAGCAGGGCTCCAGGGGCTTGGGAACAGGAGCTCAGGTGCTTTGTGAGCCCAGTTCCTCAGGGAGCCCCAGTGTCACAGACACCTTTTATGAAAAATCCTTTCCTTAAGATTTTCCCTCCTGAGAAGCTGAGAGGCCTCAGGAACAAAATGTAAACATTGATTATCTGCTGCTGTGGAATGCAACAGGTGCATCTGTGATTGGTCTCATGTGGTTGTTTCTAATTAATGGCCAATCACAGTGAGCTGGCTCAGACAGGGAACCCGAGCCACAAACCTTTGTTATCATTCTTTGCTTTTCTATTCTTAGCCAGCCTTCTGATGAAATCCTTTCTTCTATTCTTTTAGTATAGTTTTAATGTAACATATATCATAAAAAAATAAATCAAGCCTTCTGAAACATGGAGTCAGATCCTCATCTCTTCCCTCACCCTCAGACACCTGTGAACACGGTCACAGCCCAGGGCTCTGCTGCCCAGCCAGGGCAGGAGCCTCGGAGCCTGAACTCCAGATCCCACAGCTCCATCCCAGCCTAGAAAGGCTCCAAGAGGGGAAATGTTTGCTCTGGGAGAGGCAAAACTCCCAGCAAAGCCACAACCCTAGCAGCTCCTCCTGGATAAAACAGCAGGGAAGAGACTCCAGCCCCTGCCCTGCTCTTCTCAGGGAACACCCTCAGTGGGAAGGTGTTGTTGGAACTCAGTGCATCCCTCTGGGTGTCCAGAGTCCACCGGGGGGCTCGGAGACCTTGACATGCTGCCCAGAACACCTGGCGATTTGATTGTGACCCCTGGAGCAAGTTACCAGCTTTGAATGAGGACCTGAAAGTCACAGAAGTTTAAATAGTATAATAATATAATGATCACAGGGTGAAAATGTAGATTTTAGGATTTTTGGTATGAGGGTTGTGGAGACAAGATGGAGGAACTTGGGTGTGTTCAGCCTTTCTTCTTCTTCTTCCTGGTCTCCATTTTCTTGGTGATCTTGACACTTTGGGATTGGTTTAGAACAGAAGTGCACTGTCTAACATAGGTGATAGGTATTGGGCATTAAGTGTAAATATTGTACACGTAGCTTTTAGTATAAAAAACTGACACCACCTCAAGGGCTGGAAACAATTACCAGCTTTGTGTGAGGAATTACAAGCCACAAGAGTTTGAGTAGAATGATAGTGAATTAGTCACAGGGTGAAAATGTAGAATTTTAGGGTTTTTAGAACAGGAGTTCAGGAGGCAAGATGGAGGAATGTGGGCATGTCCTGTCCTTCTTCTCCTTCTTCTTGTTCTCCATTTTCTGCAGTGATGGTGGCACTTTCGGATTGGTTTAGAGTAGAAGTGCACTGTCTAACACAGGTGATAGGTATTGGGCATTAAGTGTAAATGTGTTATATGTACTTTGCAGTATAAAAAGACAACACAGACTGCCTGTGGCTGCCCTGCTGAGCAGATCTTGGCTGCGCAGAAAGAAAATTTTATAGATAAGAATTAATAAACAACCTCAAGACCGAAAAGTGAAGAGTCCAGACTTGTTCTTCAGTTCCGAAACAGAGACATCCTGCACATCTCGGGGCAGCAATTAACAACAGCAACCTGAGAAGGTGTCATTAGATGACACAAAATAACATGACACAGACATACTGTTGTTTTCAAGGTAAAAAAGGGAAGTTTATTTTTTGACTTCAATATTTATAGATTTCCAAAAGTGACAGTGGATTGGAGGGGGAAAGTGCCACCTCTCCAATGACACTGGATAAACTAGCAGTCTATTAAATTTCTCTTTTCCCATAAAAGAATGCAAAACAATAAGTTATTTACAAAAAAAAAATGTGTGAGAAAGTTCATTACAAAAATGTAAACATCAGAAGGCTTAAAAAAATCTTAACAGGAAGGAACCCCAGGATCATCCAGTCCAACCCCTTGCCCTGCACAGACACCCCAAATCCCACCCTGTGCCTGAGAGGGATGTCCAAAGGCTCCAGGGGCTCTGGCAGCCTTGGGGCCATGACCAATCCCTGGGGAAGCTGTTCAGCACCCAGCACCCTCTGGGGACAGCCCTGCCCTGATCCCAGCCTGATCCCCCTGGCCCACCTCCAGGAGTGGCCAAGGTCCATCCCTGTCACACACATCTTTTAATGAAAAATCCTTTCCTTAGGATTTTTCCTCCTGAGAAGCTGAGAGGCCTCAGGAACAAAATGTAAACATTGATTATCTGCTGCTGTGGAATGCAACAGGTGCATCTGTGATTGGTCTCATGTGGTTGTTTCTAATTAATGGCTAATCACAGCCCAGCTGGCTCGGACTCTATCTGAGACACAAACCTTTGTTATCACTCTTTCCTATTCTATTCTTAGTTAGCCTTCTGATGAAACCTTTTCTTCTATTCTTTCAGTATAGTTTTAATGTAATATATATATATGTTACATTAATATTAATATATTACATATATATTATTATACTATTATATATTATATATATTGTGTATATATACAATATTATATATTATTATTACATATATATTATTACAATATATTAATATATTACATATATTATATATTATATATACATAAAATAATAAATCAAGCCTTCTGAAACACGGAGTGAGATCCTCGTCTCTTCCCCAATCCAAGAACCCCTGTGAACACCATCACACATCCCCACCCAGGGCAGCTCGGCCTCCCCTCCTGGCCCAGCCTGGCACCCAATTCAGCCCCACCAGGCACCAGCCCCGTGGGGCTCTGAGGAGCCACCAGGACCTTACAGAGCCAGGAAAAGCATCTGGGAGAGCCCTCAGGGCTCTGCCTGCTCTTGGAGAGGAGGAGGATGAATCTGCCCAGCCTGCAGGGATGGAGAGCAGATCACTCAGGCTGGCAGGGATCCCCAGAACTCTGCCCCAAACCTCAATCCTTGTTCTGTTTGAGCTGAGTGATGGAGAGCAGATCCCTCAGGCTCGCAGGGACCATCCCTCCCCCAGAAAACCCCTGCCCCAAGCCTGGATCCTTGTTCTGTTTGAGCTAAGAAAGGGGAGCAGATCCCTCAGGCTGGCACGGAACCCCAAAACCCTGCCCCAAGCCTGGATCCTTGTTCTGTTTGAGCTAAGAAAGGGGAGCAGATCCCTCAGGCTGGCACGGAACCCCAAAACCCTGCCCCAAGCCTGGATCCCTGTTCTGTTTGAGCTGATGGAGAGCAGATCCCTCAGGCTGGCAGGGACCCTTCCCCCTAGAAGCTGCCCCAAGCCTGGATCCCTGTTCTGTTTGAGCTGAGCAATAGAGAGCAGATCCCTCAGGCTTGCAGGGACCCCCCAAACCCTGCCCCAAGCCTGGACCCTTGTTCTGTTTGAGCAATGGAGAGCAGATCTCTCAGGCTGGCAGGGACCTTTCCTCTCCCCAAACCCTGTCCCTCCTACAATTGGCAAGAATCATGAGAATGAACTACATGGCAAGTAGCTGTGGATTTCTGTCCTAGAAAAAGCAGTCACAGGCAAGTCAGTAAAAGAAATTGGTTGAGAGAAAGGAAGGAGAACGATAATGATTTTAATTAACACCAGTCAGCAGAGGAGCTGGCTTGAGAAACGCCTCAAAGAATGCAGTGAGTGTCCACCTCTATATTTCTCTCTCCCACTGATGGGCTTGTGTAAGGTTTTGTTGGATCCTCGTTCTCCTGTTTGAGCTGGCAGCTCCCAAAGGTGCCAGAGTCCTCCCAAGGTGTTGATTGTCCCCAGGGCCCATCCCACAGGGAGAAGATCCCAGGTGCAGGTGTCTGGCACACCCATCCAGCTCCAGCCCTGGCCATTCCCCTCCTCACTCTTCCCTTCAACACTCAGACTGAGAAATAATGGCAATAAAAAACCTCTGTCCAGGCCACACCCAGCCAAATCCACCGGGGATTTTGCAGGATTAAAACAACTTTGCTGAACACTCAATCACATCAAAAAGAAAGGAAAGGGAACCTGATGGGATAATTAAGGGATTTGCTGCACCAACATCCATAGTGGCACACCCAGAAGCCCTCAGCAAATACTCTCTCCCCCATCTCAAGAGGGAAAAAAAAATCCCTGGTAGTGAAAGCTGTGCTGTGGGCTTGAAAATAAAATATTAAAAATTCAGGAATTTACCCCAGGCCGCTGAATTATCCACAGATTATTAATGCTAAATCCCTGGTCCCTGGGTGGGAGATTAACCCAGGCTGGGAACATCAGGGAATGCATAGGGAGGGGTTTGCAGAATAAAATAAATGAAAACCTCCTTATCCTTGAGGGGCAGAGCCCTGCCAACACCCCAGGAAGCTTCCCAGGGCTGCCAGCTTTGGAGCTTCACCTCCATGGGAGATGGAAACCTGGACAGTACAAGTGAGAAAGGTTTTAAACTAAAGCAGGAAAGATTTAGAGTGGATGTGAGGAAGGGATTCCTCCCTGGGAGGGTGGGCAGGCCCTGGAATGGATTTCCACATCCCTGGAAGTGCCCAAGGACAGCTTGGAGGGGCTTGGAGCAGCCTGGGACAGTGGGAGGTGTCCCTGCCCTGGGACTGGATGGGATTTAAGGTCTTTCCCACCCAACCATTCCATGATTCCCAGCCAGCTCCTGCCTCCTGACTCCCACCCAGCCCCTTCCAGCTGAAATGTCCCCTCCCTCCTCCCCAGGATGTTCCTGTGGGATGGGACAACACCCCCTGAACACGTGGGGGAAGGAGCTGGATGAGCCTGGACCCTTTGAGGTGGGAATGTCCTCCTGGGTTTCTGCACTTGGGCCTGGAGAGCTCCTGCTGACCCCAAACCCCCTTTGTGCCTCAGTTTTCCATTTCCTGCAGGAAAATCCCACAAACTAAGCTGTCCCCCTGCTCCTGGGCTCTCAGGAAACATTAATTAATAACCCTGAGCAGCCACTTTAATTAATGAGTCTTGGCCGGCCATGGTGGGCAGCACCTGTGAGGGGCAGCAGCTGAGGGAGCTCCTGCTTCATCCCTGCCTTGGGACCAAGGCAATTGGGTTGTTTGGAGAAATTTGGGCCTGGAAATAAGAAATTTTCACCTGTTTGGAGAAATTTGGGCCTGGTTTATTTCTTTGAACACCTCCAGGGCTGTGGTGTGAGATGTCCATGAGTCACAGGGGACAGTGTTGAGAGGAATGAGTGATTTGTCTTTCCAATCTCTGGGTCTGCTGGGGGATAAAACCAGCACTGAGAGACAAAAGAAACAATGGGAAGGATTGCACTGATTGATGAATGGAAAAGGATATTTGCTTTTACAAATAAACTTTAGGTTTGCTGATGAATGAAATTTGATATTGAGAGATGAAAGAAAAAATGGGAAAGAAAAACCCCTAAATTCCATAAGAATTAAAGGGCAGGGTTATACATTAGAGGGAAATCTTTGGTATCAGGCATTTTGTGGAGTCTGAGCCTCTCAAGGACCTCAGAAATTGAGAAAAACCCCTAAATTCCATAAGAATTAAAAATTAAAGGGCAGGGTTGTACATTAGAGGGAAATCTTTGGTATCAGGCATTTTGGGGAGTCTGAACCTCTCAAGCACCTCAGAAACGGAGAAAACTCCTAAATTCCATAAGAATTAAAGGGCGGGGTTATCCAATAGAGAGGAATCTCTGGTATCAGGAGTTCTGGGAAGTCTGAAGTACCTCAGAAATTGGAAAAACCCCCTAAATTCCATAAGAATTAAAAGGGAGGGTTATACATTAGAGGGGAATCTTTGGTATCAGGTGTTTTGGGAAGTCTGAACCTCTCAAGCACCTCAGAAATGGGGAAAAAGAGAGGGAAATTGGGATATAAAGGAGACTGCAACCTCCAAAAATCTGAGAGACCCCAGGGCAATGCCCCATGGCCTCTCCCTTTATTGGAATAAAGCAAAAGGATTCCTCTGGCTCCTCTTTGGACACAACCTTTGGTGTTTGCGGATGAATTTTCCCAGCAGTGCGGACACAAAGGAGCAAACGGAGGCGAAATGGGCGCTGCCACGTCAGAGCAGCAGCTCCGGGTGCTGCCGGGCCGGGCAAACACTGCAAACACTGCAGGCCAGCCTGGCTCTGCCCAGGATTAAAGTGAGCAGCTCTCAGACCTTGGCAGCGCTCCCCGTCCTGCCCCCGGGTGCAGCCCGGCTGCTGCAGGGCAGGAATTGCTCAAGAGCTCCCAGGCCTGGCTGGGAGGGGGAGCAGAACAGGTTTGGAGACACCAGCAGAGCCACCAGAGCAGTTCCTGCTCCCACTGCTCTGCAGGGACTTTATGTAATGATGGGAAGGATGAAAGTTTGACAAGAAACTCTCACAGATGCTTGGCAGAAAGATTTTTGAATGTAGAATCTGAAGAAGGAATAGAGATGGAAGCAAGTTTTGCTATAGATATATATATTTGTTATATAATATATATCAATTTATTCAATATATTGATATTGAAAGATATTTGAATGTAGAATCTGAAGACGGAATAAAGATGGAAGCAAGTTTTGATACAGATATATATATTTGATATATAATACATATCAATATATTGATATTGAAAGATACTTGAATGTAGCATCTGAAGAAGGAATAGGGATGCAAGCAAGTTTTGCTATAGATATATATATTTGATATATAATATATATCAATATATTCAATATATTGATATATATTTGATATATAATATATATCAATATATTCAATATATTCAATATATTCAATATATTCAATATATTAATATGAAAGATATTTGAATGTAGAATCTGAAGAAGGAATAGAGATGCAAGCAAGTTTTGATCTATTTGATATATAATATATATCAATATATTCAATATATTGATACTGAAAGATATTTGAATGTAGAATCTGAAGAGGGAATAGAGATGGAAGCAAGTTTTGATATAGATAGATAGATATATATTTGACATATAATATATATCAATATCTTCAATATATTCAATATATTGATATTGAAAGATATTTGAATGTAGAATCTGAAGAAGGAATAGAGATGGAAGCAAGTTTTGATGTAGATATATATTTGATATATAATATATATCAATCTATATCAATCTATATCAAATTATATCAATTTATATCAATATATATCAATATATATCAATATATATCAATATATATCAATATATATCAATATATATCAATATATATCAATATATATCAATATATTCAATATATTGATATTGAAAGATATTCAAATGTAGCATCTGAATAAGGAATAGAGATGGAAGCAAGTTTTGATTGCTGAGCCAGTCTTACTGGATAACCAAGGAGGCAAAGGTTATATTAGTTAGGGGGGGTTTTATGGCTTAGAGCAAAGGATAAATCCACCTCAAACAAGAAGACGTTTTTGTCAAGCAGGAAGATAGCACAGGCAAACAAGGCAGCAAAGCTGCAAGTAGAAAAAAAGGTCTCAGAATTTTCCACTGCAAGAAAACTGAAAAACAACTTCTAGCTTAAACTGTAATGTACTGACTTTTAGTGACTGGAGAATAGTGACATGAATATGGTAATTATAGTAGTTATGATAGGCTAGAGATAAAAGATAAGGTATAGATTGGTTCTACTGTATTAAGATGCTCAGCAAAGAAAAATATAAAATGTATTGTAACTATAAGAAAAGTACATAATTCACTGTAACTAAAACCAAGGGGTCTCCAGGCCTGCCTGCAGCTGGAGCTGACAGCTGTAAGCACAGCTCTGTCAGACACAACCCTGGACTGCTGTAACACTTTGGATACAATAAACTGCATTTTGTACACAATAAACTGCATCTTGGATACAATAAACTGCATTTTGTACACAATAAACTGCATTTTGTATACAATAAACTGCATTTTGTACACAATAAATTGCATTCTGAAGAGCTGCCTGGAGTCCCACATCCCTCATTCAGGCTCCTACAATAGAACACAGCCCAGGGTGGCCACAGGAGTGTGTGACACTGCTCCTGGCCCAGGAGTCACTGTGCTGGTGACATCCTGCCCAGCAGAGCACATGGAGGAAGGACTTGGTGATCCTTGGGGGTCCTTTCCAACTCAGGGTATTCCAGGTTCTGTGGTTCCAGAGCCCAAATTCCCAACAATTGGCTCAAAACCCAGGTTTGCTCGTGTTCTGCTGGAAGGATCCTCTGTCCTTGCCCTGGAAGCCCAAGTTTAGAAGGAAGGGCACTTCCCACCTGGCCTAAGGATGTCCCAGGAATGGAACCGCAGAACCAGGGAATCCTGGAATGGTTTGGGTTGGCAGGGACATCTCCCACTGTCCCAGTGTCCAACCTGGCCTTGGGCACCTCCAGGGATCCAGGGGCAGCCCCAGCTGCTCTGGGAAATCCATCCCAGGGCCTCCCCACCCTCACAGAGAGGAATTCCCTCCCAATATCTGCACTGCACCTCTCCAGGTTCTTGCAGCAATTTGTAGACCAGGCCTGTGGCTGATGCCTCCCTGACCTTCCTCCCTGGGACACAAAGACCTCGCTTTCCTCTAGACATCCCAAAATCCCCTTTCTTCTTCTCTTTCCTCTCCAAACCCCACCTTTCCCATGACATCCCTGCACTCACATCTCTGCCTGGAAAGCCCCTTCAGCCCCTAAATGGGGGCAGATTTCTTTGTCTCCCCCATTCCACCACAAGGGAACGGCTCCCTCCCTCCCAGGATGGACCTGGGGATGCCCCCAGCTCTCCCTGTCCCACATTGGAACCTTCACCCCCAAAACCTCCAGGCAGAACTCTTTTAGCCTTAGTTTGTGCTCTTTGGGTGGATTGTGCCAGGTTTTGGGGTACAGCAAAGCTCCTCCACCCCCAGCCAGGCCCAGCCCCGTTTGGATTCCAGGGCAGCAGATTCACGAGCTCCACTGGAGCAGCAAAATGAAATTCTGAACTCTGTGGGCAGCTCAGTCCCCACCCAGGAGAGGATTTCAGAGCTTTCCTCATGCTGGACTGGCTGGCATGGCCTCGAGGAGCTGCCAGGGCTCCCGAGCCTCAGCACAGCTCAGAGAGTCAAAGCAAATCACAGTGACAGCGGGGCCAAATCCCATCAGCACAGGCATGGGCACGGGAGGAAACCAGAGCCACAGCCCAGATTTAAAAACAAAACTCCTCCAAAAGTCTCTGTACCGTGGCAGGAGGGCAAATCCCAACCCAGGCCTCACCACGCCCAAGTCCCACTGAAATCCACTCACCACAAACAAAAATATCCCACCCTGAACCTTCACCCTCCCTTTTCTCCTCCTCGTGGAGAAGAAGGCAGAGGCTTTGCAGAGCCCACTTTGGGCTTCTCTCGTTTCAGCCTCGGCATTGAGGAGGTGTCTGGGAAGGCCCAGGAAGCAGAAGGAGGGACATGGAGGGTGGAAGGTGAAGGAGGTGATGAAAAGAGATGGAAGGAGGGAAGAGAAATGGCCCTTCCTCTGAAAAGTGAAAAGCAAGATGTTGGATCTCCTGCCTGCACCTCCTGTGCAAAACCAAAAGTTTTAGGAGCAGTTTTGGAGCCTGTCCCAGCCCTTTCCCAGCTGTTGATCACACGGAGCCCTCTGCAGAATCCGGGCTGGTGGGAAGGGCTGCAGCCAACCCTGTCAGCTGTGGAAGCCTTTCCATGGGGGTGTCCAGCTTGTGGAGCTGTTCTGCCCTTTTGCCTGCTTCTCCCACACTCCCAGACTCAATCCCCATGGAAAGACCTTCCTGAGGCAATGCAGGGATCATGAGAAGCGTGAGGGTTTCGTTTGCTGTGTCTGGAGGTGGCCAGAGCAGCTCCCAGAGGCAGCTTGAGGGCATGGAGCTCTGGGAATTCATCACAAGCTCTTAGCCTTGCTCCTGATGCTGTCCCAGAGTCCAGGAACGGCTTCCAACACCTCCCAGCCCCAGGAGGGGCAGGTCCAGGCAGGGGCAGCTGCTGGAGGACAGAAACCATCCCTGTCCTCCTGGCTCTGGGCACAGCAACTCCCCTGGATCCCATCCTGGTGGGATTGACCTTCAGCGATCAACTGGTCCTGCAAAACCCCATTGGACTCAGGAACCCAGCACTGGGAATGCTGGGGATGGGAATATCAGGGCCCAGCTCAGTGCCCAGATCCCAGCTCCATACAGAGATCCCAGCCCTGTGCCCAGATCCCAGCTCAGCACCTGGATCCCAGCTCAGCACCTGGATCCCAGCTCAGTATCCAGATCCCAGCTCAGTGCCCAAATCCCTGCTCCATACCCAGATTCCAGCTCAGTGCCCAAATCCCAGCTCAGTGCCCAAATCCCAGCTCAGTGCCCAGATCCCAGCTCCACACTCAGATCCCAGCTCAGTGCCCAGATCCCAGCTCCATACAGAGATCCCAGCTCAGTGCAAAGATCCCAGCTCAGTCCCAGATCCCAGCTCAGTCCCAGATCCCAGCTCAGTGCCCAGATCCCAGCTCAGTCCCAGATCCCATCTCGATGCCCAGATCCCAGCTCCATACAGATATTCCAGCTCCACACTCTCCCAAAGCAGAGCCAGGAGCATTCTTGCTCAGGAATTGATTTGAAGATGTTCCATGTCAAGGCTGGGAGGTTTTTGGTGCAGTCCAACATTTCCTCCAGCTTCCTCTGATTGCTGCATCTCAGCCTGGAAATTATCCTTGGTTTTTTCCCCTGTGGACCCCAAAGTTCCCCACCCTGCCTCTGCTGTGACTGACCTTGGGCTCAGGTGAGAGAAGCCAAAAACCTTTTCCTTTCTGCCTCAATCCCAGCTGGTTTTAGAGGGATTTGTGGCAGTAACCCTCTTCTTTCCCTGCCCATCCCTGCCCCTCCTCACGACGGCAGCTCCCGAGGAAAGGCCCTGGCATAGGGATAATGTGCAGAGGACAGTGAATGAGAACCTTGGATCCCCGGGGCTGGAGGGGACAGGGAAAAGGGGCTGCAGGTGCCAGGTGAGGAGGAGATATGGGACATCATTGCCAGAGCCACCAGCAGGACCAATTCCCAGCAGCGTCCAACACTGGTTTTAATTTCCTTTTTAACTCTTGGGTCACCCGGAGCTGGCGTCTCCCAGAGCTCGTTCCCTTCCAGCCCATGGCCCCGGATTACTGAAATTTACATAAAATGAGGAAAGCTGAGCCCGGGCTGGCACTGCCCCATGTCCCTGCTCGTCACTGCTCCGTGTCACTGCCCGGTGTCACCGCATCGTGTCACCGCCACTCCCCGGTCCCACCCGCAGCTCTGGGGCTCTCTGAGCTCTTTGGTTGTGCAAACAAACCCCGGGGCAGCCCAGCCGAGCTCTCCTGCCCAGCTCTGTCACCAGGGTCGTGTCCCACCCTCCTGCTCCTCACTGATGTCACATTCCTGCCCAGGCAGGTGGCAGAGAGCTTCCAGCAGCCAGCAGGGCCATGGGGGCTCCATCACTTGGGGGTCTGTGCAAATCCAGGGCATCACAGGGAATATTGCTCTGTCTGCTCTGGGGTGCCCTGATTTTGACCCTCATTCATGGAGAAAGTTTCCTAGACTTCAAGATAGACTAGAACCCACAAAAGTGTGAAATAGATTATAGAGACAAGTGTAGGTGTATCACTTGGTGAGAAATTGAGGTTTGGGGATTTTTAGTGTGCAAGGTGGAGGGCACAGGGTGTCATCCTGGGTTTCTTCTTCATGCTTCTTCTTCCTTCTTCTTCATGGGTTTGGGTGGCATTTTGTAGCTGGGCAGAAAAGTCTGCATTGGGGGATCTTTGGGATCAATTATTGGGTTAAAAGGGAAAATAATCTATGTGTCAGCTCTTAATTGGATAGTTTAGTTTTAAAAGACCTTGTAACATAAGATTGTTGGCCATTTTGTGCCTTGCTGCCAAACTCACAGTAGTGAAACTGTTTTACTGATAAGAAATAATAAACACCTGAGTCCAAACATGAATTACAAGTGCCTTCAATCCAGACCCAGAAAAACCAACAGCTGGGACCCCCACAGGAGTCTGCTGGTTTCTGGATGTCCTGGAGTCTGGCTGGAGTTGTTTCATGGATTTGAGAGAAAAGCATTCATTATTTTCCTATAAATGTTTACATGCCCTGGCCTGAACTTCAGCACCCAGCAATGGGAAGAACATTCTCTTCTCTGCCATCTCTGAGGTGGGATTGAAGGGAGGTCCCAGCTTCCATCTCTGATGTCATGGGATGTTGGCCAAATCCCAGAGCAGCTGTGGCTGCCCCATCCCTGGAAATGTCCAAGGCCAGGCTGGACAGGGCTTGGAGCAACCTGGGATAGCAGGAGGTGTCCCTGCCATGGCCGGGGTGGTTCAGGATGGCTTTAATCATGGAACAGTTCGGCTTTCCAACCCAAACTGTGCCATGATTCCTGCTGGGCCAAAAGGCCCCATGGTCTCCACAGCCACGGGAATGTCCTGGTCCTAGCAGGATCCACAGCCTGGCTCTGGCAGCGCCAGTCTCGCTGTCTGCCTGCACCAAAGCCCGGGCAAACATTCAGGACTGAACTTGCAGGTCCTTGAGATGGGATAAAGGAACCAAGCAAAGCCTCTCAGGCAGGTTCTGCTCCTGGCCCACGCCCAAGGTCCCTTCGGGAGGCACTGGAGGGAATCGGGGCTGCAATAATCCAATGCCTCCCTCAGGAACAACAAACACAGCCAGAGCCAACAGCAGCTCTGTGCAAAAAGGAATTTAGGACTCGAGGTGAAAGCAGAGAAGGTGGGGATTCTTTCCCTGCTTTGCTCCCCAGGGTGAACGTCCTTTGGATGGAATTGGGCACTGGGAGAAAATCCCTTCTCCTGATGGTCACTAAAAGGGACCTTAAAGCCCTCCCTGGGTGCCACAGCTCCCTGCTAGAGAGGGGCTGGGGACCGGGGATGGAGGGACAGGACACAGGACATGGCTTCCCCAGAGGGCAGGGTTAGGTGGGATATTGGGATGGAGTTCTCCCTGGGAGGGTGAGGAGGCCCTGGAATGGATTTCTCAGAGCGGCTCTGGCTGCCCCTGGATCCCTGGAAGTGTCCCAGGCCAGGTTGGATGCGGCTTGGAGCAGCCTGGGATAGTGGGAGGTGTCCCTGCCATGGCAGGGGTTGGAATTCAATGGTTTTTAACATCCTTTCCAACCCAAACCAGTCTGGAATCAGACAGTAGGAGCCAAATCCTAGAAAAACCCAGCGTAGGTTCCCTCCCACAGAGAGGGACCCATGCTTAGTCCTGTCCCTGCTGAGGGACCCCCACTCACAGCCCCTCCTGTCTGGGGATCCTACCAGGATCAGGACCTGCAGGGTGCAACTGCTCCAATTGCCAGCTGGCAGCCAGGCCAAGGGGCTCCCAGGACACTTCTTGGACACTTCCTGCAGATCCCAAGACAGATGAGCCCATTCCTTCATTCCCATTGCTTCCCAAGCCCACAGCTGCCATTCCCCACACTCTGCTGGGGAGCAGGATGGGACCAAATGCTCAGGCACATCCATTTTTCCAGGCAGCCAACAGAGAACCAAAACCAGCATTTGTCACAATACAAGAATTTCTTTTTCTTTTAAGGCCTGCTCCTGGAGAACTCTCCGAGACAGGATTTCAGTTTGACCCATTCCAGTTTTACTCACTCCAGTTTTACACATTTGAGTTTTCCCCCTCCTTTGTGGGACAGAAATCTTGCATTTCAAGGAACAGCAGAACCAAAAACATTCAAGTTTCTACCAAATTTTGTCCTGAGCCTTATTCCAATGGTGGATTCTCTGGTGTCCAATGAAAAGGGAGTTTGCTGCCATGGAAAGCAGCAATTCAGGTTGTTCCTTAGGCTGTTTTAGAGGAGGGGGAATTATCTGCAGGTGCTCCCTGCTCCTAGAAAAGAGCAGAAAATGGGATTTCCAGCAGGGTCTGGGCAGAACATGGGACTCCTGTGACAGGTCGGATACAAGCAGGAAAACTGCATGTTGTTTATGCAATAAGTGTTTTTGTGGCTCCGAGGTATTTCAGATGGAATGGAGATACCTCGGGATGTTTATACTTTCCTGGAAGCCAGGGGAGCAGAGATATCAGGGCCATCTAAAGCACTGGAGGAGCTCCTGGTTGTGCAAGAACCATTCCCTGCCTTGCAAAACGTTCTTCAAAATACGGCACCTTGAAAACGTTCTTCGAAACGCGGCAGCAGCACCTTTCCTGCTGCACCAGCACGGGGTTCAGACACAGGGATCAAAAACGGGGTTCCCAATACAGGGTTCCAAACAGGGGGTTCCAAACATGGGGTGCCAAACACAAACACCAGCACGGGGCTCAAACACGGGGCTCAAACAGGGCGTTCCAAACAGGGGGTTCTAAACATGGCGTTCCAAACACAAACACCAGCTCAGGGATCAAACAGGGGGTTCCAAACATGGGGTTCTAAACATGGGTGTCCAAACACGGGACTCAAACAGCAGCTCCAAACATGGGGTTCCAAACAGAGGGTTCCAAACACAGGGCTCCAACACGGGGCTCAAACCTGGAGCACCCACATGAGCACCAACGCAGAGTTCCAAACATGGGCACCAACATAGGGCACAAATACAGGGTTCCAAGCAGGGGGTTCCAAACACGGGGTTCTAAACATGGGTTTCCAAGCACGGGGTTCCAAACACAGACACCAGCACGGGGCTCAAACACAGGGGGTTCCAAACAGGGGATTCCAAACACAAACACCAAAACAGGGCTCAAACACAGGGCTCCATACAGGATTCCAAACACAGGGTTCCAAACAGGGGATTCCAAACACAAACACCAAAACAGGGCTCAAACACAGGGTTCCAAACAGGGGTTCAAACATGAGGCACAAACGTGAGGCACCAACACAGGACTCCAAACACAGGGCTCCAAACATGGACACCAATATGGGGTTCCAAACACAGGGAACCCACACAAGGCATCAACACAGGAACCAACACGGGGCTCAAACAGGGAGTTCTGAACATGGACACCAACATGGGGCACCAACAGCACATTCCAAACACAGGGAATCCACTCCAAAAACAGGGTTCCAAACACAGACACCAACAGTGGGGCTCAAACACGGGGCACCAACACCAGATTCCAAACACAGGGAACCCATGCAGGGCACCAATACAGGGCTCCAAACACCAGGTTCCAGCACTGCAACATGGGACGCCAACACGGAGTTCCAATCATGGGGTTCCCACACAGGGCACCAAGATGGGATTCCAAATACAGGGAACCCACACAGGATTCCAAACACAGGGTTCCGACATGAGACACCAAAATGGGGCTCCAAACACGAGGCACCAACACAGGCACCAACATGGGGGTCAAACACAGGGCACCAACACACTGTTACAAAGATGGAGTTCCAAACATGGGCACCAACACAGGGCTCCAAACACTGGGCACCAGCACAGGGCTCCAACATGGGCACCAACAGGGGACACAAATCCAGGGTTCCAAATATTGGCACAAACACAGGGCACCAACACACTGTTACAAAGATGGAGTTCCAAACATTGACACCAACACAGGGCATCATCAAGGGGTTCCAAACATGAGGTTCCAGCATGGAGTTCCAAGATGGGACATGAACACAGGGAATCCATGGGCTAGAACATGGCACTAACATGGGGTTCCAAACATGGGGCTTCAAACACAGGGCTCTAACACAGAGCTCCAACACGGGGGTCAAACCTGGAGCACCCACATGAGCACCAACACAGAGTTCCAAACATGGGCACCAACAAGGGGCACAAATACAGGGTTCCAAACATGGGGTTCCAACACAGGGCACCAAAATGGGGTTCCAAATACAGGACATGAAAATGAGGCACCAACACTGGGCTCAAACACAAGGCACCAGCACAGGGCACCAACATGGTGTTCCAAACATGGGGCTCCAAACATGAGACATCAACATGGGGCTCCAACACAGGGCACCAGCATGAGGCACCAGCACAGGGTTCCAATATGAGGCACCCACAGGGGTTCCAACTTCCTGCAGATGCCAACCTGCTCCTTGAGATCATTAAATTTGCACTTGGTCCCAGGGAGGGCTGATAACACTGTCACACTCCAGGGGCTGGGGTTGACAGGTAAAATAATGCCAAACAAAAAATTTCACAAACTCGCTGGATTCCCTGCAGGGCTGGAATGCTCCTGGCTGCTCCCACAGCAGCGGCACACCTGGGGTGAGGTGGAAAGCCACATTTCCATCATCTCCAGCAGCTCCAAGACCCCGTTCTAGACACAAGCACAGATTCAACAACCCATTCCCAACCCTTCAGCTTGTGGCATCTCCCATCTTTCCAGGGCAGTGCCCAACCATGGCAGGAAACCTTGGCTCTGCCACTGACTCAGTGCCTGGAGTCACCAGGGTCTGGTTTTGTGCCATGGATGGATTCCTCTGTAAAACCAGTGGAATTACAGTGCTGGGGGTCTCTGGGCAAAGCTGGGATGGGCTGTTCTTGCTGGAAACCAACATCTCCCAGCAAATGCCATAGACACCACGACACCTGGTCTCAAAATGCAGCTCTGACCCTTTCCCCACAGTCCAGCAGCACAGGAACGCCCCAGCCATGGCACAGACTGCTCCAAGTCTGAAACAAACGTCTCCAATTTCAGCACCAGCATCTCTAAGCTCAGTACAAATGAGATGCAATGAGTTTTGCATCTCCAGACAAAAGTCAGGACCATGGGGTTGGACTTCTAAGTGGCTCAGAACTAATCCTGCCGACTTGTCCTTCCTTTTAATTAGTCCTGATCACTGAGACATCCCTACGCTCCCCACGAGTAACCACTAATCAGGCAGGGTATGAGCTCCAGTAATTACCTGGATTTGCTCTCCATCCTCCCTGCAGTAATTGCAGCCCTGAGTAACTCCTGCCCTGAGTAGGGCTGAGCCCTGTGCCAGGCATGTGGAGCACGAGCCTGGCCGGGACCATGATCCTGAGGCTCAGCAGCACCCAAATCCCTTTAGCCTCCAAACCTGTTTTACGAGACTGACTCCACTGATGGAAAAGCTCTGGCTGGAGAGACACTGGGGAGGCACACAGTCCCAGGGGAGGATTTTCAGAGGAAAAGGTTTTATTGGAGCAGAGTCCCACCTTGTTCAGACTCAGCCATGGGCTGGACTTGTTTTTCCTGCAGTCCCTCACTTTGTTAAAAGTGATGTTCCCAAAAAACCTTTTCTTAGAGGGAAGAAAAGGGAGAGGGAGAGGAGAGAGGAGGGGGAAAGAGAAGGGAAAAGGGGAAGGAGGAAGGGGGAAAAGAAGGGGGAAGGGAAAAAAGAAGGGAGAAGGAGAAAGAAAAGGGGAAGGGGAAAGAGGAGGAGGAAGGAAGGAAAACAAGAAGAGGGAAGATGAGAAGAATAGTTCCATTGGAAGGAACCTACATCCATCCTCTGCTCCACCTGGAGCTCTGTTCCCCACCTGTCTTGGAGAAAAGAACCTTCACAAACCCCTGTGGGTCCCTTCCAGCCTGGGAGACCCCATCACCCCATGATATAATCCCACCAACATGGAACATCAGTCCCATGGCACTTGTACAGTTCCTCTGGAAGGGAAAATACTCAGTTTATGGTAGAGCAAGAGCCTTTGTTAGAGCCCAACATGGACACTTGGTCCTGCTGCTCTGCATCCCTCTGGGATAAAATGATCCCACCTCAGAGTGGGCTCTGGAGAGGAAAAACCAGCTCCTCAATTTCCAGTAAAGCCACCAACCCCAGTGACAAGGTGAGGAAAAGGTTTTGCAGACATCCCTCAGGAACGGGAAATAAAGAAAAGGGAAAAGAAACTCTCTGGGCAAGGAGCAGATGGGAAGAACCAAATCCCAGAGAAGAAATTCTCACTCTGGGATTGACACCAAGAACTAAAAGGACATTTCTGAAGAGCAGAGTTGGCCAAAATGGCCATAATTAGGGCACAGTTGGTGCTCCAGCTCTGGGGTCACATTTTCACATGGGGATTTCTGACAATCTTTGCTTTGGGATTGATTTCCAAATTTCTGGGTAGGAGATCTGTGCCTAGGCTGCAAAATTCTGGTGCTCTGAGGACCTGAGCTGTAGTGAATCCCTTTTGTGCCTCCCCTGCACTCACTGTTCATGGAATCATGGAACATCTTGGTTGGAAGAGACCCTCAAGGACCATTGACTCCAACTCCTGGCCCTGCACAGGACACCCTCAGGAATCCCTCCATGCTCCTGGATTTTCTGGTTGTTAAATCACAGCCCACAGCCTGATTTTCAACACAACCCAACCTCAGCTCCATCTCCACAGACTCCCCATTTCTTCCCGCCCTCTCCATGCTCCCAGGGTCCAGCTGCAAGAACAGCTCTGCGATAGATCCCAGGTAGGGGAGCCCAGGGGAAGGGGAGCCCAGAGGAAGGGGAGCAGGAGAAGTGAAGCAGCACTTCCCAGGTAAGGGATCCCAGGAGAAGGGGAGCAGGAGAAGGGGAGCAGGCCATCCCAGGTAAGGAGCTCAGGGGAATGGATCAGCCCTTCCCAGGTAAGGGATCCCAGGGGAAGGGGAGCAGCCCTTCCCAGGAGAAGGGGAGCAGTCCTTCCCAGGTAGGGGAGCCCAGGAAAAGGGGAGCAGTCTTTCCCAGGTAAGGAGCTCAGGGGAATGGATCAGCCCTTCCCACAAAAAGGAGCCCAGGAGAAGGGGAGCAACCCTTCCCAGGTAAGGAGCCATGGGGAAGGGGAGCAGTCAATCCCAGCACTGCTGGAGGCTGATCTATGACCTCCCCAGGGTGGCAAGCTCTGCATTCCCCAGCTCTAATAGAAGAGGCAGGATCTGATGTTCCCTCAGCTGGAACACAGCAGGAAAAAAAGCATCAGATTTCCCAGGACCGTGATCCCATCCCCTTCAGCAGCTGATCCTGCAGCCCCCCCTCCTCCAGGTATATAAATGGTGGCCCAAGTCACGCTCAGGGACACGGCAGGAGGTGGGCACCGAGGGCACTGCGGGCAGGATCATTTCTGGGAGCCACAATGATGTGGGAACTGCGCTCCATCGCCTTCAGCAGGGCCGTCCTGGCGGAATTCCTGGCCACTCTGGTCTTCGTGCTCTTCGGCCTGGGCTCGGCGCTGAACTGGCCCTCGGCGCCGGCGCCGAGCACGCTGCAGATCGCGCTGGCCTTCGGGCTGGCCATCGGCACGCTGGTGCAGGCCCTGGGCCACGTCAGCGGCGCCCACATCAACCCGGCCGTGACGCTGGGCTGCCTGCTGGGCTCGCAGCTCTCCCTGCTCCGCGCCGTCTTCTACGTGGCGGCCCAGCTGCTGGGGGGCGTCGTGGGCGCCGCCATCCTGCACGAGGTGACCCCGGCCAGCGCCCGCCAGGGCCTGGCCCTCAACAAGGTGAGGATGGGGCACAGGGAGGGCGAGGCAGGCCCGGGACAGCGGGCAGGGACTTGGGAGCTGCGGGGTGGCAGGCCCCAAAAACGCCCTCAGCTGGCCCAAAACCTCTTCAGATGGAGATCCCAGAATTCCCACTGGGATTTTCCTCAGAGAACCAGGAGAGACCCAAAATTGGGGAAATTCCATCCCAAATCCACCCAAAAATCCCCTCAGCTGCCCCAAAACCTCTAGATGGGAATCCCAGAATTCCCACTGGGATTTTACTCAGAGAACCAGAAGAGGCCCAAAAGCTCCCAAAAATTCCCACTGGGATTTACCTCAGAGAACCAGGAAAGGCTCAAAATCAGGGGAATTCCATGGGAATTTCATTCCAAATCCACCCAAAAAAATCCCTAAAAACCCCATCAGCTGCCCCAAAACCTCCAGCTGGAGATCCCAGAATTCTCACTAGGATTTTCCTTAGAGGACTGGGAGCGACCTAAAATTGGGGGAATTCTATCCCAAATCCACCCAAAAATCCCTAAAAACTGCCTCAGCTCCTCAAAAACTCCAGATGGGGATCCCAGAATTCCCCAAGATTCCCATTGGGATTTTCCTCAGAGAACTAGGAGAGGCCGAAAATCAGGGAAATTCCATCTCAAATCCACCCAAAAAATCCCCAAAAACTCCCTCAGCTCACCAAAGCATCCTGGCAGGGGTCCCAGAATTCCCAAAAATTCCCACTGGGATTTTACTCAGAGAACCAGGAGAGGCCCAAAATCAGGAGAATTCCATGGGAATTTCATTCCAAATCCACCCAAAAAAATCCCTAAAAACCCCATCAGCTGCCCCAAAACCTCCAGCTGGAGATCCCAGAATTCCCACTAGGATTTTCCTTAGAGGACTGGGAGCAGCCTAAAATTGGGGGAATTCTATCCCAAATCCACCCAAAAATTCCTTAAATCTGCCTCAGCTCCTCAAAAACTCCAGATGGGGATCCCAGAATTCCCCAAGATTCCCACTGGGATTTTACTCAGAGAACCAGGAGAGGCCCAAAATTGAGGAAATTCCATCTCAAAGCCACCCAAAAATCACTAAAAACCCCTTCAGCTGCCCCAAAACCTCCAGATGGGGATCCCAGAATTCCCACTGGGATTTTCCTCAAAAATTTCCCCAAAAATTCCCACTAGGATTCCCCAAGATTCCCACTGAGACTTTCCTCAGAGAGGACCAAAATTTGGGGAATTCCATCCCAAATCCACCCAAAAGTCCCTAAAAATCCCCTCAGCTCCTCAAAAACTCCAGATGGGGATCCCAGAATTCTCCAAGATTCTCACTGGGATTTTCCTCAGAGACCCAGGAGAGGCCCAAAATCAGGGGAATTCCATGGGAATTTCATCCCAAATCCAGCCCAGAATCCCTAAAACCCCCTCAGCTGCCCTAAAACCTCCAGTTAGGGATCCCAGAATTCCTGGGATTCCCCAAGATTTCTGTTGGGATTTTCCTCAGAGAATCAGCAGAGGCCCCAGAATCAGGGAAATTCCATCCCAAATCCACCCAAAAATCCCTAAAAACTTCCTCAGTTCCTCAAAACCTCCAGATAGGGATGCCAGAATTCCCCAAGATTCTCACTGGAATTTTCCTCAGAGAACCAGGAGAGGCCCAAAATCGGGGGAATTCCATCCCAAATCCACCCAAAAATCCCTAAAACCCCACCTCAGCTCCCCAAAACCTCCTGCCAGGGGTGCCAGAATTCCCAAAATTCCCGGAATTCCCAGTAGGAAGCCTCTGAATGCCACAGCCCAGCACCTGCTGGACCCTGCTGCTCCAAGGCTCCTGCCAGGAGCAGGGATGAAGGCAGGACTCATCTTCCTCCTCTGGTTTTAGGGCTGAAATTTCATGAGGTCCATCAACTATTTCCCATTGAGCCACTTCTTCCAGCTGGGAATTTTTCATACTGGTGCCAAAAATGCCCCCTGGTTTTGGGGCTGAAGCCAGAGGAGGGATCCAGCTGGCCACAGACACATCCCTTGGAGTCACAACCATCTCGTTTTTCCCAGGATTGTAGTCAGGGCACTTGGATTTGGGGGTTCCCAGGGGTTTAAGGAAGGACACATCCAAAATCCCACCTCTGCATCCCTCTTGTCCCAGGCTCATCCCAATTTCCCCTCAGGTGTGGGTACAGGCAGCCTTTTCCCGGCTCTGCTTTGGCCAAGCCACAATTCCCAGGCTGCTGAAGTGGTGGGGACAGGAGAGATTTGGGTCTAAACCCAGAGATTCCCTGGATTTAGATTCCTCTGGCGTGGTTTTAGTGCTGGTCCAGAGGAGCATCTCACCTGTCCCTCTCTCCCAGGAGATGCTGGGCTGGTCCCACCACCTCCTGTCCCCAGCTCTCCCCATGCCTGGGGGGTTTCTGATCGGGGGGAGAGCCAGTAAATCCCCCCTGGCTTTGCCTTGGCCAAGCCACAATCCCCAGGCTGCTGAAGTGGTGGGGACGGGAGAGATTTGGCTCTAAACCCAGAGATTCCCTGGATTGGGGTTTCTGATCTGGAAAAGAGCCAGTAAATCACCCCTGGCTCTGCTTTGGCCAAGCCACCATTCCCAGGTTGCTGAAGTGGTGGGGACAGGAGAGATTTGGGTCTAAATCCCAGATTTTCATTAGATTCAGCTTGCTGCCTCCCACTGTGATGGGATGGGCACACCAGATCCACCTGATTCATCCCAAAACCCAACGCACAGATTCCCTAAAGCTTCACAAGGATCTCAGGGAAAAAATAAAGCCAGGGAAGCTCAGGATTCCCATGGGGGGTTCTCCAGTGGTATCCTGGCCTCCAACACCCCCTTCCCCACAGGAGGGGGGAAAGGAATTGAAATCCAGGGATTCCCTGTCCCATCCCAGGGGGGCACAGGATCAGCATCACCCAATCCCAAGGGAGCGAGGGAGGAGCAGGGAGCTGGCTTGGGAGCAGCACATGGAAATTACCTTTCCCACAGCAGGGAGGCACTGCCAGGACTCAGCAGCACTGCCAGAGTGATTAAGAGGGTTAAAAAGAGGCATTGTGGTTTGGTCTGAATGAGGAGATTGAGGCTGGTAATGACTGAGGGTAATAAAAGCGGGAGGTTTAAGGGACACTCAGACTGCTCAGCTTTGTTGGTTCACAGCTTAAAGTGGGAACTGGGGATTTTGGGATTTTGAGAAGGCTTTTTTCCCCTGTGAGCTGTTCATGGTGTGGCTGCCTGCACAGATCACCCCTGTGAAAAGGGAGGGGAATATTAGGGAGGACAATGAGGAAGATCTGACTCTGGTGCTCATGCAGGAGGGCAGTTAGGACCTTCCTGGGATCACCAAGCAATGGGGTTAGATTTGGGAGGGGACAAGGAAAGAAGGGACTGAGTTGGAGGATCAGCTCCAGATCAGACCTGACATATTCTCTGAGTCATAAAAGTGTGGAAAGGGATTTTTTTTTCTTTTTTAATGCCAAAATATTTCTTTTCAATGTCTTCAAAATACAACTTGTAAACTTTTCCAAAAAGCATTTCAGGAAGAGGGAAAAGAAAAAAAATTAAGAAATACCAAAAAATTGCCAATAAAACTTCCTGAGAGGTCAATCAAGCATTTCCCATTGAGCCACTTCTTCTACCTGGGAAGTTTTTTCTTATTGGTGCCAAAAATCTCCCCTGTCTCCTTTGTCTCCCCCTGATTTTGGATTCCTCCTCCATATTTCCCATCCACTCACAGAACCTGGATTTGGAACATGTTTTTCCTCCCGTTCCAGCTGCACAATGAGACCACGACGGGGCAGGCGGTGACAGTGGAGCTGTTCCTCACCTTCCAGCTGGTCCTGTGCGTCTTTGCTTCCACGGACGAGCGGCGTGAGGACAACCTGGGCTCCCCTGCCCTCTCCATCGGCCTCTCTGTGGCCGTGGGGCACCTCCTCGGGGTGAGTGGATGTGCCAAAACCTGGCACTTTGGGGGTTCTTTTTTTGTTTATGCCCCAAGTTCGTTTGGCTGCATCTCCTGGCTTGATGGAGGATATGTAACCTGTGGTTTTACAGCAGAGAGAGGGAAAAATCCCACCAGAGCCATGGGAGAGCTGTGGCCTGAGGTCAGCCTTTATTTGGCATGAAAAACTCCAAGCCCAGAACCTGCTGGACTCTGCTGCTCCAAGGCTCCTGCCAGGAGCAGGGATGAAGGCAGGACTCATCTTCCTCCTTTAGTTTTAGGGCTGAAATTTCCTGAGGTCCATCAACTATTTCCAATTGAGCCACTTCTTCCAGCTGGGAAATTTTTGGTTTTTTCATATTGGTGCCAAAAATGTCCCCTGGTTTTGGGGCTGAAGCCAGAGGAGGGATCCGGCTGGCCACAGACACTTCCCTTAGACTCTGCCTCCCCTTGAGTCCCATTGGGAGTTCCAGGGATATGTGGGATCTCTCCTGGAGTGAATGTGTTGGCTGCTGGGGCTCTCTAGGATGAGCCTGGGAAGTGTTTGGGATGGACGCTCAGGGAAATCCCACCTGGGTGATGGCCCAAAGCAGCCCCCACACCCAGTGCACACAGGAGAACACTGTGGGTCACACCATGCTGTAGGAGCGTTGCGGGGTAGGACGGTCAGGATGGACGGAGACGAGAGATCTCTGAAGCCAGATGTGGAATTTGGGGTTTATTGCAAAGGGCCAAGTGCAGGGCCCTGCTGGGATTTGGGGTTCATTGCAAAGGGCCAAGTGCAGGGCCCTGCTGGGAGCTGCCAGGCACAGCTCAGAGCAGGACTGAGAGAAGAGAGGGGTAGAGAGGATGAGAGGATGAGAGAGTAAAAGCAGAAGAGAGTAAAAAGGGTAAGAGAATAAACAGGGTAAGAGACAAGAGCTAAGAGGGGTAAGAACTAAGAAAGTGAGGTTCTCATTACAATACAATAAATCTTCTTCTGTGTTGAATATTCTGATTCTCACTAACCAATCTAGTACAATACACAAATCCTATAGCATTTACATACAGCCTATAAGAATCATTACATTACCACACTGTGTTACATTTTAAACCCTAAAAGCTACTCTTTGTGTCCTTCTGCCAAGCTGTGGGGTCTGCTCTGAGCCTTGGACTGTCTGCAAGCAGAGGGTGTTGTTCCATCAAAAGGGGATCACCTTCAGCCAGCCACACCATTGTTTTCCTGTTGTTCAGTAACTGAGGGATCTCAAAGCTTGCTTTCATTTTAATCTCGCTTATAGTTTCTATATTCTCAAAATCTTTTTCCAGACAATCATATTGATAAGGCTTTCCTGTTTCATCTTCCCCAACATCACACCTTCCATCCTCAGTGCCCCACGAGCCCCTGTGTCCATGGGACTGTTCCTCCCGTCCTCAGGGGCATGAGAGGGAATTTTCTGCAGGACTGGGAGCTCACCCCCGCAGCTCCCGGGGCTGCAGCACAGCAACCCTGGGACACTGTGAGCTCAGCCACCTCACAGTGCTGACTCAGGTGCTGGCAGCTCCCGGGATGCCTTTTCCTGGAATAGGAACACTGAAGGGTGCAGCAGCAGCTCAGCTGTCACCCTAATGACACCCCAGCGTTTTTAAAGTGAGGTGGAAGGGTTTGATGCTGACAGCAGCCGTGGTGTTCCCGGCAGATCCGTTACACCGGCTGCTCCATGAACCCTGCCAGGTCCTTCGCCCCCGCCGTCATCGTGGGAGACTTCAGCGACCACTGGGTGAGAACTCTGGGGCTGGGTTGGGGTGGATCAGGCCCCCACACTGCCAGTATTCCTCGAAACTCACCAAGCCAGGCAAATCCCAGGCATTTCCATGCCAGCTCCCAGCTGGAGGAGAGATGGAGAGATTAGGAAAAGGAGGTGCGGCTGCTGGGTGCTTAATTAGCTTTTCCAAACTTCAAACTGGGAGCGTTGCAACAGGATCAGGGTGTGAGGTCTGTTGACATGACTTGGCACGGGGAACAAAACCGATGGAGAGTGGAGCTGTTGCCAGTCCTGGGGAGCTTTCCTGGTTCCTGGATCTAGGTGCACCTTTGGGAACACTCCCTGGCTCCCCAGGGAATGCCCGTAGCTCTGAGTCTGCTGGAGCTCCAGGAGCATTTCAGCAATGCTCTCAGGCCTGGGATGGGATTGGTGGTGCTTGTCCTGAGCAGGGCCAGGGAGCATTTTTGGGATCCTTGTGGGTCCTTTCCAACTTAGGAGATTCCATGATTTTATTGTTTTCGTCTACAAAGAGCCTGGCTGGAGGCAGAGCTGTGGTGGCTCCTGATGTCACCAAGGTGTCTGGCCCAGGCAGGTGCCTCCTCCTTCTCCTGCTCCTCCTCCCACAGCAATCCATGAGTGGGCAGGAAAATGCTCCAGATGATGCCACATCCCTCAGCACGTTCACAATGGGCCTGTCATTAATGCAGAGTCTGGGCAGAGGGGGAATGGTGGAAGAGGATGGTTGGGAATATCCCAGCACTGGAGGGGAGCTCAGATCCCCAGTGATGCCCAAAGCAGAGCTGACTCTGTGTTTTGTCCCCAGGAGGGAACCCAAGCCCCTGGCATGCCCCTCAGAGATCCCAGCTCCTCCCCACCCTCCAAAGCCAGGCTGGGTTTTGCTCACCCCATTTTCTCTCCTCTCCTCTCCAGGTGTTCTGGGTAGGCCCCCTGATTGGGGCTGCAGCAGCCTCCATCCTCTACAACTTCGTGCTGTTCCCACAGGCCAAAACCCTCTCGGAGCGCCTGGCCATCCTCAAGGGCTGCGAGCCCGAGCAGGACTGGGCCGAGCGCGAGGCCCGGCGGCGCCAGTCCGTGGAGCTGCACTCGCCCCAGAGCCTGCCCAGGGGCATGTCTGAGAAGGTGTAGCCAAACCCTCCCTGGGCCGAGAGAGGAGCTGGAACCCTCTGGCGTGGTTTTAGTGCTCATCCAGAGGAGCATCTCCCCTGTCCCCTCTCTCCTTTCATTTCTCCTGGGGCACTGAAGCTGACTCCTCTCCCAGGAGATGCTGTGCTGGTCCCACCACCTCCTGTCCCAGCTCTCCCCATGCCCGGGGGGTTTCTGATCTGGGGGAGAGCCAGTCAATCCCAACCCCGCAGGAACAAGGGATGTCCCCAGGATGCCCTGTCCCTCGTGCCCCTCACAGGACACGGAGCTTGGCTGGGGCTGTTCCCTCCCAGAGAGCTCTGAGGAGCCTGAGGACTGTTCATTACCCTGGGTGTGGAGGTTCCACCCAATGCCTCATTGCTGCTGCACTCTGCTCCTGTCCCGGGCCCCTGCTCGGCTCTGGGCCCACACACAGGGGCAGGAGCAGGAGCAGGAGCAGGAGCAGGAGCAGGAGCAGGAGCGCTCACTCTGAGCCATGAATGCCACACACGACAGGCTCTGCTGTGAAAGGGACCCAAGTGCCATTTCCCACCCGACACAGGACACAGAGGTGCTCCCACAGGAGCTTTCCTGGGAAGATGGGACTGGGAGCATGGCCATGAGTCCCTGCAGGCCCCACTGGGGAGCACTTGCAAATTCTCCCTCCTGTGAAAGAGCCAACCCAGGTTACAGTCCAAACTCAGACCCACCTCATTGCTGGGCCAGGGTTGTCCTTCCTCTCTCTCCCTGGTTTTCCCTTCTTTCCTCTGGTCCTGTTCACCTTGGATCACCTGGAACACACCAAGGGAAGATTTCACACCCAGCGTGTTCCAGGTGTGAAGAATCAGAATCATGGAATGGGCTGGATGGGAAGGGACCTCAAACCCCACCCAGTCCCACCCCTGCCGTGGGCAGGGACACCTCCCACTCTCCCAGGCTGCTCCAAGCCCTCTCCAACCTGGCCTTGGGCATTTCCAGGGATGGGGCAGCCACAGCTGCTCCAGGAATTCCATTCCAGGGCCTCCCCACCCTCACAGGGAGGAATTCCCTCTCATCTCCATCACCTCCTTCTCACATCCCTTTCTCTTGGCTGCATCACTCCAGACCCTCCAAATCCCTCCCACCCCTTCCCCTCTGCCCTCTCAGGACCTGCTCATGGTCCTCAGCCCAGCCAAGGAATTTGGGTTGGTTTTTGGGTGAACTTTGCTGTTTCAGCCATTGATTTAAGCCCATTTCAGCCATTGATTTAAGCCCATTTCAGCCATTGATTTAACCCCATTTCCCTTGCTCTGCCCCACGTTCTCCCTTCCCAGAGTGGATCCCAGCAGTGTCTCCAGCATTGCCCCAGCAGTGTCAGCCCCACCAGGATTTCTCTGGAAAGGCTGTGATGGGAATATTCAATGAGACTGGGCCCAATTCCAATCATAAGGTGATTTATGGATCATTCTGGATCGTTTCCCTCTCCCTGTTCAGACAGGACACTCCCAGCACAGGATGCTCTTCACTCTGCTCTATTGGCACCATCCCCTCCTCCCATCCAATCCATCCTTGCCTTCCTCCCTTGCTCTTCCTCAGATGTTGGAGTGGCTGCTGCTGCAGGGGTGAGGAGGGAGCCCAGCTTTGATCCGGCCCAGACCTGGTGTTTACCCACAGCCAATCCATGCAAACACCCCCGGAGGGCTTTGCCAAGGCAGCACTTCCAGCCCTGGTTTGATCCACCCAAAGCAGGGGCTCTGCTTCCCTTTGCTCCTTGATGGTGAATTTGAATTTTAGCTCAGAAGAGGCTTCTCAAAAATTCCCTCTGTTCTCAGCAGTGGAAATAAAATCATGTTTTAAATCAATCCCAGTGTCAAATTGTATTTCTGTTATCAAATGCTCACTTTTAAAAGCCATTTGGGTTTTTTGATGCTTTTTAAAGGAAAATTATTCCATGTATGTGTGCAGGAAAATCCCAACAGACTTTTCCAGAAGTCACCCTGGGCATGCTCTGCTGTGGAAAAAGCCACAGATGAATTCAGTTATTTATTTAAATTAATGTTGGTGCATTCAATGTCTCTTCTCCAGATCGAAGCATTTCATTTATTATTTACCCTGACAATGTTTAAGTCTCACAGGGCCTGAACCTGAGGTTTAATGTCTGATAATGGCTCTCCTCTTTCCAACAAAGTGCTTTAAATTCCTTTTTAGCTCCTGAATTCAAACACAGGGATGAAATACTGACACATTTATGGAAAACACTGACACATTTATGGTAAATAACAGATATAAAGTCACCTCTCAGATCCCAGACCCTTCAGCCAGGGTGCTGAAGGAGCCCCAGTCTTCCTGGGAACACAAATTCACCTTCCCTGTGGAGCTGGGTAACTTCCCAAACTTGCCCTGTCAGGAAAGCACTCAAACATTTCAGATTGCACCGGGGGAGCTGGAACTGGCGAGCAGGACCAGGAACCTGGAGCTGCCATGGCCAGACCCCAACCCTCCCTGCACTGGCCACACTTGGATGTCAGAGCCAGGATTTGAGGCATTCCCATGTCCTTCCACTCCCAACATCATGAGGTGTTCCCCTTCTCCCACCCTGGGGTGCCTCAGCTTTGGGCTGACCCTTCTGCAGAGCTGCAGAACCTCCAGAGCATTTTCCACACACCCTCGTCCTCTCCTTGTCCTTGCTGCTTGGCTGCCATGCTCCTGGAACCGTGGAATTGTCCAGGTTGGAAAATGCCTCGGGGACCACCCAGCCCAAGCGTTTCCCCACCCCTGACCATGTCCCCAAGTGCCACAGCTTTGAAATCCCCCAGGGATGGGACCCCACCCCTGCCCTGGTCTGGAAAACCCTTTCCATTGAGGAATTTCCGCAATATCCGGCAAAACCTCCCCTGGCACACCCTGAGGCCACTTCCCCTGGCTGTCCCCTCCTGTCAGGAGTTGTGCAGAGCCACCAGGTCCCCCCTGAGCCTCCTTTTCTCCAGGCTCAGCCCTGCCCAGGTCCCTCAGGAGCTCTCCAGACCCTTCCCTGGTGCTCCATCCCTTCCCCAGCTCCACTCCCAGCCCTGGAAAATCTCCAGCCCCTCGGGGTCTCTCCAAGGGGACCCCAGGATTTGAGGGGTCTCAGCAGAGCCCTGGGGCTGTGTCCTGGTCTCCGCTCCTCACAACTTCTGCCACAATTTGAAGTTAATCCCAAGGAATTCCCTCCCTTGCCCATTCCAGCTCTGGGATGGAGCATTGCACACCCACCCATGATCCTTTACCTGTTGTAGGGACCTGGGAGCATCCAAATCCCAGCTCAGGGAATCTGGGAGAACCTGGGAGCACCGACCTTGATCCCAGTGCCTGAGGGGTCTCTGCATCGTGTGGGGAAATGGGAAAACCACTGGGACAACATGGAAGTAAAATCATGGCCTGGAGAATGTACTCAGCTGTACCTTGGATATCCCAGCACAGGACAAACCCCTTGAGCCCCTGTCACACCAGGGAGGACAGAGACCAGCCCAAGGAGGGGACAGAGCTGAGTTCTCTGCTTGGGATTTCTTGGCCTGACCTTTCCAAACCTTCCCAGTCCCAGTCCCAGAGGCAGTGTGAGCCTCCAGCAGTTCCTGCCCTGCAATGCCATGACCTGCCTGGGATCAGGTACCTCACTATTTTACATAATCATTTTTATGGATCTGTTTGTAGATGGAGAAATATTTCCGAGGTGTTTTCCTTGAGGAGCCAGGAGGGCAAGAGGAGGAGGCAGGGCCAGGTGTAGAAAATGACCACAGTGACCACAGACCATCCCAGAGGGTGCTGGTGCTCCAGCCAAACATCCCCAAACTCTTCTATTCCAAAGATTCTGATGGAGAGAATGGAGTTTCTGCTTCAAGTTTTATCCAAACTTCCCAGGAATCCAAAGGAAAATCTCACATTTCCAGACAACCCTCAGTGCAAGAACCTTCAGCTTCAGATCTGATGGCACAAGGGAATTTCCCAGCATGGGTCTCTTTAAATCCCCAGTGAAGATTTTTAAAGCTGAGAAGTTCCTTGGTGCATTTGCTCTGAGTTTCAGAGGCAGAATGGAGGGAAAATGGATTTTCCCATTCCCCAGCTGTCCCAAATGTTCTGCTGTGAAACCCTGGGCATTTGGAGCCAGGGGATTGTGTGAAAATCTTGGCTTTTCATAGAGCCATAGGAGGGTTTGAGTGGGAAGGGAGCTTAAAGCTCATCCTGTCTCACCCCTGCCATGGCAGGGACACCTCCCACTGTCCCAGAATGCTCCAAGCCCGGTCCAACCTGGCCTTGGGCACGTCCATGGATCCAGGGCAGCCACAGCTGCTCTGGGAAATCCATCCCAGGCCTTCACCACTCTCATAGGGAGGAATTCCTGCCCAATGTTCCATCCATCCCTGCCCTCTGCAGTGGGAAGCCATTCCCTGTGTCCAGGCACTCCAGATCCTTGGAAATTTTCTCCTTTCATCTTTCCTGCTATTTCAAGCAGTGAAAGGCAACAATGAGGCCACCCCAGAGCTTTCTCTTCTCCAGGCTGGACAATTCAAATTCTCCTAACCTTTCCTCCCAGCAGAGCTGCTCCATCCCTCTGCTCATCCTGGAGCCTCCTCTGGGCTCTCTGCGGCAGCTCCAGCTCCTCCCTGGGCTGGGCCAGGATTGGAGCAGCTCTGCAGGTGGGGTCTCACCTGGGCATGGGGGCAGAAACCCCCTCTGAGGGGTTCAGCCCAGGCTCAGGGGGCTCTGGGTCCTGTCCAGCTCTCACCCCCCTGGTCAGGACAGACAGAGACCAGAGATCTCTGGAGCCAGGTTGTGGAATTTGGGGTTTATTGCAAAGGGCCTGGGTGCAGGGCTCTGCTGGGAGCTGCCAGGCACAGCTCAGAGCAGGCCCGAGAGAAGAGAGGGGGAGAGAGAGTGAGAGGGAAAGAGCGTAAGAGAGGCAAGAGAGCAAAAGCATAAGAGAGTAAAAGGGGTAAGAGCATAGAAAAGTAAGAGCTAAGAGGCAAGAGATAAGAGCTAAGAGAGCAAAGTTCTCATTACAATACCATAAATCATCTTCTGTGTTGAATATTCTGATTCTCACTAACCAATCTAGTACAATATACAAATCCTACAGCATTTCCATACAGCCTATAAGAATCTCTACATTACCACACTGTGTTACATTTTAAACCCTAAAAACTCCTCTTTGGGCCCCTTCTGCCAAGCTGTGGGGTCTGCTCTGACCCTTGGACGTGCCTGCAAGCAGAGGGTGTTGTTCCATCAAAAGGGGATCACCTTCAGCCAGCCACACCATTGTTTTCCAGTTGTTCAGTAACTGAGGGATCTCAAAGCTTGCTTTCATTTCACTCTTGCTTATAGTTTCCATATTCTCAAAATCTCTTGCCAGGCAATCATATTGATAAGGCTTTCCTGTTTCATCTTCCCCAACACCCCCCAGAAGGTTTTTAGGAGTTTCCAGATTCCTGCAATGATATCAAGAAGTCATTGATTTATTTATGGTGTGTTTTTCAGGTCATTCAGAGCCTGGTTGTGATTTCAGGCCCCTGTGCCTTGGTGCAGCTCCTCCAGCCCAGGTAGGATGGCAGTGCCAAGGGGAGGGGGAAGGTGATTTCTCCCTCCCCACATCCTTCCCGTTTATTCCAGGCTGTGCTCCTTGTAAACCAAGGAAGGGCTTCACAGGTGAAGACATTTCCACAGCAAACATCTTTGCAGAGGGAAAACACCACTGCCTCCCCACTCTGAATCCTGAGGACACAACACAGCCCAGAAGAATTCCAAGTGACCAGAAGGGGAGCCTTGGGATGTCCCTGGTGCTGGTGGCTTTGCTGAAAAGGGCTGAAAATCGGGAGGGTTCATCCCACCTTTCCCACTGTGTGGTTTGGTTTTCTGACCTGGCTTTTGCTTTCCCTGATTATTATCCCATGGGACAATTTAACGGTGGTTTCAGTGCAAATGAACTCCTGAGGGGGCAGAGCAGCCCCAGAGCAGCCCTGACCAGCAGGAATTACTGAGCAAAGAGCAGAGCAGAGCTGTCATTAAGCTTTGTCACCACTCAGTATTAACGAGCGTCCAGGTGGTATCCAGGGTTGGCAGGTCCCTGTCACCCCTGGCAGCCACGGTGGGCTGCAGCAGCAGGGACAGCACAGGGGACATGGGGACAGCCCCAGAAATCAGTGTCACAGACACAGGAGATGTGGGGACAGCCCCAGAACTCAGTGTCACAGCCCCAGCACTCAGTGTCACAGCCCCTATCTCAGTGTCACAGCCCAGACCTCAGTGTCACAGCCACAGTGGACATGGGGACAAACCCAAAGCTCAGTGTCACATCCCAGATCTCAGTGTCACAGCCCAGAGCTCAGTGTCACAGCCCAGAGCTCAGTGTCACCATCCCAAAGCTCAGTGTCACAGCCCCAGAGCTCAGTGTCACAGCCCCAAACTCAGTGTCACAGCCCAAAGCTCAGTGTCACAGCCTCAGATCTCAGTGTCACAGCCCAGAGATCAGTGTCGCCATCCCAAACTCAGTGTCACAGCCCCTGAGCTCTGTGTCACAGCCTCAATCTCAGTGTCACAGCCCCAAGGCTCAGTGTCACAGCCCCAGATCTCAGTGTCACAGCCTCAATCTCAGTGTCACAGCTCAAACTCAGTGTCACCATCCCAAAGCTCAGTGTCACAGTTGTGGCTCTGCAGCCAGCACTGAGAGAAGCCAAAGCCTCGTTGCTGCAGGGCAGGAGAAAGTGGAAACACTGCGAGCCCCAGGCCAGCGGTGTCATCACTCAGCTTCAAAGAGAGGACAGCAGATGGGGTCAGATAAGAGGGATCCTGAAATCCACACCTGAAACACCTGCACAGGGGCATCCCAGAGCAGCAGCAAAGCCTTCCCTGCAGCCCTCAAACTGAGCATCACGAGGGCAACGTTTGCTGCTTCTGCTCTGTGATATTTCAGTTTTTCCTTATCAATGCCTCATTGCAAAATGCTGGAGCTGAGCCAGCAAGAAGTACTTTTTCTCTTGAAAAGCTGAACCAGACTTTCTCTTCTGATGTCATCCCAAACAAGGTCTTTGGGTCATCTCATCCCAGCTCATGACTTTAGGTCATGGGTTGGACTTGAAGGTCTCAGAGGTCTTTTCCAGCTCAATTAATTGTGGTTTTGTGATCCCAGTTCCAGCAGAATTGGTGTCTCCTGTTGAGGACATCCTGTCTCTGTTGTTGTCCCTGCCTCCATTACTGGGCCAGTTCTAAGGTCCTTGGCTGAGGTACGGAGCCAGGTGAGGAGGAAACCCCAAACCCTGGCTCAGCAGCGTTTGCAACCTGAATTTGGAGCAGCCCCTGCCAGGCCCCGAGGTGCAGCACGGAGCTGAACTCACCAGAAAAAGCAAGGAAATGCAAATTAACAGCAGGAAACAAACATCAGCAAACTAACAGCAGCAAACTAACAACAGCAAACTAACAACAGCAAACTAACAACAACAAATTAGCAACGGCAAATTAACAACAGCAAATTAATAACAGCAAATTAAAAACAGCCCCGCACAGGCTCCGACCATGAGCAGGGTGACAGCAGGGACAGCCAGGGGTGGCACAGGGTGGCCTCAGTGACACACAGCCTCCCTGGGTGAGGCAGACCTGGGTGAGGATGAGGCAGCAGCTGCCTCCCTCCCACCCCCTCCCTGCTTTGGGGTCCCTCTCCTGAGTGGGAGATTGGGGCAGGTTTGGGTTGTGTTGTTTGTCTGCTGGTGACAGCGAGGAGGAGGAGGAGGATGAAGATGAGGAGGAGGATGATGAGGAGGAGAATGAGGAGGAGGAGGAGGAGGAGGAGGAGGAGGAGGAGGAGGAGGAGGAGGAAGAAGAAGAGGGTGAGGAGGAGGAGGATGAAGAGGAAGAAGAGGAGGATGAGGAGGATGTGGAGGATGAGGAGGAGGAGGAAGGAGGCAGCCAAACCCGCCCCTGTTGCCCAAAGCCTCCCGCGCTGTCCCTGCAGGGCGGGCGAGGCGTGTGTGCCCCCGGCTCGTGGGTGTCCGTCTGTCAGCGCCGCCCGCCCCAGGCCTGCTGCACCTTGCCCAATCCCATTAAACCTGACACATCAAAGCACCTCCAGCTCAGACCAGCTCCTCGAGTGGCACGGAGCCACGGAGAGGACAGGGAGCCTTCCAAATGCCAGGGCTGGCACCCGAGGAGCCCAGCAGGAATGCCCTCACTAACTTGGAAAGCTGACCCTCTCTAATATCATCCTAATCATTAAGAAGCTATGAACCAGCATTAGTCTTTTAAGCTAAAGAGGGGTTCCCCCCCTCCTTGATGATATGCTCAAATAAACCCCAGATCCTGATTTTTTATCATGCTCACTTCATGACTCACTTTCTCTTTAATCATCCAACCCAAACTTCTGTCATTCGTATCAATAAATCCCCCCTCTAACAAACCTCCAAGCACTACCCCCTGAACCTGACCAGGAACTTAACCTTCTTTGACCGGTTTTCAAGCCCATCCCTCCTAGGAATCCCACTAATCCTCATCTCAATAACATTCCCAACTCTCCTACTGCCATCCCTAGACAATTGATGAATCACTAACCGACTCTCAACCCTCCAACTATGGCTTATCAACCTAGTTACAAAACAACTAATAATGCCTCTAGACAAAAAAAGGACACAAATGAACCCTAATTTTAACATCCTTCATAATCTTCCTCCTGGTGAGAAAAGGTTCCTGAAGAGCCTCGGGAGCAGAGGCTTTGTGTGGTGTTTTCCAGAAGTTTTCCCTGTCATTCCCAGCCCTCTTTGATTAGATCTCCTAGTCAGCTGCAGGATCTTGCTGTTATTATCCACACTTGGGAGGCTGGGAAAGCATTTTTGGCTGTTCAGCCAAAGCGATGGGAGTGCTAGAGGAGCTGACAGCAAAATGGAGCTGCTCCCAAGGGATGGGGACATTGAGGAAGGGTTTGAAGGATGGGAACAGGGAGCATTTTATCCAGCTGGAGCCACAGACAGGGCTGAAGGGAAGTGGCAAGTAATTACCACCCTGGAATCCGGCCAGGGTGTCTTGAAATACCAGCTTGCAAAACTTTCACCAAAACATGCCAACGGACCAGGTGTTTCGAGGATAACAGATCTGGGCTTTGACTCTGCAATCAGACCCCGGATCAGCAGATCCAGGAGAAAACCATTATCAGGAATTAAGGCTGTAACAGATCCTCAGTCCCTCGAGGCCCACCAGGTCTGTTTTGCTCAGGATTTTGGGTACAAAGGAAGAGAAAAGCTCATTTATTTCCACTCCTGGGCAAGAAGTTCCCTCTCCTTGGTCTGGACAAGAATTCTCCAGGTGTTTGACCCCCCCCAGGCCTGACAGCCTCCTCAGAAGGCAGCAGTGAATCCAACTATTTGGATTTAGGGAGGATTTTACCGCTGTCCAGTTGGTTTAAATTTTTACCAATGCAGAGCTTTGCTCCCTGAGTGCTGCAGCGTGGCTGCCCCTGCAGAGGGACCTGGCAGCCAGGGGGAAAACCAGCCTGGGCATCATTGGGGACAGGAAAAGTGGATCAACCGAGCAAGGAGAGCAGATCTGGCACCCAAACCCATCTAAAAACAAATATCCTGGCACAAGGCTGCGAGGGCTACGAGAGAACCAAGAATTCTTTGTTAAGTGTCACCTGAGACCTTTTCCGCCCCAAAACCTCCGTCCCCACGAGCTCCATGGGCACAGCCCCGAGTGCCTCCCCTGCCCCTCCCTGCCAGCCAAGCACCTGCCAATGGATGGGTTTGGGATGGAGGGCAGCGCCCCGGGAACATGAAAGGAGACATGTAAACACAGCCTGTGTCCATGCAGAGCCTGTGGCTTGGTGCTGGCATTCCCAGGAGCAAAATCACTGCTCATTGAGCAAGAGCTGGAGAGGCAGAAAGAAAAGGAAAGGGCACAGGGTGACAGGGGAGGAGACACCATTCCCAGCTGCACGCCCCAATTCCAGCACTTGTTCCAGTGCTCTGGAAGGAGCAGCAGAAAGGGCAGGGAGCAGAGGTTCCCAGCCAGGCTCTGCAGCAGGAGCTCTTTCCACGCCATTTCTCCATCCACGCACCTCAAGGAAGATCCAGCTCATCTACAGCTCCCCAGACGGACAAAGCTTCCCCCAAACCCTCCCCTGCTCCCTGGACAACCGCAAACCACTTGTTTGCTGGAGCTGAGCTCTCTTGGCAGCCTGAGAGAAGCTCCAGGTGTTTGATTTTCCATTTCAAGGTTCCATGGAAATCGAACGCACCCTTGCTTGGCCCCAGCAGAGCTCCTCCGGCCCATCAAGGGTTTTCCAACAGGAGGAGTGTGCAAGCACAGGGAAGGGAGGGAGGGAGGGAGCAAATATTAACTACACCTGTGCTAGTGAAACACCCAGGGCCTGGCGAGAGGCAGTAAAAGCCAAAAGCAGAGGAGGGAGCTCAGCCTCGTTATGCAACCTCGTTATTCAACGACCACAGAGACACCCTATAGGGGCTCTTTGTTTGCAGAGGGAAAGGAGAGAAATACCACCAATATCTGAGTCACAGGTTCACCAAGAGGCTCCAAAGACATTTTCAGGTGGAAACTTTTGCAGGTTCACATGGTAATTTGGGAGGACTGGCTAATCCCCTGGCTCCACCCACCACCCTGTAACACAGCTCCTGCTGCTCTTGCATATATAGATAGGTATGGCCCTACACCCGGCTGCACACACCAGAGCCTGGACACAGAGCAATCCTAAACTTTCTTCCTCCCTGGCTGCCCTCCACCTGCTCCCACCATGAAGAAGGAAATACTAACCCTGGCCTTTGCTCGAGCCGTCTTTGTGGAGTTCATCTGCACGCTCATCTTCGTCTTCATCGGGCTGGGCTCGGCGCTGAAGTGGCCGTCGGCGCTGCCCAGCATCCTGCAGATCGCGCTGGCCTTCGGGCTGGCCATCGGCACCTTGGTGCAGGCCTTCGGCCACATCAGCGGCGCCCACATCAACCCGGCCGTGACCATCGCCTTCTTCGTGGGCAACCAGATCTCCCTGCTGCGCACGTTGCTCTACGTGGTGGCCCAGCTGGTTGGGGCCATCGCCGGCGCTGGGATCCTCTACGGCGTCACCCCCGCCAACACCCGCGGCAACCTGGCCATCAACGCGGTGAGTCCTGCCCGGGATCTCCCCTCTTCCCTCACCTTCCCCTTGGCATCAGCACAGAGAGGAGAATCCTGGGGATGGATCCTGAGCGCTCTGTCCCGCACGCACGGCGGGCTGGCAATGGGACGGGAGCGGAGCCGAGCTCTGACATGACGGCTTTATTGTGCGAGTGATGAGTGGGATGTTTTTCCCTCCTGTAATGAGGGCTTCCTCTGTCCCGAGGGCCCCGTGAGTCACTCGCACCATTGAGATATTCCTGAGTGCCGCCTCTCCACCTGGAGATTAGCGCGGGACAGGAGCCGTGCCAGCAGCAGGGGGAAGGGAGGGAGCAGAGCCCAGTCAGACCAGTATGGGCAGGGGGAGCAGGAGCCCACTGGAGCCAGAGCCCTGGGGGAGCTGGGAACGGAGATGGGTGGGGAGAGTGGTGGGCAAGAGCTGGAGAAGGAGCGAGGGCAGGACGGTGTCGAGGGGCCCCGAGCAGTGGGGGCTGCTCCCAGGGGAGGAGGGGGGACAGCAGAACCCTCTGAGATAAGCAGGAATGAAGCACGGCCTGAAACCCTCAGGGCAGTGCTGGAGAACATCTGTAGTGAGAGTGGTGGGGCTGCTGCTCCAACCACGGACAGGCCTGGGGGCAGCACAGACATTCGCTGGGATGAGGAGCTCCAATGCCTCTCATTCCACAGGTTCCACATCCCAAACGAGCCAGATTTAGATAAAAAATGAGCTCTGATGGGTTGGGTCACTTTGTCCTTTCCATGTCCAGTGGGGTCGAGTTCCCCTGAGAGTCCCCAGGGTTTTGTGCAGAGTCACTGGGACAGAATAGCCCATCCCAGGCCACGACCTTCATCCCAGCCTTCATCCTCCATCCCATCCCCGCTGGTCCTCATCCTCCTGGGCAGGTGCTCCAGGAATTGCAGGGTACAACAGGCTGCAAGGATCAAAGAAATGCAGGAAAAAAGGGATTTGGTGGGAAAGCACTCAGTGCTGTGGAGACAGGGAAGTGGAGAGAGATGTGGAGAGCCCAGGGAAGGGACAGGCTCGGGGGAGAGACAGATTTTGGAGAATTGCAAAGAAAGAAAGATCATTTCTTTCCTTTCAGAGAAGGAGCAGGGAGCTCAAGCAGGGGCTGGGCAGGGGCCCTGGGGGTTTCTCCTCCAACTTCACCCTCCCAAACCTCCCAGCAAAGCACCCGGGAGCCCTCCCGGTGGTGCTAAGCCCTGTGAGGGTTAATTATTGTTGCTCTCATGGTTCCAGCTCAACAACAACATAACCCCAGGCCAGGCCCTGGTGGTGGAGATCATCCTCACCTTCCAGCTGGCCGCCTGCATCTTCGCATCCACGGACAACCGGCGCAGCGGCGTCGGCTCCCCCGCGCTGTCCATCGGCCTCTCCGTCACCGTGGGCCACCTGGTGGGGGTGAGTCAGGGGGTCCTGCGAGCACAGAGCTCCCCAAAATGTCCTCGAGGAGCACAGAGCTCCCCAAAACGCTCGAGCAGTTGATCCTGAGAGATTTGCTCCGGAGGAGCAAACACTGGAGATCTTGGCGTCTTTCTTGGGCTCTCTGGAGCAGAGACACCATTGGGGGCCAACTCTGTCCCTGCTCCCAAAGGGTGGCTCTGATCTGCTCCTTAACCCAGGGCTCTTTCCACACCTCCAGATTTACTTCACTGGCTGCTCCATGAACCCTGCGCGCTCCTTCGGGCCTGCCGTCGTCACCAGGAGGTTCAGCCCCGCGCACTGGGTGGGTGTTGGTGGCACTGGGGACAGGTGGGGGCCATGTGGGGACAGGGCAGGGACTGCCATGGGAATGGTTTCAGAGCCCACCCCAGGCAGGAAGGCTAAAAAGGGGCTGGAGAAGGAGGGAGGTTTTGCCCCCTGATGCATCGGGAACAGTGATTCCCCGGGCACAGAGCCAGCCAGAAATGAACCCATCCCAGGGTAGGCTGGGTGGGGACAACCTAAAAACTCATCCAGTCCCACCCCATGCCATGGGCAGGGACACCTTCCACCGGCCCAGGGTGCTCCAAGCCCCATCCAGCCCAGCCTTGGACACTTCCAGGCACGGAAATCAGCCATGGTGCCCTCTGAGCACCAGTGGTGCATCATCAGAGGGGAAGGAAGCCCACAGAGGAGCCCAGCTTGGCCTTTCCTCTCACCCAGCACTTCCTGCAAGCTCAGCCCCACACTTACAGAGCAGATTTGGCCCTCAGTGAGCACCGGCTGGAGGGGGTGCAGCCCAGGAAGTCTCTGGAACGGGTATTTTCCTCTCTCCATGTGGCAGGAGATGTGGAGCAGAGATAGATGGATGGATGGATGGATGGATGGATGGATGGATGGATGGATGGATGGACGATGGGACGGATGGTTGGATGATGGATGGATGGATGGATGGATGGATGGATGGATGGATGGAATCATGGATGGAATCATGGATGGAATCATGGATGGATGGGTGGAATCATGGATGGATGGATGGATGGACGATGGATGGATGGATGGACGATGGATGGATGGATGGATGGATGGATGGACGATGGATGGATGGATGGATGGATGGATGGATGATGGATAGATGATGGATGGATGGATGGAATCATGGATGGAATCGTGGATGGATGGATGGATGGAGGTGCCATGAGCAGAGCTGGAGCAGCAGCCCCAGGAGCTGCTCTCACCACGTCCCTGTTGCTTTCCAGGTGTTCTGGGTTGGGCCCATCCTTGGGGCTTGCTTGGCCTCCCTGCTCTACTTCTACATCCTGGTCCCCTACTGCATGAACATGTCTGACAGGGTGGCCATCATCAAGGGCACCTACGAGTCCGAGGAGGAGTGGGAGGAGCAGCGGGAGGAGAGGAAGAAGTCCATGGAGCTGACCCCGCCATAGGAGCAGCTGGCAAAGCGAGGCTGAGGGAGGGGAGGAAGGCCCACGCGTGGGCTCGTGTGTGCCCCAAGCCAGGCCACCACCACACCCAGCTGCAGCTGCTGACTCTTCATCCAAACCTTCCCATCCCGGCCCCCGCGGGTGCCGGAAGGGTGCCGGGGGCTCTCTGTGTGTGTAAAGAACCCCTGCATGAGCTCTAGAACCTCTCCAGCTTCCCCTCAGCCAGGCCCTGGCACCCTCGGCTCCAGTCCTGCACCCTGGCACACCGCACACCGGGGCACCTGTAGGACCTCACCTGGCCCAGGGATGGGAACACCTGGGGGAAGGGGAACAACTGCTTAGGGCAGGGGGGCGCAGCTACCCCCAGCCCAGGGGCTGCTCGTAGATGCTCTTTCACCTTTCCTGGTGCTGGGAGTCCTTTTTATTCCCAAAAGAACAAGACTTTTTTGGATTCTGTGTTGAGATCTTTGTATTATAGTTTATTATTTATTGCAAATAAAGGAAAGTTTAAAAAAAATAAAATTCCTGGGTGCAAATCAGCTCAAGTCTCAAAGTTTAGGGGGAAGAACGGATTGAGCTGGACACAAACTCATCCCAGAGGGTCACAGAAATAGCAAGGACTCAGACCCTGGATCCTGTGGGAGCTGCTGGGTTGGGAGGGGAAAACCTGAATCCTGGGAAGGATGAGTGGGTGCCTGTGCTGGAGTGGGGAAGAGCAGGAGGTGCAGGGCAGCTGGGAATCCATCCAGAGCTGGAAGGAGCAGGAACGATCCTTGCAGTTCAGGGCCCCTGGGAGTCCATCCTGGGGCTGGACAGAGCAATCCTTGCAGTGCAGGGCAGCTGGGATCCATCCAGAGCTGGAAGGAGCCGGGGCAATCCTCACCTTTTCCATCCTCAGTGCTTCCAGCCCTTCCCACACGGCCGGTTTGACTCCAGCTGTACCAGTTCTCCCAGACAGTTCCGTGGGTGCCCTCAAAAAGTGACCCACAACTCCCCAGCCCCTCACATGTGCCAAACCCACACCTTCACCTGCCCTTCTGCTCTGGCCCTGCTCTTCCAGTTCTACCACAACCCTCTGCCAGAGCAGCTCCTGGCACAGGGACACTGGCACAGGGAGACACCAGCACTGGCACAGGGACACTGGCACAGGGACACCAGCATGGGACACTGGAACAGGCACAGGGACATGGGGAGAGGGACAGGGACACCAGCACAGGGACACCAGCACAGGCACAGGGACATCAGGACAGGGACACCAGCACAGGGACACTAGCATGGGACACTGGAACAGGCACAGGGACATGGGGAGAGGGACACCGGGACAGGGACGCTGACAACAGGGACATCAGCACAGGGACAGGGACATCGGCACAGGGACACCAGGACCAGGACACCAGGACAGGGACACCGGCACAGGGACACCCACCCCAGCCCCTCCTCCTGCTGCCCAGGGAGGTTCCCCCCACAGAGCCACAGGGAGGGGGAGGCTCTGCCCAGGGAGCTCCCCCATCCCAGGTTCAGCTCCATCCCAGGTTCAGCTCCATCCCAAACCAGAGGCTCTGCCCTGGGCACTCCCCCATCCCAGTTCAGCTCCATCCCACCTGGAGGGTCCTGCAGCCTTGGCCAGGGCAGCCCCACCTGGATTTTGGCACCCCTGGACCTACAGTCCCTGCTGAGCCTGGGGACAGCACTGTCACCCCCCCTGCTGTCCCCAGAAAGGGTTGGGGACAAGCAGGAGGAGGAAGGGAGGTAGAAGAACCATTTGGGTGAGGAAATTAAACCCTGCAACCCCCCCAAGTGTCCTCAGGATGGGCTGAGGACTCCCCCAAACACCTCAGCTTCCCCTTTTGAGGGATATTCTGCCACCTTCCCATGGGGGATGAGAAGAACACCGGCCCTGGGGAGATTAAAGCAGATCCCAGAGACCCCTCTCAGGGGCTGGGGCAGGGCAGCCCCCCCAAAACCTGCACCCCCCCAGTGTGCTTCCCCTGCACCCCAGGACCCCGGGGATGGACCCAGTGGGTGCACTCAGCCCCCCCAAACTGAGAATCTTGGCCATCCCCTGGTTCTGGAGCTCTGAACCCCATCCAGAGCAGGGATGGGGAAGCTCCAGTGGGAGCTGGGGACCACCACAGCCCCCCCCCCAAGGTGTGCCCAGCCCCCCCCCCCAGTCCCTCCAGGTGATCAGCAGCAGGGGAAGGAGCCCGGGCTGGGCGTGAGCCCTCCCGAGATGAATCAGAGGCTCCTGCACCTCCGGCTCTGTGTCAGCACTAAACCCAAACAGGGCCCAGCCCTGAGCCCAGCTCGGGCACTGCTGGGGGGATTTGGGGTCAGGGGCGCCCCAGAGCAGGGCAGGTGCATCTGAACCCAGCAGGACCCCCTCAGAACAGAGCCCAGAGCTCCTTCCCCCCCAGCTCCCCTGGGCCCTGAGGGTTTGATCCAGGCAGGGAGGTGAATTCAATCCAGACTCAATTTTGGCATCCAGCAAACCCCGCGACCTCACCTGGCCAGGGCAGGGCCCAGGGCAGGGCTGGGAAAGGACTGAGGGCCTCCCACCCATCCTCACCTGTCCAGGAATGGCAACAGCAGCACTTGGAAACCAATGGAGAATTTATTATTGCTGCTTCTCTAACATTCCAGCTTCTTCAGACTCATTTTTAATTAGATTGGAAGGCTGGTAGGCAGCAGTGCCCCACTCACTCCCTGAGCAGAAATTGGCTTTTCATGGAAAAATTCACCTTTATTTCAGCAGAAACAGCAAGGCCAGACACAAACCTGTGTGTTCACACTGACTAACCTGCAGTGCTGTGCTGGTTTTCCTGCTTCCCCCTAAAACAGGAGTTTCCATTCCATTCCATTCCATTCCATTCCATTCCATTCCATTCCATTCCATTCCACTCCACACCTCTCCACCATCGTTTGGGGTATTAAAAGTGAATTACACTTTATTACCAGTTTTTCTTAACCTAATTTAAACGTTTCTCACCAGGTGAAACCACTCCAAAGGCATCTCATTACCATTCCTGGGTGGTTCTGCTCTAATTAAGGGTTATTCCCTGAACGTGCCCACGAGCAGCTGCTCTGCTCTAAGAAGATTTCACAGATAATTCCTCACTCCTGAGTACCTTTTCCATCCTCAGGTAATCACTGCTCAGCTTTAAAAATTGGGGGTTTTTTTGGTTTTTATTTTTCCTGGAGGGAGGACAAGCCCAGGATTTTCACAGGTTGCAGCAGTCTGGAAACTTCACATTTTTAATACATCAAAGGGATTTCAGGTCTATTTAAGTCTAATTTAGAGAGATCTCCACCAGATAATTTAAATTCCCTGAACCTCAATTTTCTGGACAGGGGAAGGAACCAGGGCCATGAGAAGAAGCAAAATTCAGTGGAAATGGCCCAGTTAAGGATTTTTCTGTGGGATGCAGGAGCTTCTTTGGTTTTGCTCCTTGCAGAGGGTGAGGCCCAGAAGGGACAGAGCTCCACATCTGGGGCACATCCCTTCCACCTGCTCCCAGCTCCAATTATTGTGCATCCCTGAACGTTTCCCTTGAATCCTCAGGTCCTGGTTTCACCTCGAAGCTCAGCCCAGCTTTCTGGGAAGATGAGGAGAAAACACCCCAGGAAATCCCAGAGAGGGAGAAAAGCATCACAGAGGGGCTTGAATCCCAGCTGGGAAATCTCAGCAGCCCAGGGAGCACCTCCTGCTGCAGGAGGAATTCCAGGGCTGCTCTGGAGAGCCCCGAGCAAACAGAGAGCAGCTCAGGAGCACCATGAAGGAGCTGAGCCAGAGCAGAGAGCTCATAACACAGAACAGAACCCAGAATAGAGAACAGAACCCAGAACAGAGAACAGAACCCAGAAGTCAGAATAAAGAACACAGAACAAAAAACCCAGAATACAGAACAGAACCCAGAACTCAGAATAAAGAATACAGAACAAAAAACCCAGAATACATAATAAAGAACACAGAACAAAAAAACCAGAACTCAGAACAGAACTCAGAATAAAGAACCCACAACAACAAACCCAGAACAGAGCTCGAGGCTCCACACCAGGAAACTTTATTCCTGCAAATACTGACATTTCCAGAGCATTTCCAGAGCATTCCCAGGGCTGAAATGCCCCTGGAGAGGAGCGAGCTGTGCCCCAGGAGCAGAGCCCAGCCTGGGTGGCGGCATTAGTCATGGCACACACTGTGCCAGCACCCACCTCCTCCAGAGCCTTCCTCCTCCTACTCAGCCTCTACCCAGCCTGTTGTGCCATAGCATCCCTCGTTAGGAGCCAGGAAACAGCTCCCAGGCCACCGAGGGACAGCAGCCACCCTTCCTGTTGTCACTCCGGCCAGGAACGCGGCCTCCGCCTGAGCGGCACCTCCTGCAATTTGTGTTTGGCTCCCTGGCTCAGTTCACAGGGATTTGGGGGTCAGGCTGGGCACCCCCCGGTGCTGCCAGTGCCACCAGTGCCCTGCCTGGTCCCCACAGTGCACTGAGACCCCAGTGTGCTCAAAGTTCATGGAAATGTGAGAGTTGCCCAAAACACAACCAGGACATTGAGGAGGCGAAGGGCTGGAGATGTCCAGAGAGCAGGGAGGGCAAGAGGAATCCAAAGGTGCTTCTGTTCCCACTAAATACCTCCACAGTCCCCCAAAAATAACCTCTTTAATAACTCCCAACTTTAATAAGTCCCAACTTTAACAAGTCCCAACTCCTACAGCCCAAAAAACGCCTCTTTAATACATCCCAATAAGTTTAATGAGTCCCAACTTAGCTTTTAATAAGTCCCAACTCAACTCTAATAAGTTCCAACTCCTTCAGCCCCTTCAGCCTTCAAGCCAGAGCAGTTGGGAGTTTTTAGCAGGTGTCCCAAGATGGGGACCAGGAGGGGACAGGTGTCCCCCCGCCCTGGGTGCTCTGGGAGACCCAAGGGTGCCGAGGGCATCTCCTGCTGCCCTCTGCTGGGATTGCCATGGGGACAGGAGAGGAGGCCAGGAAAACCCTCCCAAAACAGCCCCAGCTGGGGGAAAACCCCTCTGCGGTTTCCACCCACCCTTCCCAGAGCTGAGCCTCAGCACCCCATGGAAATGGAGGTTCCTCCGTTCGTTGGCGCTGCCAGCTCTTCCCGCTGCCAAGTTTCCTCTTGCTCAAGGTTTTGCCTCGGCTTTCCAGGATCTGTTTGTTCTTAATCACCCTCCAAACAAAGTCCAGGCGGCTCCTCTGAGGGCTGCTGGTGATGGCATCAATAAAAATCAAGGGTAATAAGAAGGGAAGATAAAGGCGCCCTGCAGGCCTCAGCTTGGCCTAACAAAGGGGCTTTGTTGGGAAAGGTCAGCTCTGGAGCTGAGAGGGTTTCCCAGGCTGGAGAAAGCAAGAACCCAGCAGGCAGGGAGGGGATTGAACTCAGCTTTGTTAAACTGCAGCCCTGGGGTCAGGTGTTGGAGCTGCCCCAGCTGCTGCAGCCAGGCTTTGGGCTGGGTTCCTCCACAACAGGAGCTCTCCAAGCTCGGTGCTTCCATCCAGTCCCAGGATGGGCAGGAAAAGGAGGACAAGACCTCGAGGGTCCTCTCCATGCACAGAACCACTCGGGAGAACTGGGACCTGATCCATGGCAAAACAACCCCTGAAAAATCACCAGGAACCCACAAAATAAACCAAATAAATCCCCTGGCACGAGGCCTCCAGGATCCAGGCCCGGCTCTGCCACTTGACATTAATCCTGCTTGGCAAAGGCCACAGGAGCTCCTGTGCCCAAAGCAAGGTGCAGCTGCAGGTTGGGATAAAGCCCTCTTGTGCAGCCAGGATTAAAAATGGGGATGAAAACAAACTTAAATGTCCAGCACAATCGGCCTTTTCTAAAGAGTCAGAAAGAAAAAAATAAATCGATTCCTCTTCCCCAGCAAATCTTTCAGCTTTTACCAGTGGGGATTTTTCCCTCCTGCCCAGGAGCTGGTTTCTCTGGGGACAGGGCAGTTGGTTCCCTGCCATGCAACCAAAGAAAATGAGCCCTTTCTCCATTCTTTTTATTTTAATTCCTTATTTTTTAAGCTACTTATCCCAACTGCCAATTGTTTCCTCACCAGGAGTCCCCCGTTTGGAGATCAGAGTCCACAGGAATTCTGAAATTCTGTTATCACCCTCATGGGGAAGGGATATAAAACTGAGCTTGTTTTCTTATCTCTTGGAACAGAAACCCCTGGTGTGTTTCGCAAAGGAGCCCTGTAGGAACAGTTAATCAGTGGATAAAAGCGTGTTGGGTGTGCAAACACAACCTTATCCCTCTGCTGACATCAGGGCTTGCATCTCCACGGCTTTGCCCTGGATTTTTGCCACATTGTGTTTGGATTTTGAGCTGAGCTGCAGAGCTGGGCTCTCTCTCTCTCTGCAGCAGCAGAGCTGTGCTGGGCTTTGCTCATCCCTCCTGCACCATCCAACCCCCAGGTGCTCCTTTCCTTCCATGGAAACAGGGGTGAAACTGAGGGCTCCCCTCCGTGCAGCAGCCACCCTGAGCCCCGGGTGCAGCAGAACAAGGTCTCAGTGTGGTTAACTGTCAGAACTCAGCGCATCCCTCTGCGTGTCCAGAGTTGGGGGGCTCAGAGACCCTGGCACACAGTCCAGAGCACCTGGGGATTTGATTATTACCCCTGGAGCAAGTTACCAGCTTTGAATGAGGACTGAAAGTCGCAGAAGTTTGAATAGCATAATAATAAAATTATCACAGGGTGAAAATGGAGATTTTAGGATTTTTTGGTATGGAGGTTATGGGGACAAGATGGAGGAATTTGGGTGTGTTCAACCTTTCTTCTTCTTGTTCTTGGTCTCCATTTTCTACTGTGATGGTGGCACTTTGGGACTGGTTTAGAGTAGAAGTGCACTGTCTAACGTAGGTGATAGGTATTGGGAATTAAGTGTAAATATTGTACACGTAGCTTTTAGTATAAAAAACTAACACCACCCCAAGGGCTGGAAACAATTACCAGCTTTGTGTGAGGAGTTACAAGCAACAAGAGTTTGAGTAGAATGATAGTGAATTAATCACAGGGTGAAAATGTAGAATTTTGGGGGTTCAGGAGGCAAGATGGAGGAATGTGGGTATGTCCTGTCCTTCTTCTCCTTCTCCTTCTTGTTCTCCATTTTCTGCAGTGATGGTGGCACTTTGGGATTGGTTTAGAGTAGAAGTGCACTGTCTAACATAGGTGATAGATATTGGGCATTAAGTGTAAATATGTTTTACATAGTTTGTAGTATAAAAGGACAACACCTCCTCAGGGTGCAGAGCAGACTTCGGCTGGGCAGAAAGAAAATTTTATAGATAAGAATTAATAAACAACCTCAAGACCAAAAAGTGAAGAGTCCAGACTCGTTATTCAGCCGCGTGGGCCGAAACAGAGACATCCTATGTCGCAGAAATCTTTTCATGAAAAAATCATTTTCGTAGGATTTTTCCTCCTGAGAATCTGAGAGGCCTCAGGAACAAAATGTAAACATTGATTATCTGCTGCTGTGGAATGCAACAGGTGGATCTGTGATTGGCCCATGTTGGATGTTTATAATTAATGGCCAATCACAGCCCAGCTGGGTCAGACAGAGAGTCGGAGACAGAGCCTCTGTTATCATTCTTTTCTATTCTTAGCTAGCATTCTGATGAGAACCTTTTCTTCTATTCTTTTAGTATAGTTTTAATGTAATATATATCATAAAATAATAAATCAAGCCTTCTGAAGCATGGCATCAGATCCTCGTCTCTTCCCAAACCCAAAAACCCCTGTGAACACGGTCACAATCCTACACATCTCAGGGCAGCAATTAACAACCAGCAACCCAAGAGTTAACCAGAGCCCCCCCAGGGCAGGGAACACCCCCCACCCCGGGCAGGACCCGAGACCACCCCTGGATGAGCCATCCTGGGATAGGCAGGAACAAGATCCAGCAGCAACTCCAGCACTGGGCTCCTTCAGCTGTGGCCGATGCTGTTTAGGACCAGTTCTGGTCTCAAACCCAGCCCAAAGGGGCCAAACCAGGCTCTGCCAGGGATGTCTCAGGTGGAGGCTGCTCCTGCCCCAGCTGGGGGTCACAAGTCCTCCTGCCCCACATCTGAGGATGGTCAGGATAAATCCTGCAGCTAGATCTGAACCCTGGGCTCAGGCTGGGGCCAGAAGAAAGACCCCGAGGGGCTGGAGTGAGTCGAGAGCCGGGAATGGGGATGGGGAAAGGCTGGAGCACCAGGTAAGGGTCTGGAGAGCTCCTGAGGGACCTTGGCAGGGCTGAGCCTGGAGAAAATGAGGCTCAGGGGGGACCTTGTGGCTCTGCACAACTCCTGACAGGAGGGGACAGGAGGGGAAGCAGCTCAGGCTCTGCTCCCAGGAAACAGGAACAAGAATAAAGTGCCTGGGGAAGTTTAGGTTGGGAAATTTCCTCACTGTAAGTTTGTCCAGCCCTGGCACTGGGGCAGTGCTGGAGTCATCACCCCTGGAAGTGTCCAAAACCCGCCGGAATGTGGCCCTTGGGGGCCTGGTTAATGCTGCTGATGCTCTCAGAGGTTTTCTCCCAGCCTGGATGATTTCTGCACCTTGGGAGCAGGAGGGCTCAGACAATCCAAGGCAGCCAAAGAGCCGAACTTCCCATCTCCATGTAAAGGAGCCGAGGCTGAAGGGTCCTCATGGTGCAGCTGCAGCTCCGGGGCTCATTCCCATCCCCGGGGAGAGCAGGAGCTGCAGCCAAGCCTCGGCGGCTGAGCAAACACGGGCGGCTGCTGTCCAAGCAGGCAAGTGAATCTGGAGGCACAATTTGTCATCTAATTGCAGCCACACCCCCCGGGATTAATTGCTGCATTTGAATTCAAAGCAGGGCAGATTTACGGCCCCATCAGGTTTCATCAGCCGTTACTGGTGATTGATGCCCAGCTAAAAGCACTGCAAACAGCCAAAAAAGGGCCCTAATAAGTTTTTTTTTTTCAAAGTTAGGAGTTTTTGGGTTGTTTGATCATCCCCAAACCTGCAAGAGAAGGGAATTAAAGCCTTGGCCACATTTGCTCCAGATTGCATTGAAGATTTTTGGCCCAAATACGCGGTTTTTTTCAGAGTTAGGAGTATTTGGGTCGTTTAATCATCCCCAAGCCTGCAAGAGAGGGGAATTAAAACCTTGGCCACTTTTGCTGCAGACTCCACTGAAGGTTTTTGGCTCGTGCACGAGGGGAAGTTGCCTCGGGAGGGTGTCTAAGATTTCCACAGAATTATGGGCAGGAAGAAGAGTCAGGGAAACAAAACCCTGATGCTTTTCCACATTCAAAGCCAGAGGGACATTTAGCAGAAACAAAATTTTAACCAGGATAAACCATTAACTACCGTCTGCCTCTGTCTCAGATAAAGAGGGGGAATTAACCCCACCCTGCCCCAAGATCAGCCATTGTGAGGCTGCAGGTGTGTAACCACAGAGGTGCAGGGTCAAAACCATCCCACAGCCACCCAAATCCATCCCATAACCTCCCAAAAACATCCACAGCCTCCCCAAACCATCCCTCAGCCACCCAAAACCATCCCACAGCTTCCCAAACCATCCACAGCCACCCAAAACCACCCCACAGACACCCAAAACCATCCCATAACCTCCCAAAAACCTCCATTTCCCAAACCATCCCACAGACACCCAAAACCATCCCATAACCTCCCAAAAACCTCCATATCCATCCTACAGACACCCAAACAATCCCACAATCATCCAAATCATCCCACAGCCACCCAAAACCATCCACAACCTCCCCAACTCATCCCACGGCCACATAAAAACATCTCTCAGCCATCCAAAACCACTCCACATCCTCCCAAAGCCTCCTTCAGCCATCCAAAACCATAACAGAGCCTCCTGAACCATGCCACAGCCCCCCAAAACCTGTGCTCAGAGCTGGTGATGCCCGGAGCTGCCCCAGTTCAGCTCCTGTGGGGTGCCAGTATGAACCAGCAAGCACTGGTGCTGGGCCCTGAGGGCCTGAGGCTGCTCAGAGCACCCCCAAGGGTTCCCCAAAAACATCTGATAGTACCCAAAAAAGTCTTTCCTCCATAATGGAAACCACCTTTCACTGCAGGGAATGGTGCTGGGAGCACCCAGGAGGCTCAGGGAGCAGGAGGGGCCACCCAGGAGGACCAGAGAACATCCAGGGAGAAACAGGGGTCACTGAGGAGCTCCAGAGTGTAAGAGCATCAGGGGGTTGCATGGTCAGGATGGATGGAGACAAGAGATCTCTGAAGCCAGGTTGTGGAATTTGGGGTTTATTGCAAAGGGCCTGGGTGCAGGGCCCTGCTGGGAGCTGCCAGGCACAGCTCAGAGCAGGACTGAGAGAAGAGAGGATGAGAGGGTAAGAGAGTAAAAGCATAAGAGTGTAAAAGGGGTAAGAGAGTAAAAGGCAAGAGCTAAGAGGCAAGAGCTAGGAGAGCGAAGTTCCCATTCCAATACAATAAATCTTCTGTGTTGAAAATTATAATTCTCACTAACCAATCTAGTACAATATACAAATCCTATAGCATTTCCATACAGCCTGTAAGAATCACTGCATTACCATACTGTGTTACATTTTAAACCCTAAAAACTCCTCTCTGGGCCCCTTCTGCCAAGCTGTGGGGTCTGCTCTGAGCCTTGGACTGTCTGCAAGCAGAGGGTGTTGTTCCATCAAAAGGGGATCACCTTCAGCCAGCCACACCATTGTTTTCCTGTTGTTCAGTAACTGAGGGATCTCAAAGCTTGCTTTCATTTCACTCTTGCTTACAGTTTCCATATTCTCAAAATCTTTTGCCAGACAATCATATTGATAAGGCTTTCCTGTTTCATCTTCCCCAACACAGAGAGCAGGAGAAACCAGCAGGGAGGGCCAGGGATCAGAAGGAGCAGCCAAGGAGGGCTCAGACCCCAGGTGTTTCAGGCGCCGTGGGCTCAGCCAGGTGCATCCCACGCCCTGCTCCACCCACCAAGGTTCAGCAGAAGAGGTGAAATGCACCAGTTCAGCCAGGTGAGAGCACTGAGCCTCCAGCCTGACCTGCAGGTGACCCCAAAGAGCAGCTCCCAGTGATGAGGAGGAGCAGGGACACCAGCAGAGGGGTCACCATGGCTGGGGACCCACCAGTGTCCAGATCCCAGGAGTGAGAGCCCCATGCTCAACCCCAAAGAGTTTCACCTGCAAATCCCATTTTCTCACCCATCTCCCAGCCCAGCAACGGGCTCAAACTGGTTTCTGCTCCAACCCCCAGTGATGAAACCACTTCCAACTCTCCAGGCTCATGTCCAAGTTTCCCATGGGCAAAGCCTGTCCTTGGCCCCCTGTCCAGTGTCCAGGATCATGGACATTGAGAGCTTAGGGAAGGTGCCTGGGGACAGAAGAGTGCTGGCAGCTGGGAACAAGAGGGACCTCACCCAGTTTGTCACCAGCAATGTGAGAGGAGTCATAAATCCATCAGAAATGGGGATCCACCACAGAGATCAGCCTGAGCTGGGTTTTGGAGAGGGCCCAAGTTTTGGCTTCTCACAGCTCAACCCATCAGGTCCCACTCTTGGCACCAGCTCAGCTTCCCATCCCACCCCACTGCTCCTCCCTAGCACCAAGCCTGTGGGACATCAACTCTGAGATGTTTCCTGCCAAAACCCAGGCACAAAGGGGAGAGGAAATAATCCCCAGCCCTTCAGAGAAAGGGCTTCACCGAAAATACCCGGTGAGAACACAGAGTTTCGCTCTGCAGTGGCCCCTCCCTTGGCTCTTCAATACCTGCAAAGCAAAACAGAAAAAAAACAGCCCAAAAAATGCTGAGACCAAACCCAGGCACTCAGCGTCACAGGGGAGTTTCCAGGTGGAACCAGTGACCCAGGGAGGTTTTTCTTTGCCAGATTTGCCTTGGCCACTGTGGCACCTCCAGCTGTGCCGGGGAGGAGGAGGAGGCCACAAATTCCTTCAAGAGGAAAATGGGGGTGAAAAGTGCTGATTTTCAGGGCCCCAGGCTCGGATCCACAGCTGGGGGACAGATGGGGATGTCCTCCAGTCCCTGCCCTGGGTTAGAGCCTGGGCTGGGCTCTGTGGGCAGCAAAGGCCTCTCAGAGCAGCCAAGGGGAAGCCAAAGCCCTCATTCTTCCCTGTTAGCCATAAATCCCCTCAAAATGAAGCATCCCCTGGGTGACCCCACTTCAGCAATCTGGGTTAAATTTAAGAGCAGGTTTAAACATGAACTTGGGCAGGGACGTGGAACTGGATTTAAGGTCCTTTCCAACCCAAATCATCTATGCTTCCATGACAAACTCATCGTGTTCCCAGCTTGATTTTAGGCAGTCCCAGCAGGACCATGTCCCACCATCCCCATGGGAGCAGCCCTGCCTCCTCCTGCCTCTCCCCACTCCTGGAGATCAGCTCACCCTCATGAGAGCTCCTGGGGAAAAATGGGAAAAGGGCTGGATGGGGACTGGATGAGAGTTGATGGATGTGGTATCTGGACACATTCCAGGAGTTTTCCCTCATCAGCTTTTTGTTCCTGCTCCATCAGAACACGATGCTCTGGTAGCCTCAAAGCTGCTTCTCCAGGGATGCTCCCAGACCCAGAGTTTGAACCCAAACCGTCCCAATTCGGCTGTGATGTCACCGTGATGTCACCGTGATGTCATCAGGACGTCCAAGCAGCCCCCTTGGGGCCTCTCCTCCTCAAAAAGAAGAATCGCCGGTCCTTGGAGGGGCAGGACGGGAGTTCTGGGAGCCTCGAAGGGAGGAGGAGGGGACGAGGATGGTGAAGGGCAGGGGAGGAAGGATGGGCAGGGAAGAATGGGCAGGGGAAGGACAGACAGACAAACGCTGCCACCTGGTGTCCATAAAAACCTCTCAAAGTCCTGAGCCGGGATGGATTCAGCTCTGCAGGATCCCAGATCTCAGGGTCCTGCCTGGTGGGCTCCTCCAGCCCGGGAGAGCCACCAGCAGCTCCATGCAGCTGGGAAAGGGAGCGTGACTGAGTTTGCTCGGCATGGGGAAGCACCACGTCCCAAAGGGCTGCAGAAAATCCCCAAAGGGCTGTGGGGAGAGGGCCCCATGGGACATTTCCTGAGTTCACTCCAGCACTGGGATCCACGGGGAGAAAACCACACGAGGAGCATGGGCTGAGCTGAATCAGCCCTCCCCGAGCTGCCACCTCCACAGACAGCACCGCGGCCTCCCGGGCCGGGGGACATTGCAAACGGCGACACCGTGAGCTAATTCGGTGGCGTTAATAACAAACATCCCACCCGAATGACGGGCAGCAGAGGTGGCCCTGTCCTCCCGAGATCCCGCTAATTAATGTCCCCCTTCCTCCCTCGGGGGATGTCAGGCTCCCTCCAAAGGCCGCGAGCGGCCCTCATTAAAGGCTCATCAGGATGAGCGTCCCCCAAACACCGACCTTATTTTGACAGTGGCAGTAATTACAGAACTCTCCGTGCTGGAATGACAATAATTACCCAGGCACGAGCAGAAAGGTCCCTGTGGGGGGAGAGCACAGAAAGCTCTGGAGAAAGAGGAAAAAAAAGAGAAATCGGCACCTGCATCCCCATCTCTCCTGGTGGGAGAGACAAGGCCCAGCTCCCCAGGACTGGCTCTTGTCTCCCGCTGCCTGGGGGAAAAGGCACATTCAGACCCCCAAACACCAAACCCTGGACATTCTTCCTTGGCTGGAAACGCCCCAGAGATCCCGAACCCGCCCTGGAAGCCCCTCCTGCCATCCACACTGGGAATGCAGAGCCCCAGGTGGGGAGAAGCTCTTGATGGAGCTGAGGGCTCAGTTCTGGGCCCACCTGGGAGCCCCCACCCTCCTCCAGGCCCAGACCCAGCTCTTTAGGGTTGGCCTGAGTTTTCCTCTTCTCCTTTTTCCTTCACTGGATTCAAGGATTTGAAACAAACAAGCCCAGTTCCTATGGGACACCCTGGAAAACTGAACCAATGAGTTCCAGGTGTTCCCAGATCTCCTGGGCTAAGCCTGGATGTCTCACGGAGATCCAGAACTGCAGCCCCTCATGGGGCCTCCTTTCACCCCCAAATCCCGTAAGTCACAGGGAACATCCCATAAATCACAGGGAACATCCTGTAAATCACAGGGAACATCCCCAGTTCCCGGTCTGGACTGGGGCAGCCACACCAGGCTGGGATCACAACTGGGATATGCCTGGCCGAGGAGCTGCAGCAGGAATTTCACATAGCAGGAAGTGTTTGGAGACACAAATCATTGGTTTGTGCCTTTGCTCTTTTCCCCTCTTTGTTCCTTTTCTCCAGTGAAGGTGCTGGAAAGGGGAGCCCATGGGCAGAGGAATCTGTGCAGGACACACTGTGCCAGCAAGGGGTCACCTCACCTGAGAGGAGGAAACCCACAGGTCACTGCTTTGGTCCAAAAAGTGGGGAGAAAAAAAAGAAAATATAAGAAAAACAGCAACAGCAATTTAAAAAAAACTTCCTTGAAGGCGTCAGTTGGAAAATCCGCCAGTAAGAACATTGTCTGCAGCAGCCCCACTCCAGAAAAGCTGTAATGATTCACAGTGACCCATCTGAGGAAAAGCAGGATACCTGTGACCCACCTGTCAGCTCTGGGCATCCTCCAGACGAGTTTAAAAGCACCAGGGAGGGAGAAGAGTTCAGCCAGAACTGGCTCGAAGGAGGAAAATCAGATCTGGTGTGGAAGGAGCAGCTCAATCCCCAAGGTAGGTGCCTCTCCCTCCCTTCCTTCTCCCAGTCTCCAAAGGATTCTAACCAGGTGAAAAGAGCATTTGGTGATGGGCAGCAGAAGTCTGGTTTTTCCAAATAAAGGGTGGGAGGTGGCATTTTATTCCTGCAGAATTTCTGAGGTGCCCAGCAAAAATAAGGAATGTAAAATACGAATAAACCTGCCCATCTGGAAGGCGCTTTTCCGAGCAGTGGGAAAGTTCTCCAGCGCTGTGGTGATAATTCCAGGATAGAAATGTCACCCCCAGACAGAAAAGGGAGGTTTGGGATAAAGCTTATTGCAATTTTATCTTTGGGAGCTGTTCTGTGTGCCATGTGCCCATGGGGAGGGTGAGGGTGGGTTTGTCACCCCAATCCTGCCCACACTCCGGGCAGGGCTGTCCCACAGGGATCAGGGCTGTGCTGCCAGGGCTTCCTGCAGGGTTTGGGGTGAGAATTGCAGCCAGGAGATTCCTTGCACGGTCTCTGCCTCCCCAGGAGCACAGATGGTGCGGTGGCTGTACCTGTCCGGGCTGGTGCTCGCCGTGCTCATCCCGGCCGGAGGGCAGGTGGCTCCCAAGGACCTGGAGGAGCTGTCGCGGTATGGGGCTGTGGGAGCAGCTTATCCCTCTCCACTCCTGTCCCAGCTGTCCCTACTCCAGATTATTTTGTACGGATCCCATTTATGTATCCATCTTGTATGTTCCCATTTATTTTGTATGGATCCCATTTATGTATCCGTTTTGTATGCTCCCGTTTACTTTGTATGGATCCCGTTTATGTATCCATCTTGTATGTTCCCGTTTATTTTGTATGGATCCAAACAAATTCCCTCCCAGCTCCCAGAGCTCTTGGGCTGAGCCTGGATGTCTCACGGGGATCCAGAACTGCAGCCCCTCATGGGGCCATCATTTCACCCCCAAATCCATAAATCACAGGGAACATCCCCAAAATTACAGGGAACATCCTGTAAATCACAGGGAACATCCCCAGTTTCAGGTCTGGACTGGGGGAGCCACACCAGGCTGGGATCACAAGTGGGATCTGCCTGGCTGAGGAGCTGCAGCAGGAATTTCACAGGGCAATTCCTGGCAGGGACATTCCCTGTAGGGAATCCCAGGATTTCCTGCCTGGATCAGAGCAGAGACACCCAGAGCAGAGACACCCTGCCCCAGGCCAGCCAGGCTGGGCTGAGCCCATCTGGGCTGGTGCTTCCATGGCACCTGTCCTGTGGGAAGCCTCTGTGGTGAAACCCAAAATCACCCTGGGGCTTCAGGGGATGGTGCAAACCCCAGAGCAGCCCCACAGCTCCCATGGTGCATGTCCTGTGGGAACCCTCTGTGGTGAATCCCAGAGTCACCCTGGAGCTGCTGGGGATGGTGCAAACCTTCAAGAGCCCCACGTTCCTGCTCTGATGGGGGAAGCAGGGACCAGGGTGGAGGTTGGGATCCACCAGCAGGAAAGAGGGGAATGATCTGGGATAGGACACTGGATCTGTTTATTGGATGCCAGGGAATCCAGGCCAGGCTTGGCAAACCTCCAGAAACTGAAACAAAAATTGTGCGTTTGATTTGTAGGAATCATATTAAATATTCCAGATTTATTCTTCTGCCCTATTCCATCCTTTCTGGGGGATGATCCTCACAGGGACAAGGTTTGGAGGGCACAGCCTTGCCCTGGGCAAACCCTGAGGGACAAACTGCTGGGGTTGTCATTCAACCCGATTTTCCTCCCTTTTCCTCCCTTCTCCCCTCTGCCCTCTTCCGTCTTTTTGGGGATGATCCTTATAGGGACAGGGTTTGGAGGGCACAGCTGTGCCCTGGGCATCCCCTGAGGGAGAATCCTTCTGGGGTGGTCATTAAACACCATTTTCCTCCCTTCTCCCCTCTGCCCTCTTCCGTCTTTTTGGGGATGATCCTTATAGGGACAGGGTTTGGAGGGCACAGCCCTGCCCTGGGCATCCCCTGAGGGACAATCCTGCTGGGGTGTCCATTAAACCCCATTTTCATCCCTTCCCCTCCCACCCTGAGCAGATGGAAGCTGTTGGGAGCCCAGAACTCCCAGAGCTTCCTGTCCCTCATCAAGCGACACTCGGAGGGGACCTTCACCAGCGACTTCACGCGGTACCTGGACAGGATGAAGGCCAAGGACTTCGTGCATTGGCTCATCAACACAAAGAGGTGCTGGGAGCAGGCAGAGGGGTGGGATTGTGCTGGGAAACAACCACCCACCACCCAGTCCTGATCCTCATGGAGAGCTGCAGAGGGAGCTGGAGCACTGTCAGGATGCAGAGAATGGCTCCCACTGCCAGAGGTCTGGGATGGGTGGGATATTGGAAGGAATTCCTCCCTGTGAGGGTGAGGAAGGCTGGGATGGATTTCCCAGAGCAGCTGTGGCTGCCCCTGGATCCCTGGAAGTGTCCAGGGCCAGGTTGGAGCACCCTGGGATAGTGGAAGGTGTCCTCCCATGGCAGTGGGTGGGGTGGGGATGAGCTTTGAGGTCCCTTCCAACCCAAACCATTCCATGATTCCATGGATCTGGTGCCAAGGCAGGCTTGGACTCCCTTTTCCTGCTGCCCAGCAGCTCCTGGGAATCCTCTGGTTTCTTGTAATAAGGTCAGGAAAACGAAGGCATTTTTGGGGGGATTGGGATGGAAAGGGGCTGTTTCATCCTCACATTTTCCTCCTCATTCCAGCCTTACCCTCCTGGGACCATTTCTGTTCCAGCCATTCCCAAGGGGCAGCTCCTCCCTGAGAGAGGGAACCCTCCCCTCCATTTCCCAGCTCCTGATTTTAGCAGAGTTTCCACCCCCTGAAGCTCTTTGGGGTTTGTTTTTAAGGTACAATTAACAGCAAATCCAGGCAGCAGCTCTCCAGCCACATCCACGTGGGAAGGTTGGGCCTCTCCTCATCCGCCGGGATCAGGAGCTCCCTGGAAGGATTCACCCATCACCTGCAGCTCCTGGACCCAGCCCATGGCCCGTGGGAGCTCCACAGAAGGATTCACCCATCACCTACAGCTCCTGAATCCAGCCCATGGTCCCTGGGAGCTCCATGGAAGGATTCCCAGCTCCTGGACCCAGCCCATCATTCCTGGAAGCTGCAGAGAAGGGTGAATCCTTCTCCTGCTCGCAGGTCCAGCCCATGGTCCTTAGGAGCTCCATGGAAGGATTCACCCATCACCTGCAGCTCCTGGATCCAGCCCGTGGCCCCTGGGAGCTCCACGGAAGGGTTCACCCATCACCCATAGATCCCAGACCCAGCCTGTGCTCCCTGGGAGCTCCAGGTGATGGGTGAATCCTTCCCCTGCCACTCCCAGGTCCAGTCCATGGTCACTGGGAGCTCCACAGAAGAATTCCCAGCCCCCAAACCCTGTCCATGGTCCCAGAGCTTCACAGAAGGATTCACCCATCACCCACAGCTCCCAGACGCAGCCTGTGGTCCCTGGGAGCTCCACAGGATTCACCCATCACCTGCAGCTCCTGGATCCAGCCCATGGTCCCTAGGAGATCCACAGAAGGATTCCCCCATCACCCATAGATCCCAGACCCAGCCCATCGTTCCTGGGAGCTGCAGGTGATGGGTGAATCCTTCCCCTGCAGCTCCTGGACCCAGCCCATGGTCCCTGGGAGCTCCACGGAAGGATTCATCCATTACCTGCAGCTCCCAGACCCAGCCCATGGTTCCTGGGAGCTCCACGGAAGGATTCACAGCTTCTGAACACAGCCCATGGTTCCTGGGAGCTCCAGGGGAAGGATTCCCAGCTCCCAGACACACCCCAAGGTCCCTGTGAGCTCCTCCTGAACTTTGTCCCCATGGATCAGCTGTTCCTCCAGCCTGGATTTCCCTCTGGCTTCTTCTCCCCGTGGTTTTCCCTCAATGCCAATAAAACCTTTGCTCACTCCTGCAGTTCCTGGCATCTCTATGCGTCTCACTGGGATCCCACACAGTCCCCAGGGATTCTGAGCCTCTCACTCCCATCTCAGTGCCTCATTTTCCCTCAATTCCTCAAGTTTTGGGTTTTCTCCAGCCTTTTCAAGTGTCCCACTGGGATCCCACACAGTCCCAGGGGATTCTGAGCCTCTCACTCCCATCTTGGTGCCTCATTTTCCCTCAACTCCTCGAGTTTGGGATAAAAGAGATAACCAGGGTGTGCCCACCTGACCCCACAGACCAGGGCCAAAAATTGGAGAGAAACTTAGGAAAAACCCTCCAGTAATTCCCTTTGTGGTGTTAAATTATTGCAATTTAACCTGGATCCAAAGAACCTCTTTGGAGTTAATTTAGTTCTAATTAATTACAGGGCAAGTGGGCCCAAAAAAAGCCTAGAAATGCAGCAGAGGCAACAGCTCTGGATGGGGAAAATCACCTCTCCAGGGCATTCCTGGAGTCCCAACACAACCAGGGTTGGCACAGGGGACACGTGTGACACAGCTACTCCCACTGAGAAATAAATTAAATAAAGTTTTAAATATATAATTTAAAAAACAGAATAATTTTTAAAATAGAATCATTTTAAGATAAAATAATTCAGAAAAAAAGTATAATAATTAGAAAATACTTTTAAAACAGAGTAGTTTAAAAATGAAATAATTTGGAAAAAAATGCAAAAAATTTTTTTAAATGACATAGTTTTGATATTAAAAATATATTAATTTTAGAATAATAAAACTCTAAAAATTAAATAAATTAAATTAAAATAAAATAAAATTTAAAATAAAAAAATTTAAATCATTTTTTTAATTAAAAATCCCCCCTTGGTTTTATTTCCAGCCTACAGTGTTCCCAAACTCCCTTGGGATAAAATAAATAGAATTATTTCCGCCTCTCAGAAATAGCAAACAACTCCAGAAACTTCACAGAGAGCACAAAAACAACACAAAGAAAGTGTCAGCACCTTGTTTATTCCCTGTTTGATTTATTCCCTGGTTACAGCCTTTGTCATCTCCATTCCTATGGATTTCCTTTTGGGAATTATCTGGAAGGGCCCAGGGGGAAGTGGGAGGGGATTGATGTCAGATTTCCCTTTCTGGGTCATTCCAAAGATATTTTGGGTTTATCCCTAAAGCAGCTCCAGGAACCATTTCTGGAAGGTTTTCCCTCTGTGTTGTTTTCCCCTGCACAAGGAAATATCAAATCCTCCAAAATACTGATACTGATCCTTCCTTCCTTCCTTCCTTCCTTCCTTCCTTCCTTCCTTCCTTCCTTCCTTCCTTCCTTCCGCCACTTCCTTCCGCCACTTCCTTCTGCCACTTCCTTCCGCCACTTCCTTCCGCCACTTCCTTCCTTCCTTCCGCCACTTCCTTCCTTCCGCCACTTCCTTCCGCCACTTCCTTCTGCCACTTCCGCCACTTCCGCCACTTCCGCCACTTCCTTCCGCCACTTCCGCCACTTCCACCACTTCCTTCCTTCCGCCACTTCCTTCCTTCCGCCCCTTCCTTCCTTCCTTCCGCCACTTCCTTCCTCCACTTCCTTCCGCCACTTCCTTCCGCCACTTCCTTCCTTCCGCCACTTCCTTCCTTCCTTCCGCCACTTCCTTCCTTCCGCCACTTCCTTCCTTCCGCCACTTCCTTCCGCCACTTCCTTCCTTCCTTCCTTCCTTCCGCCACTTCCTTCCGCCACTTACTTCCTTCCTTCCTTCCTTCCTTCCTTCCTTCCTTCCTTCCGCCACTTCCTTCCTTCCGCCACTTCCTTCCTTCCGCCACTTCCTTCCTTCCGCCACTTCCTTCCTTCCGCCACTTCCTTCCTTCCGCCACTTCCTTCCTTCTGCCACTTCCTTCCGCCACTTCCTTCCGCCACTTCCTTCCGCCCCTTCCTTCCCTCCGCCACTTCCTTCCGCCACTTCCTTCCTTCCGCCACTTCCTTCCTTCCGCCACTTCCTTCCGCCACTTCCTTCCGCCACTTCCTTCCGCCCCTTCCTTCCCTCCGCCACTTCCTTCCGCCACTTCCTTCCTTCCGCCACTTCCTTCCGCCACTTCTGCCACTTCCGCCACTTCCTTCCGCCACTTCCTTCCGCCACTTCCTTCCTTCCGCCACTTCCTTCCTTCCGCCACTTCCTTCCACCACTTCCTCCCTCCCTCCCTTCCTCCCTTCCCCTGGAAGTTGAACCCAGCCCCATCTCTCTGCTTCCAGAGAGAAATAGAAAACAGAAAAATCAAACTTGTCTGAGCAGAGGATCCCACTAATCCCAACTGATCCCAGCTTTCCATTTCTCCAGAATTTACTTCATTTTTCAGCCCCCTCTCCTTCCTGAAGGCCCAAGGCAGCTTTTCCTGCTCGGCCACTGCCCACCCCAGTCTGGCAGCAGTGAAACTCCACTTCCCAAATCCCCATCCATCAAACCTGATGGAGTTCTGCCCTGCCTGGGGAGGTGGCACCTCCATCCTCACAGAGCAATTCCCCACCTTCTTTTCCCCATTGTCCTTTTGGGGTGGTTCCATGCAGGAGAAGGCTCCCAGATGGGTGGGATGAGCAGTAGTGGTGCCCCTGTCCCAGCTGTGTATTCCAAGTGGCTGAAGCGTGTTCCAAACCTCCCAAGGGCTGTGGGAGCACCTTTTCCTCTGGAACCTCCTCCCTTCCCAGCTCCACGGACCCCAGACTCAGCCACACATCCCAGGGGCACCCCAGAGGCCCCCAAACCCCCAAAGTGTGGGGAGATCTTCAGGACCTTCACCAATTCCCAGCCTCTCCCTGTGAAACAGCAGGAAAAAGGAGGAGGAAAAGGCACTTCCCACTTCCCTGCCAGCTCCAAAGAGGCTTTGCAAGGATGGGGTGAAGGAAAAACCAAGAATCCAGGAGGTGACAGAAGGGGAGGAACAAGGGTGAAGATGCTGGGGGTGCAGAACTCCACATCTCACCTGGCTCCTCCCACCACCAGTGTCACTGCCATATTTTCTGAAAAATCCCTTCGCCAGGATTTCTTCTCCTGGGAAGATGAGAAGCCTCAGAGAAAAATGTAAATAATAATTATCTGATTGCTTCTCCTGTGTTTGGCTGCTTTGGAATGTGGTTTGGACATTGTTTACCAACAGGTGCATGTTTGATTGGTTCCATGTGAATTCCATGTGAATCCAATCACCATCAGCTGTGTCGGACTCTGAGGAATCAGTCAGGAGCTTTCATGATCATTCTTGTTAAAACTTCTGTCTGTATGTTCTCTTTCTTTAGTATAGCTTTAGTATAGCATTCTTTAATAGAATATAAGTACATAAAATAATAAATTAGCCTTCTGAGAACATGGAGTCAGATTCTCATCTCTCACCTCGTCCTGGGGACCCTCACAAACTCAACACCACCAGGGATTTTATTTTTAAGCTTCCCTTATGGTCATTTTGGAGCTGACTAAAAAGGGACATTTCTGGATTTTACCACTCTCAAGCTGGTGGCAGAGCCCAAAAAGAACCCTCAAAAAAGACTGAAAAATGGAGCACAGGGAGCTTTTCCTTTGTGCTATCCTGAGTGCTCAGGAGTGGTTCGTTCCAATTTCTGAGACGCTCCAAACACTGTCCCACCATGGAGAGCATCCCCTCTTGTACCAGTAAGAGACAGAAGTTATCCAAAGGAGGATCCCAAACCAGCCCGAAAGGAGGAGAAGGCGCCAGATTGAGCAGGGAATGGTTTTGTACATTCAGTGTTTATATTTGGAAAAAAAAGAAAAAGGAGACGAAGAATTCGAGATTAAAAAAATAGAACTGATGGGAAGCGGTAGCGGAGCCTCCACCACTGCACAACACACGCACACGAGGACACACGAGGCTGGACAACACGGACCCCCGGGACGCAGCAGCCCGGGGGGAACGGGAAACTCTGCATGGCTTTGTGGGACCCCTCGGCTGGGAAATGAGCCGCTCCTCCGTGTCTGCCTTGGCACATCCCTGAGTCACACTCCTGCTCCTCGACGGCGGCGTCGAGGCGCCTGGACGTGGGCATGGGGGAAAAAGGGGAAAGAGGGAGGGTGTCATAAGTGGGAGACACAGAATCAGAGATCCAGGGAATTGTTCAGGTTGGAAAAGGTGTTTGAGATCATAAAATCCAACCATTGACCACCATGTTCACCCCTGGCCATGTTCCCAGGTGCCACATCCAAGTTTTTGGAACTCTTCCAGGGATGATGGCTCCACCCCTGCCCCATGCAGCTGTGTCATGGACAACCTTTCCACAAAGGAATTTTCCCCAGTATCCAACCTGAACCTTCCCTGGTTAATCTGAGGCCATTCCCTCTCCTTCTGTTGGGAGCCATGTTCATCCCTGGCCATGTCCCCAGGTGCCACATCCACATTTTTGGAACTCTTCCAGGGATGATGGCTCCACCCCTGCCCCATGCAGCTGTGTCATGGACAACCTTTCCATGAAGGAATCTTCCCCAGTATCCAACCTGAACCTTCCCTGGTCAACCTGGGGCCGTTCCCTCTCCTCCTGTCCCTGTCCCCTGGGAGCCATGTTCATCACTAGCCGTGTCCCCAGGTGCCACATCCAAGTTTATGGAACTCTTCCAGGGATGATGGCTCTACCCTGCCCAAGGCAGCTGTGTCAGGGCTTGGACAACCTTTCCATGAAGGAATTTTCTCCAATATCCAACCTGAACCTTCCCTGGTCAACCTGAGGCCGTTCCGTCTCCTCCTGTCCCTATCCCCTGGGAGCCATGTTCACCACTGGCCATGATGCCAGGTGCCACATCCAAGTTTTTGTAACTCTTCCAGGGATGTTGGCTCCACCCTGCCCCAGGCAGCTGTGTCAGGGCTTGGACAACCTTTCCATGAAGGAATTTTCCCCAGTGTCCAACCTGAACCTTCCCTGGTCAACCTGAGGCGGTTCCCTCTCCTTCTGTCCCTGTTCCCTGGGAGCAGATCCTGAATCCCCCCGGCTGTCCCCTCCTCTCAGGGAGTTGTGCGGACCCACAAGGTCCCCCCTGAGCCCTTTTCTCCAGGCTGAGGTTCTTTCCCAGCTCCTTCAGGAGCTCTCCAGACCCTCCTCCTGCTGCTCCAGCCCTTCTCCAGCTCCACTCCCAGCTCTGGAGATGCCCCCAGCCCCTCAAAGCCTCTCAGGGTGTAGGATCCCAGTCTGATCCCAGGATTCCAGGTGCAGCTCCCACACTTCCCTGCAGAGAGGAGCTGGTGGCCATGGTCCTGCCGCTGGTGGCCATGGTCCTACTGCCTGTCCCCAGGAGCGTTCTGTGCTGTCCCCACAAGTTCACAGCTGAGCCTTTACCTCCTTCCTCCTGGCTTCAGAGCGTTTCTGTGTTCATGGTCAGAGCCTTCCACACCGTGGTCTTGGACATTTCATCCGAAATGTTGATCTCGGAAGGATCAGCCCTGCAAGGAATGTTCCAGATGGTTTTCCAAGAGGATGGGTCTGATCCCACCAGGAGCACTGGGAGTGGCCAGAGGAACAGGAGGGCCTGGACAACCAGAGCTCAGCTGGTGGGGATGGTTTGGCTAGATAAGGAATTTTGGGAATCAAGGCCCGGAGCTGCAGACCCACAGCTGGTGTTTTGTGTTTCCCCCTGTGACCTCTCAGATGGGAGCAGATCCCAGGAAACCACTGGTGATGTAGTTTTGGGATAAAACAGGAATTATGCAGCCATTGTGGGGTCAGAGCTCTGTGACCTCCTAAATTTCCAGTAAATTGGGATTTTCCCACTAAGATGATTTGGGATAAATCTGCAAGTGGAGAAACCTGAGCCAGACACTTCCCACTGATTCTGCCAGGGGTCCTGACCTGGGGGGTCTTTACCTGTCACTGCTGGGCTTTGGGGTGTCCACCCTGCTGGTCTTGCCCAGCTTCAGCTGAACAGAATTCGCAGCAGCTGCTTCCATCATTTTCTGGGACTCCTGAAAAGAGACAAGTCAAGTTCTCTCTCCTTGATCCAAGAGAGAAAAAATGAAATTCCAGTAAAAACCTGGCAGGCTGCCCTCTCCTCTGACCCACAGCACCTTTAGTAGCAGGTAAAGACCTGTGTGTGTGTTTGGGGTTAGTGACACTGCTGGCAGCAAACCTTCACAGAAATATATAATTATTTCTATTTTAAGGCTCATTTTAAAATTATAACAATGTCTCTGTTCCAGTGTAAAACTCTCAGAATTTAGGGAAAATGTTCAGGATGTGGGATCCAGGCTGTGAGATCCGTTTTACTCGGTTCTGATGTTCCCAACAGCTGCTGCCCAGAGGAGCTGTGGATTCCCCATCCCTTCCCCAGCCTGGCAGGGCCCAAGGCCAGGCTGGACGAGCCTGAAGCACCCTGGGATAGTGGGAGATGTCCCTGACCAGGGCAGGGGTGGCACTGGCTGGGCTTTAATGTCCACCCAACCCATTCCATGGCCCTACAATTCCATGATCTAAGGATGAGCTGTGACAGGAACAGGGAATCTCACAGCCCAGAGGAAATGTCACCATCATATTTTCTAGAAAAATCCCCTTGCCCGGGATTCTTCTCCTGGGAAGCTGAGAAGACTCAGAGAAAGAGGAAGACAATATTATCTCATTTGCTTCTCCTGCGTTTTGCTGCTTTGGAATGTGGTTTGGACATTGTTTACCAACAGGTGATTGTTTTGTTGATTTCATGTGAATTGTTTTGACTTATTGGCCAATCACAGCCAGCTGTGTCGGGACTCTGGAAAGAGTCATGAGTTTTTCTTTAGTATCTTTTAGCCTTCTGTCTGTATCCTTTCTCTATTCTTGAGTGTAGTCTTACTATAGCATTCTTTTATATAATATAGATCATAAAACAATAAATTAGCTTTCTAAGAGCATGGAGTCAGATTCATTAATTCCTCCCAGTTACAGGGGACCCTGAAAATACCACAAGGAGATTCCCAGCTCCTGGCGTTACCTCCTCTTCTTTGGCTTTATTTTTGGCATCGTCCAACTTCTTCTTCTTGCTTTCTGGCATGAGGTCATCCAGGAAGCTGAGCTCCCGCTTGGAGAAGCACAAATCCATCACTTTCCGGACAAAAACAAGAGCCAAAACCTTCAGGAAGGAAAGGGGAGATGGGTGAGGCCAGAGATGGTGCTTCCATCCTTCCAGAGCAGGGAGCACCAGGGGCAGTGAGGGACACCAGCAGCACCAGGAATACTGGGAACACCAGGGATACTGGGAACACCAGGGATACTGGGAACACTGGGAACACTGGGAATACTGGGAAGACCAGGAACATCAGGAACACTGGGATACTGGGAATACTGGGAACATTGGGGACATTGGGAACACTGGGAGCACCAGGAATAATGGGAATACTGGGAACACTGGGCATTATGGGAATACTGGGAACACTGGGATACTGAGAATACTGGGAATACCGGGAACACTGGGAACACCAGGAATACTGGGATACTGGGAACACCAGAAATACTGGGAACACTTTGAACACTGGGAGCACTGATAACACTGGGAACACCGGGACCACTGGGAAAACCAGGAACACCAGGAACACTGGGATACTGGGAAGACTGGGAACACTGAGGAAACTGGAACACCGCAAACGCCGTCCCTCACCATCATGGGGAAGATGATGGCAGCGCGGGAAGCTTTGATGGCCCAGAGCAGCACGAGGCAGAGCAGCTGGATGAGCGTGAACAGGTGCACCTTGCGCAGGGGCACATGGCGCAGGTAGATGAAGTCGGGCTGGTGCTTGGCCGGCATCCAGAACAGCTTCAGGCGGTCAAAGAACTGCAGGGAAAAGAGAGCACTGCTGGAGGAGTGATAAAACTGTCTTTTGTCTCTTGAAAAAGAAACAAGCTGTCCCAGATTGCAAGGCAAGATGTATTTATTCTATTTGCCATCTGTATGGCAGTTGTCTTTTGTCAAGTGGGCAGTTTTTCCTTATCTCTTCCGCAATCCCTCCTCCCTCGGGAGGGGACACCTGCTGAGAACAGCTATTGAATGTCACTGCCTGGCTGATAAGAACTACAGCATCCCATTGGGAGATGTGAGCCCAGAGGGAGGAGCCAAGCATTCTTACCCAGATATAATCTGGAGGTTTTTGAGACACCAGCACGGCTTCTCCACTGGATTTCCCAGAGGAGCAGCAGCTGCCTCTTCTTCCCCTGGATCTTCAGAGGAAGACTGCACCTTTCCACAGGATCCTTGCTCCAGCAGAACCACCCCTGACACTGCAGGAGGGCTGAGCCACAATTCCAATGGGACTGCTGCCAACACCCTGACCCACAGGGTGTCAGGTTGAGTTCTGACTCTGTCAGTGTTGTTTTAGGTTACTGCATTGTTTATTTTATCCTTTAATTTTCTTCCCTATTAAAAAACTGTTATTTCCTGCTCCCATATGTGTTGTCTTAGAGCCCCTTAATTTAAAATTTATAGCAATTTAGAGGGATGGGGAGGGTTTACATTCTCCATTTCAGGGGAGGCTCCTGCCTTCCTTAGAAGGCACCTGGCTTTCCAAACTAAGACAGAAGCTTAGAAGTTTCTCTCTTTAATTAAGTGAAAAGACACTTCATAAGACTTAAGACACTTCACTTCAAACTCAAGGATAGCTAATTAGACAAGAGCTAAAAAGTCTCGCCTAAACAATTAACTAGAAAAAGACGTGAACAAAGAAACTAACTGCTTTTGTAAAGTGTTTTTACTAAGAGCAAGAATGTCTAACACTTAGCTCAGTTTTTCTGTTTGTTATTTTGCCTTTTATTAAACTTTTTTGTTTCCAACACTGTAACAGAAGCCATCCTGCTGATTTTTATGCCTCCAAAAGTAGCTAAGCTATCTTAAGTGTGTTTTAAGCCCCCTAGAGCTCATTAGACCTAGCTCAAATAAGTTATACTAACACACTGCCACAGCTCCTGCAGCTGCTGGGATGTGGAGATTTTGGGAGCAAGGAGAAATCTGGGATCCCCTTCTGTTCCTCCTGGGACCAGCACCTGCTGTCCCTTCGCTCCATCCAAAATCCACCTGGCTTTGCCCACCAAATTCCGAGTTATTCCAGGGCTTTCTCTGGTCAGCATCTCTTGGCCCAGGGAATCCCCAGCAAGGATTCCCACCAGTAGAATTTCCTTCTCTTCACATGAATTCTGCTATTTTCCCATCACCAAACACCAACCTGTCCTAACACCTGAAACAGAGAGGGCTGAACTGGTTCCTCCCAGTGCTGAACTGTACTCTGTCAGCACTGAACTGGGTCCTCCCAGTGTCGAACTGGGCCCTCCCAATGCTGAACTCGGTCCTCCCAGTACTGAATTGCCCCTCCAGTGCTGAACTGGGTCCTCCCAGCACTGAACTGTCCCTCCCAGTGCCAAATTGGTTCCTCCCAGTGCTGAACTGGTTCCTTCCAGTGCTGAACTGGATCCTCCTGGTACTGAACTGGACTCTCCCAGTGCTGAACTGGTTTGTCCCAGTGCTGAACTGGGCCTTTCCAGCACTGAATTGGGCCTTCCCAGTGCTGAACTGGGTGCTCCCAGTACTGAACTGGGCTCTCCCAGCACTGAATTGGGCCCTCCCAGTACTGAACTGGGCTCTCCCAGTACTGAACTGGGCAATCCCAATGCTGAACTGCCTCCCCCAGGGCTGAACTGGACTCTCTCAGCACTGAACTGGGCCCTCCCAGTGCTGAATTGGGCTCTCCCAGTACTGAACTGGGTTCTCCTAGCACTGAACTGGGCCCTCCCAATGCTGAACTCGGTCCTCCCAGTACTGAATTGCCCCTCCCAGTGCCAAACTGGTTCCTCCCAGTGCTGAACTGGATCCTCCCAGTACTGAACTGGACTCTCCCAGTGCTGAACTGGGTTGTCTCAGTGCTCAACTGGGCCTCTCCCAGCGCTGAACTGGCTTCTCCCAGTGCTGAACTGGGTCCTCCCAGTACTGAACTGGCCCTCCCAGCCGTAAAAACTTCCTGAGCCTGTACCCACCATCCCTGACAAAAACCATTTGAATTTCCTGTGCTCAGAGACGTTTTTCCCACCCCAAGGCCTTCAGGAGAGGAAATTCCCTGGAGCAGCCGTACCTGGATTCCTCGGAGTGACGAGACCCCCATGTACAGAAAGACCCCATAAAGGACTGGCATCGGGATAAACTGGGGAAAAATGCAACAATTAATGGCTCCAATTTCATTTGCAGCATTGCCACTCTCTCCCATCACTCCTTTCTCAGGTGCTGCCTGGAGATTCCCAACTTTCCCATGCTGAATTTTATCCAGCACAGGTTTTGTTCTCTGGGTCAGGCTGATCTTTTGACTCATTCCATCAGAATAATCCTCTTTTCCAGAGAGGCTGGAGACAAAGAGGGGATTTCACCCATCAGGAGCACATTTCATCTATCTGAGACCTCCTGTGGGGGGTAAAAATGATCTCAAAAAAACTCTTGTGGGAATGCATGGAAGTGACATCTCCTTTGAGCCTAGAGGTAGGACTGTGTCTGCTTTGAGCCTGAAGGTGGGACTGGGTCTGGTTTGAGGCCTGGAGATGGGATTGGGTCTCCTCTGAGCCTGGAAGTAGGACAGTGTCTATTTTAAGCCTGGAGGTAGAAATGGGGCTGGTTTCAACCTGGAGTTGGGAATGGGTCTCCTTTAAGCCTGGGTTGTGTCCCCTTTGAGCCTGGATCTGGGAAATAATACTCAGAAATAATTTTAAAATTTATTATTTTTGTGACTGGGTCTGCTTTGAGCCTGGAGCTGGGATTGTGTCTCCTTTGAGCCTGGAGGTGGAAATGGGTCTCCTTTGAGCCTGGAAGTGGGACTGTGCCTGCTTTGAGCCTGGAGATGGGATTGTGTGTTTGCTTTGAGCATGGAGTTGGGATTGTGTCTGCTTTTAGCCTGGGTTGTGTCTCCTTTGAGCCTGGGTTGTGTCTCCTGTGAACCTGGAGCTGGGATTGTTTGGTGAAAAGAAGGGTCAGGGAAGCCTGTGGGGGGAACTCTGAGGGTTCAGCTCCTGGGAATGGCTCTCTCAAGGCTCTTGGGGGAGTGAACTGAAAGTGCTAAATTCTAACCCAAAGCTGGGGTGGATGGGTAGAGTTTGCATGGCCATGTCTGGGGAGCAGGGATGGATTCCGTGAGAAGCTGCTGGAAGTTTCTTTCATGTCTGGCAGAGCCAGCTCCAGCTGGCTCCAGGAGGGACCTGTTGGAGCAGTTTGGGGAGAGCTGTCTGCCATGGGATGGACTCGGGTTGGAGGAGAACCTGGAGAAGTTCCTGGAGAACTCTGTCCCCTGGGAGGGACCAATGGGGAAGGAAGGAAGTTTTTAAGGTTTGGTTTTAATTCTCATTATCCTGCTGTGACTTTGTCAGTAATAAACTCAATTAATATCCTTAATTCCAATGGTTTTTCCCATGATCATGACTGATGAGGGATCTGTCCCTGTCCTTATCTCAAGCCATGAACGTTTGGTCTATTTTCTCTCCAGTCCAGCTGGGAAGGGCAGGGATGGACCAGCTTTGGTGGGATCCAGCCAGGATCCCTCTCACTACAGAGGGTGTGGAGGACAATCCCAAATTAAGGGATTCATCCTGTTTGCTTGGCTTGAGCGCCCCAAGCCAGGTCTGAAGGGCTGGGAAGTCACCAAGGCTGGTTCCCATCCTGCCCTTGGCATCACCTGAGGGAGAGAGGCCCTAATTTCACATCTCCCCCCAAACTCCTGTGGGTCACCAGGGGGTTTCCATCCCGCTCTCACCTTGAGCACAGATGTGAAGAAAACGGAGCAGCCCATGAGCACGAAGATCATCAGGCCAGTGACCCTCTGCTCCCGGATGCCCAGGAACTTGGGCTGCTCGCCCGGCGCGGAGCAGTCGGACTCCACCTTGAGGCTGTTGACGTGGGTGATGGACAGGACAGTGGCGGCCACGAACCAGGGCAGCCCCATCACCGAGCACACCCCCAGCATCACGGCCACCATGAACAGGTCCAGGTGGTACCCGCAGCCTTTCTGGGGAGCAAAAGTGGAACAGGAGCATCCCTCAGGGACAAGGGCAACACCATGGGTGGGGCTCAAAGCCTGCTCAAGCACAAGTCAACTTCTGGAAAATTTAAATAAGGTTTGAAATAAGAACTGGAAAAAAACGTGGATTTGATGTCTTGCATAAAAGTCGGGCAGGATCAGATAAAGTGGGTCTGGAGGGTTTGTACCATCTCTGCTTCTCAGAAATAATTTTAAAATTGATTATTTTTGCATTCATAATGAAATTCCCACCAATTGCAGGCAGGACATGGCTCTGAGTGATCCCTGGAGCTATTTGAGATCCCTTACCCAGCTGCCACTAACATTTGAAAAAACACCACCCTTCTACACTCCAATATTCCCTTGCTGTTCCCAAAAGTTGCCATCCCCTCCCTGTGTCCAGGAGAGCTCCTGGCACACAGCCTGGTGTTATCCCAAACCTTCCCAAAGCGTCTGGGACAGGAGCTTGTCCCAGCCCCACAGCCTGAGCAGGGTGGGCAGGGGGTGACCCCCTGCAGCCCCTCACCTTGAGCCTGTGCTCCTTCCTGTTCACGATGACGGCCGTGATCTGCTGGTCCATGAAGATGAGGATGGTGCAGAGCAGGGCCGGGATGAGCGCGGCCAACACTGTCCACCACGGGTTGGGCCCAATGGGGTTGATGAGCCACCCACGGTCATCCCTGGTGGGCTGCAACAGAGGGTGAGATCAGCTCCCAGCCGAAACCCTTCCCTGGCCTCTGTTCCCCTCCATCCCTGTGTCCAAGCATTTCCCATTTCCCTTCATGTCACCCTCTCCCAGGGGGCTTCTCAGTGCCAGTGTCATCTGTCCCAGAGTCCCCTCTCCCCTGGATTTGGGGCTGGCTTCCCAAAAGACAGGAAGGAATTGATGACTTGGATGTGGCAGAGGAGATGCTTAGACCACCAGCAGCTCCTCCAGCCCAGCCCTGCCCTACTGGTTCTCCTGTCAAATGTCTGGTTTTGGGGCTGTATCCTGATTTCCAGGGAGATCGATGCTCTTGCATGTCGAAGAGGAGATGGTTCCACCACCAGCACCTCCTCCAGCCCTGCCCTGACATCACCTGGTGGCACCTGAGGTGCCGAAAGCCTTCTCCACCAATCCCCAACCCCGTTACCTTGAACACGTGGGGGACGTGGAGCTTGGGGGACGGGATCCCGATCCCGAGGTCGATGAGCACCATGATGACAATGGTGAGGAACACAGCAAAGTCACTCACTGTGGCTCGGACCTGGGGCGAGAAACAGGGGCTGAGAGGGGCCAGGACACGAGGTGGGAAACCTGGGGACACCCACAGAGCTGGGATTGTTAATCCCTAAAATCCCTCCATTCCAAGGACATGCAGCCAACTCCCCTGGGTGGATGGTGCTGCCACATTGGAGATCTGGGGATCTGGTGTGGGACAGTAGAAAGAGTTAAATTAGGGGGAAAATTCAAATTTTAATTCAGACGTTAACAAAAATACCAAAAATGAGGAAGGTGCCACGCTTGTGGGTAAAATGGGGATAAGGCACTGAGGCATCATTCATTCCTGTTTTTCCATGGCAACTCCTCATTCGAATGCCACTCCAGAAAATGATGCTCAGAAGGGGAAGAGAAATAAATAAATTTGGAAGAGCAGATTTCCCACTGCCTGAGCCAAAAACCATCACTCTGGAACAGGTTGTGAGGCAGGTGGGGAATGCCACAACCTCTCCGCACTCATGGAAACAAGGCAGGGACACCCAAGGTCAGCGTTTCCCTGCCTGGCTGAGCGGTGGCCAATCCTTCAGTGCTCCAGGAATGGCATTTTGGGAAAGGAGCATGGAATCTGCCCCCAGCCACCACCTTCTACCTACTCTGGTTGGGAAGTAACGGCTGGTTTTAAACTTCTTCAACAAACTTGACAGGACAAAGGTGGAGAAGAAGAGGATGCAGCACCAGAAGAGGACGTTGGGTGCGTAGGGGCCGTTGTGTCCACAGGCAGGTCCGTGGAACTCCCCATGCAAGGAGCGACATTCCTGGAGAAACAGAGCATCAGGACACAGAGGAAAACTGGGATAACAGGGGGGTGAAGGGTCTTGGTGCAAGATCTGTGACCCTGCAGCTGCCATAGGAGTTATAAATATGAATATATGAATATATTATAAATGTATCAGCATGATGTAAATATGTACATACTTATATATAAATAAATAGAAATATACAATATCAATATTATTATATTATAATATAATAATATAAATGTGTTACTATTTACATATAAATAGAAATATTTATAAATATTATATACTATATACTATATATTATATATTGTATATTACATATTATATACTATATAATATACTACATATATATGTATTTATAAATATAAATATTTCAAAGAGAAATAACTAGAGATATATAAAATATATAAATAGTATTAAACACAATGTGTGATATAAACATGTAGAGGTTTATGTATTTAAATATTTAAATATTTCTATATTTATATAATGCAAATATGGGCAGCAGCAGCTGAACAAGTGACACGTGGAGCTGGAATTACACAGAGGGGAGCAGAGGCAGGATGTGGTGGGACACCATAGACCCATGGCACATCCTCTGCTCCACCATGGCTGAGGAAAACACTGGAGGAGGAGGAAAAGATGGAAATTTGTGGATAAAGAGGGACCAGGGAAGGAGGGCTGGGACAACCATGGGATGGAAAAAGAGACAAATTGTCCCTTTGCAGTCAGAGCTCTCAGAACAAGGCCAAAAGGGGCTGCAGATGTCTCAGAGAGCCCCCATCCCACACCTGGGCTCTGCTTGCAGGAACAATCCCTGTGGGGCTGCTCAGACATGCAAATTTATGCGAGACCCTACAGACAGCAGGGCCTGGAGTCATTAGGAACCAATTAAGGGAGCCAATCACTGCCTCCAGGCAGGAACTTCAGTCCTTCAAATGTTCCAGAAATCAAAGCACCCCCTTAACCTTGATCCAGATCCCACAAAGCTGAGGGGGACAGTTCTTGTCCCTGAGGTTGGGGACAAAGTGAGCTGGACCAGGTGGGCTGGACCAGGTGGGCTGGATCAGGGGGGCTGGATCAGGGGGTCTGGACCAGATGGACTGGATCAGGTGGAGTGGATCAGGTGAGCTGGATCAGATGGGCTGGACCAGGGGGGCTGGACCAGGTGAGTTGGACCAGGTAGGCTCGGCACCCCTGGACTCTCCTTCCCAGGAGCAAGCAGGCTAAAAGTACCCATGATATTTAAGCAGGGACTTCTCAGAGCACAGCCCTGAAGAAGGTGGCTTTGGCACCTGGCCTCCCTGAGGCAGTGGTGGCCCAGGGCACTTACGGTCACTGTGAGGTTTCCCCAGGTGATTCCCGACACGTTGACCCCGTTGCTCCGCCAGATCCGCAGGGTCTCGTTGCTGGGATGAGCTGGGGGCTCGCACTTACAGCTGGAGGGGGGAAACCAGGACAGGGCTGAGGGAACAGCACTGGGACAGACCCAGAGGCACCTGAGGGAGGGTGAGGAGGAGAACACCCACTAATAGATAGTGAGGAGGTCCAGCTTGCTGTGCATGTGCACGGGGAAGGTCTCCCGCAGGTGGCTCAGCTTCTCCAGGGCCTCGTAGATGAAGATGATGCAGATGAGGGAGGCGAAGGCCTCCTCGGTGAAGCGGGTGATGTAGCACACCAGGGAGCTGGCGTCCGTGGCCACCAGCACCACGCAGAAGAACGCGGTCCAGAGCCCGATGCACGTCCGCAGGGACAGGTAGGAGAGCGTGTAGTCCCTGGAAAAGCACAAAACCTCCTGGGGGAAAGGCCAGCATGGGCCTCAGAGCCGAGCCTTCCTCCAGAGAAAATTAGGAGCAATGGGAGAGGGTGTGGAGGTTGCAGGTGGTAAGTGAGGTTTCCATGTCCTTGAGGTTGCAGGATGTGGGTTGTCGCAGACATCTTTTATGGAAAACCCTTTCCTTAGGATTTTTTCCTCCTGAGAAGCTGAGAGGCCTCAGGAACAAAATGTAAACAATGGTTATCTGCTGATGTGGATTGCAACAGGTGGATCTGTGATTGGTCTCATGTGATTGTTTGTAATTAATGGCCAATCACAGCCCAGCTGGCTCAGACACAGGGCCTGAGCCACAAACCTTTGTTATCATTCTTTCTGATTCTATTCGTAGCTAAGCCTTCTAATGAAACTTTTTCTTCTATTCCTTTAGTATAGTTTTAATGTAATATATATCATAAAATAATAAATCTAGCCTTCTGAAACATGGAGTCAACATTCTCATCTCTTCCCTCATCCAAAAACCCCTGTGAACACCGTCACAGTGGGTGGAGAAGCCAAGTGTTTAATTAGCATGAATTGATGTGTTCTTAATGTCTTGAAGGCTGATTGAGGTTGTGGAAGGTTCTCCCATTTTCCCCAGAGCCACGACACCAAAACCAGTTGGGTTTGCCCTGGTCACCCACAGTCAGCTTGGGGGTGAACGAGAAGTTTAATTCTGGTGAGGGGGGTTCATCCCACACCAAAGTCACCAAGATGAAAGGACCATCATAGAAAAGAGCTATATCCTAGGAAAAGCTCCCACTTGCTCAATAAAATCAGCAAAACTCAAAGTATTCCATTTGAACTACATGGAGATTTGGGCAAAATCTATTTCTTCTTCCAGCAAAAACCAGGTTTAGAATTTTGTACTCATTGGAAAACAAACCCTCCATCATTCCCAAACCAGAGTGATCTGTTTCAGCTTTCTTGGGCAACCATCCAGAGCCTCTGGTTCCTCCTCCTCCAACTGCTTCTTTACAACCCTAAAATCCCAAATTACCCCAAGCCAAAAACCCCAAATGGCCCCCAAGCTCAAGGATTCTCACCCTTCCTTTGCAACAGCAGCAGCAGAAGACCTCTGTGACCCAGCAGACAAATATGACAATTCCCATGGAGAAAATTAGAAAAACATCTCCTCCCTGCCCAAAAAAAAAAAAAAAATCTTTCCCCCAGAACTGAAGACAAACATCTCACTTGCAGAATTTGTAGAGAATCTTCTCAAAGACCAGGACGGGTCCAGTGCTGCCGAGGATGGTGAGGGGTTGGCCAGCAAAGAGAGAATAAACCACGCCCGTCATGGATGCTCCCAGCAGTGACTCCATGGCACTCTGGCAGGGAAGAGAGGGAGCAGGGAGCAAATCAATCATTAGGGATAAAAAAAAACCAAAAACCCAAAGGAGATTCACAGCAGCGAAGAGATTTCCAAGGTTATGAAGCAGGTTGGGTTGGAAGGGACCAGCGGGTTGGGTTGGCAGGGGCTGGTTTGGGCTCCAAACGCTCCCCACGAGCAGGGACACTCCCCACCAGTCCAGGGGGGTCCTTTTGGGGCGTCTCCCCCTCCCCACGCTCCCTACAGAGAGAGGAGCTCACAATGTGGCCGTGGGTGGCCTCCCCCAGCAGGCCCCCGAAGGTGATGACGGGGGACATGCAGGCACAGTAAAGGAACAGGAAGGACGCCAGGCACTGCAGGCTCAGACCGTCCCTGAAGTCGCTCCAGAACCACGGCGCCTTGCGCTTCACGTCCAGGACCAGACCCCCAAAGAGCCTGCAGGGAGGGAGGGAACACCAGGCTGTTCTCTTGGAGAGCACCTTTGGTTTCCTTTGGGCAGAAAATGCCCTCACCTGGAGGTGTTTGCCCCTGCCCCAAAGCCAGGAAACCCTGGTGTGCTGATGCTGGGGCTGGGCCACCTGCCTAGGTGTCCCCCCTGCCCAGGTCTCCTCCCTGCCCAGATGTCCCACCTTCCCAGATCTCCCTCCTGCCAGCTCTCCTCCCTGTCCAGCTCTCCCACCTTCCCAAACCTCCTCCTCCCTGCCCAGGTGTCCCCCCCTACCCAGATCTCCCACCTGCCCAGATCTCCCACCTTCCCAGATCTCCTTACTGCCCAGGTGTCCCTCTTGCCCAGATCTCCCACCTTCCTAGACCTCCTCACTGTTCAAATCTCCCCCTGCCCAGATCTCCCATTTTCCCAGACCTCCTCCCACATGTCCAGGTGTGCCCCCTGCCCAGATCTCCCACCTTCCCAGATCTCCTCCCTGCCCAGGTCTCCCACCTGCCCAGACCTCCTCATTGCCCAGGTGTCCCTCTTGCCCAGATCTCCCACCTTCCCAGATGTCCCCCCTGCCCAGCAACGTGGGGACATCGTGGGGCCCTTTCACTGAACCAGGTGACCCCAGAAGCTGCTGGAAGGGGAGGTGCCTGCTCAGATTTTGGGGGAAAAACAGAAGAAGGGCCCAAACCAGGAGAGCTCCCACCTCCCAGTCCGCTCCAGTTCAGGACCACTGTGTTTCTCTGGTTTGCTGTGGGAAGAACTCTCATCCAGAGCTCCCGGCATCTTCCTCTTTTCCTGTGAGCACGGAATTCAGCTCTAAACTGGCATTTTTCAGGTATTTCATTAACCACTAGCTTGCTGTGCTCCTGGCCTGGGTGTGGCTGTGCCAAACTGGGAATCCCAAGTTTAGCAGAACTTGGGGTGTTGCGCTGCCTGTCCCCCTTGCAGCACCCACCTGGGAGGGGACGTTTTTGGGGGGCTCGATCCGGATGGATGGGTCCCACTCTCCCGGAGGCAACACCGTGACCTGATCCAGGAACTCATCAATGCCAGCCACGAGGTCAGCCCGGTCCTTGGCTTTGTAGGCAACATCGTGGAAAACCTGCCCAGAGGAGACCCCCAGTGAGAGCAGAACCCACCCCAGGTGTCCTCACCTGGGCAGCTCCCCTTTGGCTATGGCAGGATCATCTTCCCCAAATCTCCAGCTGGAAATGGCAGCTGGAAATGTTCCCCCAGCAGGAAGAATCTGAGCATTGTGGTGCTTGTAATCATCTCCTCCATGAGGTCACCGTCCCTCATGGCTTTGAGGAGAAGTTCTCCCACCCTGGCAGTGCCACCCTGGGATGGTGCCAGCCCTGGGTGTGGGGAGGATGAGGTGCAGGATGAATCCTGGGTGGGATTTCAGCCCAGCTCCTCATGGCCACACTGGAGGTGTTGGCTCAGAGGGGAGAAGTTAGGGGTGACTTAGAGGTAACCTTATTGCCCTCTTAGCAGTGACCTTATGGGTCTCTTAGAGGTGACCTTATGGCTCTCTTAGAGGTGAACTTATTGCTCTCTACACTTTCCTGAAGGGAGGTTGGAGACAGGTGGGGTTGGTCTCTTCCACCAGGCAGCACTGACAGAACCAGAGGACACAGTCTCAAGCTACATCAGGGAAGGTACAGGTTGGATATTAGGAAAAATTTTTTCACCAAAAGAATAATAAAGCACTGGAATGCTATTCCCAGGGAGGTGGTACAATCACCATCTCTGGATGTGCTTAAAAAAGACTGGTCATGGCACTTGGTGCTATGGTCTAGTTGAGGTGTTAGGGCATAGGTTGGACTTGATGATCTTAGAGGTCTCTTCCAACCTCATAATTCTGTGATTCTGTGATTGATTCTGTGATTCTGTGACACCCTGAGTGCCAGGAGAGTGCTGCATTTTGACCTGAGGCCGTGGAGAAGGCTTCCAAAATTGGTTGGTAGCCCTGAGATTACGGGTGGGCGGTTGATTAGAAGTGTGGAAAATCACTTTCCTGCCAAAATCCAGCAGGCAGAAAGGCAGGGATGGGGCTTGGGATGGAGCTGGAGGGAGAAGTGGGGGCTGAGATTGGGTTGGCACAAAGAGCAGATGTTGGAGCTCTGGGTGCTGAGGATTTTAGACTTTCTGTGCTGACACGTGTTTAAAGAAAGACTGGACATGGCACTTGGTGCTCTGGTCTAGTTGAGGTGTTTGGGCATAGGTTGGACTTGATGATCTTAGAGGTCTCTTCCAACCTCATTATTCTGTGATTGTGTGATTGATTCTGTGATTCTGTGAAGTTCTGGCCTGGGCAATGCCACCACTGGGGACAATGTCCTGGGCACCCCCTAGGGAAAGATGGGATGTGAGATGCACCCAGAGGGGATTTCAGCCCCCGGGATTTGGGGTGATGTAAATCTGCCTCGTTTGGGGTGTGAAGGAAGGGCTGGGACAGCAAATCCTCTTCCTCACTGCTCCAGGGACAGACAATAGTGAAGAACCCCAGAAGTGACCCCGAGATCCCCCTTATCTGATCCCACCTCATCCGTCATGGTGGTGGCCATGGACCTGCCGATCTCGTGGTACTGATGGGCTTTTCCTCCTGGCCCCAGCAGAACAAACAGGAACCTGGACAAGGAAAACCAAACTGAGAGAAGGGAATGTGGCTTCACTCCAAGAGCACCCAGGGAAACCCCTGGGCCCTCAAGAGGAAACACATTGGTTCCCCACCTCCTCGATGGATTGAATTACTCACCAAAACCAATCACAAATCTCATTTTGGGGCCAATTTCATTGAAATTAGTTCATAGGTTTCAAAAATCCAGCATGGAGGGAAGGTGAGGAGTGGCATGGGAGAAACACGCAGCTCCCACTTGTTCCCTTGGGCCCCAAATCGTGGGGTGATTTCAGGTGGGTTTGGGGTTTTTTTAAATAAAAATTTGTGCTTCTCCTTCTGACCTTGTTGGGATGGGAACTTCTGTCATTCCCGACAGGAGCACGGCCGGGGTCAGGCGGACAAAGGCCACGAGGGGCTGGTGGAGGAAATCCAGCTCTCCCACCAGCACGTTGGACGCCTCTGCTCCACTGGGGATCTTCTTCATGAAGTGCAGCTCCGCCTGGGCAGGACCAGCCATTCTCAGGGAATCCCCCAAAAATGAAACCCTCAGGGGTCCCCCAAGGTCCCTCTCACCCCCCTGGAGGAGTGGGAGAGGTGCAGGGGTCTCACCTTGCTCAGGTCCATGGCACTGGTCTCAGGGGTCACCCCATTTTTAGCTTCTGCAGTGGTGGGAGAAGGGTGAGGGGTGAGGGTTTGGGCTGTGAGGGAAGAGAAAAACACTCAGAAAGGGAGGAAAAGGAGGAGTTGGGGTGTTTGTTATTTGCCAGAACAAGTCTAATGGGGGCAAAGTCACCCAGAAACCCCCATGTGGTGCCAAAGCCTGGAGAACACCTCACCTGGTGTCAAATCCCTGGAGAAACCTTCACCTTGTGATAAAGCTTGGCAGAAACCTCCAGCTGGTGCTAAAACCTGGCAAAAACCTCATCTGACCTCAAGTCCTGGAGGACTTCACCTGGTGGTTCCAAACCCCACAGAACCTCACCTGGCTCCAAGCCACACAGAACATCAGCTTCCTCCGAACCATGCAGAACCTCACCTAGTTCCAAGCCCCACAGAACCTCACTTGGTTCCATACCTGCAGGACCTCACCTGTCTCCAAACACCACAGAAATTCACCTGGCCCCAAACCACACAGAACCTCACCTGGCTCTAAACCATGCAGAACCTCACCTGGTTCAAACCATGCAGAACCTCACCCAGCCCCAAACCCCGCAGAACCTCACCTGGCTTCTCCAGCAGGTGCAAGTCCTGTTTCTTGCTGACATCAGCGAAGGAGCGCACGATGGGCAGGAGGTTGTTCCTCTTCCTCTCGTTCTGGTGGTGGTGCTTCTTCAGCAGCACCTCCCGGACCTTGGCCCGCGTGCGCTCGTCGAACTCCGGCGACGGCTCCTGCTGGGCCAGGATCAGGTCTGGGGGGACAGGGACACCAGGTCAGAGCATGGACCTGCCCGGCCTGAGCCACTCTGCCCCTAAAGCCCTGAACCCTGGTGTGTGGAGGGAAAATGGAATCAGAGTAATGCGAGGAAATGGCTTGGAGTGAGTAATTATTGAACAAGGGTCAGCGTCAGCTCCTAGGGAGAGATAAACAGCCAGGTTCTGGAATACTCAAAATGTGCAGGATGTCCTCCTTTTTTGCTGCAGAACATTCTCCCTTTTACTGCAGAATATTCTCATTTTTGCTGCAGAATACTCTCATTTTACTGCAGAATATTCTCTTTTTTGCTCCAGAATATTCGCCTTTTACTGCAGAATAGTCTTCTTTTTGCTGCAGAACACTTCTCCTTTTTACTGAGAAAAGTAAAGGAAAAAGTAAAGTAAAGTAAAGTAAAGTACTGCAGTAAAAGGCAGAATATTCTCCTTTTACTGCAGAATATTCTCCCTTTTCCTGCACAATGATCTCTTTTTTTACTACAGAATATTCTCCCTTTTACTGCAAAATATTCTCTTTTTTTGCTGCAGAACTTTGATCCGGTCTCTCTCTAACCCAAAAATCACTTTCCAAAGGACCCCACACTGCCAGCAAGAGCTGCACACCTGGAGCCCACTCCCATTCTAGGAACTCGTCCCAGATTGCAAGGCAAGATGTGTTCTATCACCATCTGTGTGGCTGTTGTCTTTTGTCAAGTGGGCAGTTTTTCCTCATCTCTTCCGCACCCACTCCTCTCTCAGGAGGGGACACCTGCTGAGAACAGCTATTGAATGTCACTGCCTGGCTGATAAGAACTACAGCATCCCATTGGGAGATGTGAGCCCAGAGGGAGGAGCCAAACATTCCCACCCAGATATAATCTGGAGATTCTGGAACACCAGCGCAGCTTCTCCACTGGATTCCCCAGAGGAAGACTCCATCCTTTCCTACAGGATCCCTGCTCCAGCAGAACCGCCCCTGACACTGCAGGAGGGCTGAGCCACATTTCCAATGGGACTGCTGCCAACACCCTGACCCACAGGGTGTCAGGTTGAGTTCTGACTCTGTCAGTGTTGTTTTGGTTTACTGCATTATTTTATCCTTTTATCTTCTTTGCTATTAAAAACTGTTATTTCCTGCTCCCTTATTTGTTGCCTGAGAGCCCCTTAATTTCAAATTTTATAGCAATTCAGAGGGAGGGGGTTTATATTTTCCATTCCAGAGAGGCTCCTGCCTTCCTTAGCAGACTCCTGTCTTTCCAAACCAAGACAGAACCCCACCAGGCCAGCTGGGAGCCCCAAGCCCCAGTCAGGATTTCCCCCCAGTACCGGCGATGTCCTCGACGCTGGTGGCGCGCACGTCCAGCAGCACGGTGCCGTTGATGATGCAGCTGCGCAGCTCAAAGAGGCTGTGCAGGGACAGCGTGGCCACGTAGGGTTTGCTCCAGCGCTCACCCCCATCCTCCACGTCCTCCTCGAACTTCAGCCACCTGTGTATTTGACCAGAGAGAAAAGGGCTCCAGCCCTGCAGCCCCTCGGATAAAAGCGTGGAGTGGCTGGAGGAAGTTCCTGCAGCTGGGAAAGTTCCATGTCCCAGAGAACTCCTCTGCCACCACAGCTGGCAGCAGGGATCACAGAATCCTGGAATATCCTCAGCTGGAAAGGGCCCACGAGGATCACAGAGTGCAACCCCTGTGCAGGACACCCCAACAATCCCACTTAGAGCTGTCCCTGGCCTCTGGAAACATGGAATCAATTCCAGAGGTGGAAGGGACCTATGAGGATCACAGGATCATGGAAACTCTGGAATTGGAAGGGACCCATGAGGACCATCAAGTCCAACTTCTGGCTCAGGATAACCCCGAAAATCCCACTGATCCCCAAACCAAGCATTCTCTGACCTCTAGAACCATGGAATCTCCTAAGTGGGAAGAGACACGCGAAGATCATCAAGTCCTATCCCTGGCCCTGCCCAGACACCCCAAAATCCCACCTAAAGATTTGAGTCCATGTCCCAGAGAGCTCTGTCCAAACACTCCTGGATCTCTGTCAGCCTTGAGGCTGTGACCATTTCCTAGGGAGCTGTTCCAGCAGGGGAAGAACCTTTTCCCAATGTCCAACCTAAACCCCTCCTGGCACAGCTTCCTGTCATTCCCAAATCTAAGGGATTTATTTACCTGGCCGTCTCCTTCCACTCGGCATCCTCCCCCTCCTTCACGCAGATCTCATCCAGCTCCGTGAACAAGTCATGAGGAACGTGCTGCTCATCCTCCTCGGTGCCCAGAATGAACTGGACCCGCTGGGATGGGGTGTCTGGGGACAGGAGGAGATTCCCCATCCCATTTCTGAGCCTGGATCCATCCCAGCACACTCACATTCCAGTGGCATCACTGGGATCAGTCCAGCCATAAACGCTGGCCTGGCCTCTCTCCCACGGCTCCCTCTGGGCTCTCACAGGGGAAGGTGGAGCCTCCATCCCATAAGGATGGACTGCTTTCCTTCCCCACACCTCCAGTTTTACACCAGAATCCCTAAATCCATTATAGATATTTTATTTTATTTTATTTTATTTTATTTTATTTTATTTTATTTTATTTTATTTTACTTTATTTTATTTTATTGCAAAATCAGAAAAAATTTGGAAAAAGGAGAGCCTTGCTAAAAAAACAAAGCCACTTTTCCGTGGTAAAACAGCCCCACAAAGTGTCCCCAGGGACCTGGCTTGGCAGTGGCGTGATGGGCACCCCAGCAGGACTTACAGTGGTATCCCTGCTCGGCGGGCACCGCGTCCTTCTCGCGCTCCCGTTTCCGGTGCTTCTGGCTGTGGGCGCGGTGGTGCCGGTGGCTCTGGCGCACCAGCGGCATCCGCACGCCCACGTACAGGGTCCGGTGGCCTGGGAAAACAGGATGGTGGCAATGTTGGTGGCTCAGCCAGCACAGCCACCGCAGGAGGAGGTCACAGAGACAGGGCAGCTCCTCAGGGACCCGCAAGGTTCATCCAGGACCCACACAGGACACCCCAATGCCGAAGATTGCAATGCAAGATGTTTTCCATTGCCATCTGTATGGCAGATGACCTTTGTCAAGTGGGCAGTTTGCTTTATCTCTCTCTGTGAGTGATCACATTCACACCTCTCCTGGGAGGGGACATTGCTGATAACAGACTATTGAATGTCACTGCATGACTGATAAGAACTATAACATCCCATTGGGAGATGCTCCGCCCAGAGGGAGGAGCCAAGCATTGCTACCCAGATATAATCCAGAGGTTTTTGAGACACCAGCACAGTTTTCTCCACTGGATTCCCCAGAGGAACAGCAGCTGTCTCTTCTTCCACTGGATCTTCAGAGGGAGAATACATCCTTCTCTTCAGAACCCCCTTGCTCCAACAGAACCACCCCTGACACTGCAGGAGGGCTGCAGCCACAATTCCAATTGGACTGCCACCAACACCCTGACCCACAGGGTGCCAGGCTGGGTTCTAGTGTACTGCATTGTTTATTTTATCCTTTTAATTTTTTTCTCTTCCCTATTAAAGAACTGTTATTTCCTGCTCCCATATTTTTGAGAGCTCCTTAATTTAAAATTTATAGCAATTCGAAGGGGTGGGGAGGCTCCATTTCAGGGGAGGCTCCTGCCTTCCTGAGCAGACTCCTGTCTTTCCAAACCAAGACACCCAAAACTCCCACAGCAACTTCCCTCAATGTAAATTTCAGTGGATCCCTGACTTTGACAGACTTGTCCTTTTTTCCAAGCCCATTTTACTCAAGCTTCACACCAAGGGATGGTTTGGGGTCACCTAAATGTGCCCTGAAAGCACCAAAACCCTTCTCAAATTCCAGCCTGGACTGGACGACACCACCACCCCTCAGATTTGCTCATTAAGCAGGAGATAACACAATAATTAGAGTTTTGAAATCTTTTTATGGCAGAAGGCAAGAAGGAAATATCAAAGGAGCTCCATGACAATGAACTCTAGGGGGGAAACAGGGAATCTGCACCACATCAAATTATTCTCCTGCCCTCTCCAAGCCAGGAGCAGCTGCTGTGGGAAAAGCAGATGGGAATTATCCAACCCCATGGACACATTTCACACTGGGCCTCCATCAGGGCTTTAAAAGCCGTTACAATAAAAAATAAATCAATAATTTGTTGTTTAACCAAGAACCTCAACAGATTTTGCTGCTCTTGATGCGACACCAGGCAAGGGACATTTCAGGGACTTTTTCCCAGGGCTTGGTGGCTCCTCCAGCAGGATCTCAGCAGGATCCCAGCAGGTTTTCAGCAGGATCCCAGCAGGATCTCAGCAGGATCTCAGCAGGATTTCAGTGGGATCCCAGCGGGACCTCAGCAGGATTCCAGTAAGTTCTCATCAGGATCTCAGTAGGATCCCAGCAAGATCCCAACAGGATCTCAGCAGAATCCCAGGAGGATCTCAACAAGTTCTCAGCAGGATCCCAGCAGGATCTCAGCAGGATCCCAGCAGGATCCCAGCAGGATCTCAGCAGAATCCCAGCAGAATTCCAGCAGGATCCCAGCAGGATCTCAGCAGAATCCCAGCAAGCTCTCAGCAAGATCTCACCTTCCAGCTCCTCCTTCTCATAGTGGATGTTGACCACATTGCTCGTCCTGCCCTGGTCAATCACAGCCTCCTCATCGTGTCTCTAAAGAGGACAAGAAGGGAAAATTTGGTGATGGGTCTGTGGAGCTCCCTGTCCATCCACCATTCCATGAGGATCACGGCTTCTCCTCCAGGCACAGCCCAACACACAAGGATTTGTGGAAGGTTCTTTTCCCAATCCCAAATAAACCCATCCGTGTTGTACACGATGGGAGTCTGGAATGGTTACTGTGGGGGGGAGAGGGACCTCAGACCCAAATTTGGGCATTTCAGACCTAAAAGTACTCAACCCTTTTCTTTGTTTTTGTAGTTGATTTCTTAAAAAAGGAAAAAATACACAGGGATTTCCAAGCTGGGGGGAAAGAGCCACTTTTGGTCTCATTGTGGCTCCTGCAGAACTCCCTGGGTGGCTCTTGGCCACAGGACGTGGTCACTAATCTTTCAAGGTTCTGCAGAGGCTCAGGCTCCCCTTGGTGCAAGTTCCCCATAGCAAACAGCATTTCCCATCTTTTAATTGAGATTTCTGAGCAACCTGGGCTCATGGGAAGTACCCCTGTCCATGGCAGAGGGGCGGAGCAGGATGGTTTTCCAACCCAAAACATTCCATGATTCTTTCATGCTGCAAATACTAAAGGAAGGAACCACCACTGCTCACCTGCCCCTTCCTTGTGCCCCCAGATAACCCAAGAAAACCAAAATCCCATCATCTGTGCAAACAAACACCCTACAATGCCCAACAACCCATATTTTCTGTCAATTTCCCAATTATTCCTCGTTTAAAGGCTCAAAGGGAAGGTTTGGGACGATTGGGTGGATGAGGTCCAACCTTGCCTTGATGCCATTGCGGCAACCGAAAATTATTCAAACAACAAAAACCACACCCAGATTTCAATTCCTGAAACTGAAGGTGGAAAAGGAGCAAAATCCTGGGGGAAGTGGGGGAAAAGAGCCACTTTTGGTCTCATTGTGGCTCCTGCAGGACTCCCTGGGTGGCTCTTGGCCACAGGTCATGGTCACCAATGACCTCCAAATCTTTCAAGGTCCTGCAGAGGCTCAGGCTCCCCTTAGAAGGATTTCCCCATGAAAAACAGCATTTCCCATTTTTTAACTGAGATTTCTGAGCAACCTGGGCTCATAGCAGGTATCCCTGTCCATGACAGAGGGGTGGAGTAGGATGGTCCGATGGTTTTCCAACCCAAACCATTCCATGATTCTTTTATGCTTCAAATACTGAAGGAAAGAATCACCACTGCTCACCACTCCTCTCCTTGTGCCCCCAGACAACCCAAGAAAACCAAAATCCCATAAAAATCTATGAAAACAAACACCCTGCAAAGCCCAACAACCCATATTTTCCATTAGCACCCCAATAATTCCTCATCTAAAGGCTCAAAGGGAAGGTTTGGGATGATTGGGTGCATGAGGTCCAACCTTGCCTTGATGCCATCACAGCGACCAAAAATGATTCAAACAACAAAAATCACACCAAGATTTCAATTCCTGAAACTGAAGGTGGAAAAGGAGCAAAATCCTGAGGGAACTGGGGGAACTGGAGGAGCTGCTGGATGAAATTCCAGGAACAAGAGCTCCCCCATGCATGGGGAACCAGCTCAGATCAACCACAGCTCGAATCTGTAAGGAAGGTTTCCAACCCCACCAGGCAGACACTGCCCTTGTATTGACAATGATGCCATGAGGTGATTGGAAAATGCAGAATAAATAATGGATTATGATTTCAAGTGGATATCAGGGAATCTGTTCCCCCCAAATTCCTGCTTTAACCAAAGGATGGAAACCTTTAGGTCCCTCCAGGCATGGGTGAGTTTGATAAGGAAGAGGAGCAAATAATCCTGCTGGGAATGATTGCTGGTGCCTGAGCACCAATTCCAGAGTTCCAGTGTCGCTTCCTCTGCCTGCTCTGGACCTGCCCTCCCCACATTGCCCAGCAGCCGGATTTTCCTGCCCAGTGGCTCTTCTGTCCTCACTCCAGTGACATCCATCACCACCCTCCTGCCCTTCCCAGCTCCCTCCAGAGACACCAAAAGGGACTAAACCCACTAAACCCAACCATGGAAAAGGCACAGGGTGAAAGGGCTGGATAAATGACAATTTAAAATGGGAATTTTAATAAAGTGGCAAATTTGAGCACATCTGTGGCAGTGAACAGGATTTCCGTCCTCACTCCGGTGACATCCATCACTACCCTCCCACCCTTTCCAGCACCCTCCAGAGACACCAAAAGGGATTAAACCTACTAAATCCAACCCTGGAAAAGGCACAGGGTGAAAGGGCTGGATAAATGACAATTTAAAATGGGAATTTTAATAAAGTGGCAAATTTGAGCACATCTGTGGCAGTGAACAGGATTTCTGTCCTCGCTCCGGTGACATCCATCACCACCCTCCTGCCCTTCCCAGCACCCTCCAGAGACACCAAAAGGGACTAAACCCCAGCCCTGGAAAAGGCACAGGGTGAAAGAGCTCGATAAATCTCAATTTAAAATGGGAATTTTAATAAAATGGCAAATTTGAGCACAGCTGTGGCAGTGGGAGTAAACAGGGATTTGAGAGGGGCAGATTCAATCCTCCCTCAATTCAAGGCTCTTTCTCCCCAAAAGGACATTTTGTCAAACCTCCCCTCCTGCACTCCAGGGAAGCTCCAGCAGGATTTGGGGGAGTTTTCCCTCCCTCAGGGGATGAACAGCCCCAGCAGAGCCCCTGGGACTCTCCCAGAAAGGGTCACATTGTCACTGCTGTGACCTCGTGGGTCCCTTCCCATCCAGGCCATTCCTTCATCCTCGTGTCCATCCCCGGTTTTGGGAGACTCCGGTTGGATCAGGGGTCAGATTCCCTCAGGACAAGGTGGCACCGTGTGCCCCTCAACTCCAGAGACAAAAATGGATAGGATCAGAATCCAGAGTTCCAAACCCAGGATTATTTACACTCCCTAAAATTCTCCACGCTCAGAAAACACTGAGGAGGGGAAGAACCCAGCTCTGGTTTATGGAAAATTCTCCAGAATGAGGTGAAAACACCACATCCTGCCAGGGGAAGAACAATCAGCATTGAGGTGGATTTTAAACCCAAATTCCCAAAGAGCAAGTGAGGTCCAAACTGTCAGGAAAAGAAACATCATGGGCAGGGCTGGTTTCCATCCCAGTTTCCTGCAGAAAATCAGGGAATTCCTGGAAGGTCTTGCTTTGGCACAAGCTTTCTATAAGTTACAAGGACATAAAATTTGGTGGGTGATTGGTTGATGATTTATCATCATGGTTTGTATTTTTGTTTGGGTTTTTTGGGCGAGGGGGTTAGTTCTGGGGTTAATTCTATGTCTTTGGGGGTGGTTGTGGAGTGATGATGGTGGTTGTTTTTTTTAATAATAGGAAATGTAGAGGAAGGTTAATTGAAAGTATTGATGATAAGTGATTTGGATAATGTAGGGATATATGGTTTAATTATTTGATGAAAGAAAAAACTTTTCAAGATAAAAAAAGTGAGGCACAAACTGTCAGGAAAAGAAACATCATGGGCAGGGCTGGTTTCCATCCAAATTTCCTGCAGAAAATCAGGGAATTCCTGGAAGGTCTTGCTTTGCACAAGCCCTATCCCTTGGGGAATCCTCATGTGTCATGCTTTCTATAAGCTATAAGGACATAAAATTTGGTGGGTGATTGGTTGATGATTTATTATCATGGGTTGTATTTTTGTTTGGTTTTTTTTGGGGGGGGGGTTAGTTCTGGGGTTAATTCTATGTCTTTGGGGGTGGTTGTGGAGTGATGATGGTGATGTAGAGGAAGGTTAATTGAAAGTATTGATGATAAGTGATTTGGATAATGTAGGCATATAGGGTTTAATAATTTGACAAAAAAAAAGTTAGGATCAAAAAAGTAAGGCACAAACTGTCAGGAAAAGAAACATCATGGGCAGGGCTGTTTCCATCCAAATTTCCTGCAGAAAATCAGGGAATTCCTGGAAGATCTCGCTTGGGCACCAGCCCCATCCCTTGGGGGATCCTCATCATCCAGAGCCCGTCCTGCCACGGGACAGGGGCTCCGGATGTGAAAAATGCATGTATTTTATGATTGGCTTTTCGCAAATATTAAAATTAATACTATATGTGTTGTGTTAGAAAATAATGCTGTATTAATTTTCTTAAGTACTGTGTTAAATATAGTTTTAGGTTATAAAAATTGTTAAAACATAAACTATGCTATGTAAGATGCTTTGTTTAACAGAAAGGACTCGCAGCGAGATAGCAGCCACAGGACACCTAAATCTTTCAGAGAAAGGGAATTTATTGCCTTCTTATCAGAAGAAAGGAACTTCTTCCCGCCTTGGAGGCACTGTTAGGAATGACCAAACGGAATCCTGTGTTTGAATGGAATTTATGCATCATGTATGAAGTGTATGAATATGCAACGGGCTATTGTTCTTAAGGGTTAATCCTCTGTTAACAGGGGTCCTTTTTCAGGCTCATGATGCCCAGAAAAAGGTACCCGGACGTCCGTAACTCTTTGTTTTTTATTGTCTCTTATTTTCCTAATTCAATTTGTCCAAATTGTTATTACTCTAATTGTGTCACTATTCTTTTTAACTATTTTATTACTATTAAACTTTCAAAAATTTTAAAAACAAGTGATTGGCGTTTTTCACACCAGACAAGCCCCATTCCTCCTCTCCTCCCTCTCCAGCTCTGCTGCCTACCCGAGCTGAGCGAATCTGGCATCTCCATCCTCCAGACTCGTTTGCTTTATGAGCTCCCTGCAGAGCTCACCTGCCCGGAAAGGTGACCCGGGTGTCGAATGACCCGGCCGGGAAGGTGACACCGAGGGCTGGGCAGGGAAAATCCCACCGGGACCAAGCTCGGAGCCCCACTGAGGGTGATTAACCAGGATTGGGGCTCCAGGAGCTTTAGGAGGGGCAGGTGGCACCGGTGGGATGCTCTGACATCCCATGGCCCTTCCCTGGACACATCCCCGAAATCACAGCAAGGGAAATGCTGCCCCTCAAACTGCCCCGGTCCCAGTCAGGCCACTCAGCGTTGTTCTGGTTTTTTAAGTTCTTTTAAGCCTTCTGATGTTTATATTTTTGTAATGAACTTTCTTATGGACTTTATGTAAATATTGAATTTGCATTCTTTTATGGAGGAGGAGAAATTTGATGGGCTGTTGGTTTTGTCCAGTGTCATTGGAGAGGTGGCACTGCCACCCTCCAATCCGCGGTCACTTTTGGAAATCTATAAATGTTGGAGTCAGAAATTAAACTTCCCTCTCTTTTACCTTGGAGATTCCAGTTTTATTTTGTGTCCTGGAGCGACAGACTGGGAGGAGCTGTTCCCCCGAGGACATTTGGGGGGATTTGAGGATTTATGGCCATGGAACCATGGGTTTGGGGTGGGATGGAGGGGCTGCTCCCCCAAAGACATTCAGGGAATTTGAGGATTTATGGCCATGGAGCCATGGGTTTGGGGTGGGATGGAGGGGCTGCTCCCCCAAAGACATTCAGGGAATTTGAGGATTTATGGCCATGGAGCCATGGGTTTGGGGTGGGATGGAGAGGCTGTTTCCCCAAGGACATTTGGGGGGATTTGAGGATTTATGGCCATGGAGCCGTGGGTTTGGGGTGGGATTGAGCAGAAAAGGGGATGGCCCCAAAGCAGGGGTTATCCCAGGATGCCTGGATGGGCACCAGCCTTGCCTCTCCATCCTCCTCCACTGTCGACAGCCTGGCAAGCACCAGATCATCCAAACTGGGCTGCAAGGGAGATGCTGAGATTGGCATCGCTCACCCTGGAGTCTCAGAGCAGCCAGAGTTGTTTCAATTTGCTGTTTTCTAAGGAAAAAGATATCAATTTGGCTGCCTGGGAGTTGTTTTCTGGGGAGACTGAAAGGAATTGTTGCTACTAGGAATGAAATCAGGAATGGCTGGAGCAAGGCAGGATAACCCATTTTGGTCCCCCTCCATGTCACATCCCCTCAAGAAACTCCCAAACCCCACAACCTCCCACCCCAAGTCCGCTCCTGGCCCCCTCCACCACCTCCCACCCCCTTTTCCCCCAGCTGAGGCCAAACCCGGCCCTTTGCTCCCCAAAAATCCCCTTGGCCCTTTTTTGCTCCCTAAAAATCCCCTTGTCCCAGGAGGGAAGGTTCAGAAATTGGGGAGGGTTGAGCTGTCACCTCCAGCTCTTCCCAAAACACCACTTGGAAGTCTCTGACTTCCTTGGAAATTCATTATTTTATCCCATTTTCCAGTCTCTGCCTCCTCACGTGTGTCCTGTCCCCCTGTCTAAATCCATATTTTGTTGGGATTTTGTGTCCCTCAGAAGGATCCTTGGCGGTTCTGCCTCAGTTTCCCTGGCTCCCTGCGACTCCTCAGGTTAGGAATGGAAATCTCCTGCTCTGGGGATGTTTTGGGGTAATTGAGGACGAGGAAAAGCCCCAAACAGAGGCTCAGCCCTGAGCCCCCCTGGCCCCAGCCCAAGACACACCAGGAGCGGCCACCAGCAGCGCTGGCAGGATTGATGTCACTCACCCGGCCCGAGGTGTAATTAATAATTAATAATTCATTAATAACTGACCCACTGTTCTGATGGGATGAGGGTAACAGGGGGGACCTGGGGGCTGCTGAGGTGGCAGAGAGACCCCCCTGACCCAAATCCATCCCCCTGGGACAAAGCCCTGGGGTCCCCTGGGCCGTGTCACCCCCAGGGACCCCCTGGCTGGGGCTGGGGGAGAGGAGGGGTCTCTGTACCCCCAAAATGGGGCTGGGGAGGGACCTTCTGGTCACAGCCAGGATATCCCCGGGACACCATGGCCACAGGGCAGGGGGGACATAAACTCCATTCTCGCTGTCATTTCCAGGCAGAATCGTTAATTCCCAACCTCTCATTAATTAATTCCCACCCAGAGCAGCTCCCAACAGTCCTGGGGTGTGGGGCGGGGGGGACAGGGACAAGGAGACGCTGAAAGGGGGAGGGACAGCCCAAGGGGGAACAGCCCAGGGGTCCCCTGCCCCCTCCTGCCCGGGCACAACCCTTGAGACCCCCAGAATGTGGGGCAGTGACAGGGGACAGTGACAGGGGGGATAGTGTGGGGTGGCAGCGATGGGATGGCAGTGACAGAGGCGACAGTGACAGGGGGAACAGTGATGGGGGGACAGTGCAGGGTGGCAGTGATCGGGGGACAGTAATGGAGGGACACTGATGGAGGGACAGTGACAAGGGGGACACGGGGCCAGTGACAGGGGACAGTGATGGGGTGGCAATGACAGTGGAACAGTGATGGCGGGGACAGTGACCGGGGCAGACAGTGGTGAGGGGGACAGTGCAGGGTGGCAGTGACGGGGGGACAGTGACGGGGGGGACAGTGACGGGGCGGGAGGGGACAGTGACGGGGGGACAATGATAGGGGGACAGTGATGGGGGATGAGGGGGACAGTGACGGGGGCACAGTGACGGGGGGGACAGCGCAAGGTGGCAATGATAGGGGGACAGTGACTGGGGGACAGTGACGGGAGTACAATGACAGGGGGACAATGAGGGGGGGACAGGGGGACAGTGACAGGGGACAGTGCAGGGTGGCAGTGACAGGGGGACCATAACGGGGGGACGATAACGGGGGGACAGTGACTGGGGGACAGTGCCGGGGTGACGCGGGGCTCTGCGGGGACAGTGGCCTTTGTCTCCTCTCCCAAAGCCGCCCGGGGGAGGGAGGCACAGGCAGATGCAGATGCACAGGAGGAGCTGGGGGGGGCTCGCTGAGGCCCCCCCAGCAGCCCCACTCAGGTGCCCTTCCCCCCCTTCCCCTCCCTCCTGCGCCCACCTCGAGCGCCCCTCGCCCCCCCCTTTGCACAGCCGGACCCCCCCATCCCCGACACCCAATTCACGGACACCCCCCCCCCCCCCGCCGATGCCCTTCACCCCTCCGCGCTCCCCTCGCCCCCCCTGCAGAACCCTCCCCTCTCCCGCCCCGGTCGGAAATGCCGCAGTGAAGCGGGCGCGGAGCATCCTCCGGCCGGCCCGGGGGCACCGCGAGCCCCCCGCCCGCGGCCCCACCTGGTAGCTGAGGATGCCATCGGGCTCGGTGCTGCCGGCGGGCATGGCTGGGCCCGGGCACCCCCCCGGGGCGGGGGCCAGGGGGGGCCGGTGCCGCTCACAGCGGCTCCAGCATCGCCGGGGCCGGGGCCAAACCCCGCCCAGGCCGGCGGCAGCAGCGGCAGGAGGAGGAGGAGGAGGAGGGGGAGGAGGCAGGGCCGGGAGGGGCGATGCCCGCGGGTTCCCTGCGCCCCCCGCCCCGATTCCCTCCCCGGCCCCGCTCCGACCCCTCTGAACCGTGCCCAGGACCCTCCCGGTGCCCCCCGGCATCGCCCCCATCCCCCCTGCAGCACCTGCCCTCGGCTGACCCCCAGCCCCCCCGTTCACCCCAATTCCCTTCAGCACTCAGCGCCCCCACCCAACCCCGGCATTGCCCCCTCCCCCGTGCCTGCAGCAGCGCCCCCGGATCCCCCTGATCGCCCCCGGGATCCTCACCCCGATTCCCCTCTCATCCCTATCCCCCCAGCATCACCCCCGGCCCCTCCGGCAGTTCAGTGCCCCCTCCCAGAGCCATCGCCCACCCTCGGTGCCCCCCAGCACCATCCTGACCCACCCCCAGCACCATCCTGGTACCTGCCCAGGACCATCCTGACTCCTGACCCCCCAGCACCACCCCGACTCTGCTTCTCACTATCCCTTGATCCCCTCGAGCCTCCCCCCTCAGATCCTCTCCAGCTTCACCCCCAAATCCCCTCCAGCATCCCTCCCCAGCATCACCTTCAACACCATCCTGACCCCTCCAGCGCCATCCTGCCACCCCCCAAAACCATCCTGTCCCCCCCCAACACCATCGTGGTACCCTCCAACACCATCCTGATCCCCCCCCCCAGCATCACCCCAACTCTGCTTCAGCACCATCCCTTGATCCCCTCTCCTCAAATCCCCTCAGACCCCCCAGCCCTCTCCAGCTTCACCCCCAACTCCCCTCCACCATCCCTCCCCAGCATCACCTTCAACAGCATCCTGACCTCCCCCAGGGTCATCCTGACCCACCCAGCACCATCCTGACCCCACCAACACCATCCTGGTACCTGCCCAGGACCATCCTGACTCCTGACCCCCCCTCAGCATCACCCCGACTCTGCTTCTCACCATCTCTTGATCCCTCGAGCCTCCCCCCTCAGATCTTCTCCAATGTCACCCCCAAATCCCCTCAAACCCCCCAGCCCTCTCCAGCTTCACCCCCAGTTCCCCTCCACCATCCCTCCCCAGCATCACCTTCAGCACCATCCTCATCCCCTCAGGGTCATCCTGACCTTCCCCTCAGCATCATTCTGACCCCCCAAACAACATCCTGCCCCCCAGAACCATCTTGGTACCCCCAGCACCATCCTGACCCCCTTAAAACCATCCTGACTTTCCCAGCACCATCCTGGTACCCCCAGAACCATCCTGACCCCACCCCAGCACTGTCCCAACCTTCCCCAAAATCATCCTGGTACCCCCCAAACACCATCCTGACGCCCCCAGCACCATCCTGACCCCCCCAGACCCATCCTGTTCCTCCCAACACCATCCTGACACTCCCAGCTCATCCCCTCAGGAATCTCCCAAACCCCAACATCCTCCTCCTCAGCCCCCCTCATCCCCTCCTGGCCCCCTTCACCACCTTCCGCCCCCCTTTTCCCCCAGCCGAGGCCAAGCCCCACCCTTTGCTCCCCAAAAGTCCCCTTGTCCCTTTTTCCTCCCCAAAAATCCCCTTGTCCCTTTTTTTACCCCTTGTCCCTTTTTTGCCCCCCAAAAAATCCCCTTGACCCTTTTTTTTTTTCTTTGCTCCCTAAAAATCCCCCTGTCCCTTTTTTCCTCCCCAAAAGTCTCCTTGACCCTTTTTTCTCCCCCAAAATCCCCTTGGCCCTTTTTTGCTCCCCAAAAATCCCCTTGTCCCAGCAGGAAAGGTTCAGAAATTGGGGAGGGTTGAGCTGTCACCTCCAACTCTTCCCCAAACACCACCTGGAAGTCTCTGACTTCCTTGGAAATTCATTTTCTTTATCCCATTTCCAGCCTCTGCCTCCTGAGTTCGTGTCCAAACACAGCAGGATCACGGAACATTTCCCTTCCCCTAACGAGGGATGAAATCGAGGGGCAGTTATTAATTAACAGAGGCGTTAATGACTCCCCATCCTCGCTGGTGGCACAGATGGGCTCCTGCTGCAGATGATTCCTCCCTCCCATCCCTCATTTCCAGCAGCTCCCAGAAGATTTGGGGCAGCCACAGCAGCCAGAGAGTTTTTCCTTAGAGAAATTCTATTCCTGGGCAGGAAATTTCCCTTTTACCTCAGTCTCCCATCAGAGGGATGAAACCCCACCCTCATTTCTGTTTTCTCCTCTGAAAATGTGGCCCCAAAGGACTTGGATGTTGGAATTTGGAGCTGTTTGGGCACAGATTTGTACCCAGGGCCCAGTGTCAGCACTTGGGCAGCCCCTTCCCCCTCCCACAGCCCAAACCCTGAATTAGAAACCCCCAAAAATGAACATTTTCCACCCAAAATCCCATTTCCAGCTGCGTTTTTGCTGCTGTGTTTTCCCCAGGAGCACCAGCACCATCTCCATCCCTGAGAACAAGAGTGAGGCTCCCTTCCCTGCGTTCTCCTGGCACAATTTCACCCATTCCTGATTTTCCAGCCCTGACCCAGCTCCAAAACAGCTCCCACCCACCTGGAGCCAGGCTGGAGCCACAGCCCACCCACGGCCCCACAGCACCCTGCAATTAAAGTTGTTTTGGAGCCACAGCACCTTCCTGCCCTGCAGATCCCAAAGGGAAGCTCCAGATCCCTGGGGAACATCTGGAGGGGGGGATTAATTACCCCCACACTAAAAATGTCCTTGAGGGAGGCTGGGCTGGTGGAGCTTCCACTGCTGTCCCTCCCAGAGATGGAAAAACTCAAAAATTCCCTCGTTTCTCAGCCCAAAGGCTCCCAGGGCATTTTCCACCACATTTTGGGCATTTTGGAGCTGCAGCAGCCCCACACCAGGAGCTTTGAGTCCGATAAAAACCATCTGTGCTCCTGCTTTGGGAATTCCATTTCCTGGGTGAGGATGGATCCCTTCTCCTGGCCAGCTCCAATCCATGGGAATGAATTGGTGGGGTCCTTGCTCCAGCTTTGGGGCTGCAGCTTCCAGGGATTCGCCTGGGAAATGAGGGTTTGTCCCTTAAAAAGAGCATAAAACACTCAAATAATCTTTAAATAATCCAAATTAATTTGAGAAGCCACAGGAGGAAACAGGAGCAGGAGATGGCAGTCGGAAAGTTCATTGTGGTGTGGAGAAACCTAGAAAAAATCCAGAGAAAACCTTGAGAAAACCTTGAGAAAATCCCAAGAAAACGTTGAGAAAATCCTGAGAAAACCCATTTTCAGTGAAATAAAGGCCCTGGTTCTACCCAGGGCTGGAAGCAGCTCCAACACCCGCATGGATGGAGAATCCAAGGTCAAAGATGCTGATGCAAAGGAAAGCTGTGGGATTTCTCTTGCGAAATGGTTCCAGGGACCCTGGGGACACACAGGAATTTGTCATTAATAAATCCATTAATGTGGCTCTGTTTTGGGGAAGAAACTTCACTTCTGGCTTTTCTGGCTGCCAAAGAGGAGATGTTTGAGCTGGAGATTCCAAATCTTCCCAATCCCTGGAATTAGAGGAAAACCTGGCTCTTCATTTCAACACAAGTTTCCTCAAACAGGAGATGCCAAATCCACTTTGGGAGAAACTTGCAAAGAATAGAAAAGCCTGAGATGAGTTTTTCCAAAGGAAAAGAAGGATTGGGAGCTGATGCTTTGTGCTTCAATTTCATCAGTGTTGCAGTGAATTCCTTTGGGAATTGGATGCCACTGATGGAAATGCTATAAAACCCTCAAATTCCTCTTAATGAATTAAAATAATTCTTAGTGATCCCAAAAACCTTGAGATTCTCCCACCCAACCTTCCAAACTCCCAGAAAAAGCCGACATGCCTTCCCAAGCATCCCTAAGTGTTTATGGAAGATTCATTTCCACTCAGTCAAAGGTAAATTTTGAGGAATTCCCTTTTCCCAGCAGTTGCAGCTCCTCCTCACACCTTCAGACCCGGGATGGGGTCAACTTCAATATCCACAGGGATCAATAACAGAACACACCCGGGCTGATCCAAAGCTGGGACCACATTCCCAGGAGAATGGAGAAGGACAGGGAATGAGGAAACTGCTCCCAGGCCAAACCAGCAGCAGCACCCCAGAATCCTCATCAGCCCAAGGGCTGCAGGAGCCCCTGAGGCCATCAAGTCCAACTTGGAAATGTCCAGAGTGCATCCCATGGAAATGGGAAACATCCAGAGTCTCTCCCATGGAAACAGGAAATGTCTAGAGTCTGTCCTGTGAAAACACCCAGAGTCTGTCCCGTGGACATGGGAAATATCCAGAGTCTGTTCCATGGAGATGGGAAATGTCTAGAATGTCCAGGGTCTGTCCTGTGGAAATGTCCGGAGTCTTTCCATGGAAATGTTCAGAGTCTGTCCTGTGGAAATGGGAAACGTCCAAAGTCTGTCCCATGGAGATGGGAAATGTCCAGAGTCTGTCCTGTGGAAATGTCCAAAGTCTGTCCCATGGAAACATCCAGATTCTGTCCCATGGGAATGTCCAGAGTCTGTCCCGTGGCTCAGGGTGCAGATCCATGGATTTCCCTTTGGGAGGACGAGTCCTACTCCAGGTGGAGCAGAAGGGGGCTCAGATATTCCGTGTGTCCCGCTGCCTCCGAGGGCAGAATCTCCTGGCACAGCTCACAGCCCGGGGCAGCCTCAGTGCTGGGGCCAGTCTGTGGAGATGGGAAACATCCAGAGTCTGCCCTGTGGAAATGGGAAATGTCCAGATTCTGTCCTGTGGAAATGTCCAGAGTCTGTCCCATGGAAACATCCAGAGTTTGTCCTGTGGAAATGGGAAACGTCCAAAGTCTGTCCTATGGAAATGTCCAGAGTCTGTCCCGTGGAGATGTCCAGAGTCTGTCCCGTGGAGATGTCCAGAGTCTGTCCCGTGGAGATGGGAAACATCCAAAGTCTGTCCTATGGAAATGTCCAGAGTCTGTCCCGTGGAGATGTCCAGAGTCTGTCCCCCATGCAAATGGGACATGTCCAGATCCTGTCCCATGGCTCAGGGTGCAGATCCACGGATTTCCCACTGGGAGGACGAGTCCTACTCGAGGTGGAGCAGAAGGTGGCTCAGATATTCTGTGTGTCCCGCTGCCTCCGAGGGCAGAATCTCCTGGCACAGCTCACAGCCCGGGGCAGCCTCAGCGCTGGGGCTCAGCATCCCCTCCTCCAGCACCCAGCCCGGAGTCCAGCAGGTCTGTGAGGAAATGGGAGATTTTGGGACAGAGAAACCCCCAGGAGCGCCCTGGGCCAGCCCCCAGAGCCTGATCCCACCCAAAAAGGGCTGGGCTGGAGCTGGGGGAGCTCGAGCTCGCCCCATTTCATAAATCCCACTGGACAATCCCAGGTCCGTGTGGCTCCTGAACCTCCCCCAGCGCTTCCCATGGGCCAAAACAGCAGGAAAATGGGCTTTGAGCAGCAAACTAGAGGACATCTGTCACCTGTCCCTGTGCCATAGTCATCTGACACTGATGGGGCCCAGCAGACACAGCCTCACTTCCCCCTTCTCCTTCAAAAACCCCCTCCCAAATCCAGCCCAAAATCAGAGTTATCCCCGGGAATACCCAGCCCCTGCAGCCATTAAGGGATTTTTAAGGGCTTCATTTGGGAAAAGGAATGAAAGGAAATGGATTTGGCATCCAGGGACCCTGGGCGGGAAGGCCAGGACTGGGGTGGAGGTTCACCAGGAGGGGCCAGAGCTCAGGGAGGTCTGGAGAAATCCTTTCAGAATGACAGGAATTGTTTGGAATTACTAAGAAATGTGTTTTGGGGTGTGGAGATTAGAGAGAATGAAGGAAATACTTTAGAGCTGTTCAATTGGAAGATTCAAAGGAGGTTGAGAGAACTTTCCCCCAGCTGACTCCTCCAAGGGATCCCCAAAGCCTCCCTGAGGGTCACAGGTGGGATATCCTGGCTGGACAGCCGGACCTCAGGGGCTTTTCCATGCCCAAATCCCCTGGGAACCAGAAAATGGGGTGCCCAGAGAGTTTTTCAGGAACTAACCCCACTCGGCCACACTTCCCATGTGCCCAGGGCTGATGGAGAGGAGGATGAAGGGTCCCTGGTGCTCAAACTCCCCCCAGCCTCCCCCGTTACCTTCACAGGCCCTCGGATCTCCACCAGAGCCACATCCCTGGCAGCCTCTTCCCTCTCAAGCGCTTCTGGGGCTTCGTAGAGATCCAGGAGATTCGGGAAGGAGCCCCCAGGCCCTGGGTTTAGTGTCTCCAGCTCCTGAGGGCTGCAGGGAGCTCTCCCTCCTTCCCAGGGCACCGGGAGGATCCAGGTTCTCCTCTGGGCGGGCGCTTCCCCCTTGTCCCCCTTGGTGCTGCCAGGACCTGCAGCTCCTGCGCCGTGCCCAGGGCTCAGGGGGAGCCTCTTGGTGGCCCAGGGCTGTCCCATGGGACAGGCAGAGCCCTCCAGGTGGGGTGTGGAGGATGTTGGAGTTCCTGGGTGGTTTTGGTGGCTCTCAGGTGATCTCTGGCCGTCCCCTGTCCCCACATCCTCCGTGCACTGGACGGGCAGCGACACCGGGATGTCTTTGGGAGAGACGGAGGCAGAGGGGTCATTGCTGGGGATTCAGAGGGGTTTTTTCTCTTTCTATTCCATTTTCCCATTGGGCTCAGGGAACCCCTGGGCTGGCAGAGATTATCTATCCTGTCTGGAGCCTGGGCCACCTGAGAAAGGACACTGAGGACAGCCAGGGAAGGCTGAGGGATGGGGGACCATCATCTTCCTCAGGAAACCAGAACATCCCCATGCTCCCAAACTCCAGGCTGATCCCAGAAATGCTTTGGTTTAAATCCTGGCAGGACATGGGTGGAGAGGAGGGAGCCCCAGGGTGAGGAGGCTGCAGTTTCCCAGCACAGCTTTGTCCAAACCAATCCCTCCCGACCACAAAATGCCCCTTTTAGGGTTGGGAAAATGGTGCCAGACCCCGTGGGGGTGCTGTGAGTGTTTGGGGGGGATAGGAGAGTACAGACAGGGGAAATCTTGAAAAACCAGAGGGTTCCTGGGTGTTTTCTGGGCTGTAGATCCTCCCCAACCCTGCCCCACCCTCTCCAGGTGATGGTTCCAGGACCAGGAGCGTCCCTGAGCAGCAGCACCCAAAGCCAAGAGGGGCTAAGGGCACGTTCCTGCTCCGAAACCCTTCACCCCACCAGAGGAACTTCTGAGGACACCGAGATAAAGCTGGGAATGACCCAGCCAGGATAAAGCTGGGAATGACCCTGCCAGGACCAATAACCCTGCCTGGATAAAGCTGGGAATGACCCTGCCAGGACCAAGGTGGGAATGACCCTGCTGGGATAAAGGTGGGGATAAGAGCAGGAATTACCCTGCCAGGACCAATGACCCTACCTGGATAAAGCTGGGAATGATCCTGCCAGGATAAAGGTGGGAATGACCCTGCCAGGACCAATAATCCTGCCAGGATAAAAATGGGAATGACCCTACAGGATAAAGGTGGAAATGACCCTGCCAGGATAAAGGTGGAAATGACCCTGACCCTGCCAGGATGAATGTGGGAATGATCCAGCCGGGACCGAGGTGGAAATGACCCTGCCAGGATAAATGTGAGAATGACCCGGCCAGGACCCATAACCCTGCCAGGATAAAGATTGGAATGACCCCAATGTGCAGTCTGGGCACCCCGCAGGTCCCACTCACCCAGGACGGGTCCCTTCCTGGCCCTCAGCCTCCGGAGGAGCCGCCCCTGCTCCGAGCACAGCTCCTGCAGCCTGGCCAGCTCCCCCCAGAGCTGCAGGAACACCTCCTGCATCTCCATCGCACCTGGGCAGCGGGAGGAGAGGCCACGAGCACCTGGAACAGCAATAATGATCATATTAATCACCATCCTCTGATACCTGGGGTTATCCCAGGGCAGGAGGAGCTGCAGGGTCATCCCGAGCTGGTGGCATGGGGAGGATCAGGTGCTGCAGGTGCGTGGGATTGCACAGAGAATATTTCCCAGTTCTCTCATAATTTAGGGGAAAAAAGAAAATGGAAGAAGTTCTTCCTAAGAGGAGCTGAGCTGGGTTATTCCACCTCTCCCCCACAGCTTCCATGAGGTCCAAACAGCACAAAAATCCCATTTAGTAAAAAAATCTACCTGGGAAAAGTTGTGTTTCCAACTCAGTACCAAAGGATCGAATTTTTTGGGCATGAAAGCAAAAAACTCCCAAGAACAAACCCATCCAAGGAATGATGTCCATGGGTGGGGACACAATTCCCTTTTTTGAGCTGCTCGGCCCCTTCTCCTCCCAAAAATACCCCAGGAAGCACCACCCAGCATCAATTAACCAAATATTGGCATTATGGAGGAAAATTGTGTTTCCCACGTTTGTCCCCTCCTTAACAGCTGTATTATGGATTAAACTTTCCAGTTTTCCCATCTTGCACCAATTATTACCGGGCGAAAAGACAACAAATGAGCCCAAAGCTGGGCACAAATCTGCAAACCATCTGTAAAGGGGATCTGAAAGGTTCGCGCGATCCTAATTAGCATAATGAGCAAAAAAAAATCAGCCTGGCTTCCTGTCAGCTCCTCCAGGTTTGCTGCCGCTCAGCGCCGCGAGTTTCAGCACGGCTCGGTTAAATTTAAGGTCTGGCTCAAACTGGGGGTTTGGCTGGAGGGTTGGATGGAGCCGCCTCCGGCGCTGTGGATTCCCCGGGAGGGATGAAGGGCAGAAATCCCCAAGGAAATGCGCTCGGAGCGAGGAAAAGCCCAGAGGCGATGGTAAGGTTTGCTCCCGGCGCAGGGAATTGCGGCGCTCGCCCCGCACCCAGGGGTGACTTCACCCCAATTTTGGCTCTTTGGGGTCCTCTGCTCCTGAAAACCTTTAAAGTAAACATTTTTCACCCCCCTCCCTCCCGAGGCAGCCAGCTCCACGTCTAATTCAAGTTTTGTTTTGTCTATAAAGACGCCAATTAATTATTAATTGGAGTGTGACACCGAGCCGCCTCTCCTTAACAAGCCTGGGAAGATTTTGTTGTTGGATTGTTATTTGGATTTCAGTTGGATTTTGTTATGGATTTTGTTATGGATTTCATTCCAGCCCTGCCAGGGTTCCTCAGGTCTCGACTCCCTCTCATTTCCCCAGACTGGTGCCACCTGGACGAAGCTGCAGGAGATTTTTTTATGTCCCAAAAAAGCCTCTCCTCTCCCAAACTGCGATTAAAAGCAGCAATTCGGGAGCACAAAACTCCCGTTTGTGGGGTTGGCTCCGAGGGTGGGGGGGAACGGGACCCCCAAAATCCCATCCCCACCACCCAGCCCACCCCGAAACCCTTCTCTTTCCCCCAAAATTGACTTACCGTGCGGGGACCGCGCTGGCCCTGCCCGGTGGCCGCGGTGGCGCCGAGCTGAGAGCGGCGGGCGCCGAAAGTCGAGCAGCAGCGAATTTGGGGGTGGGAATTTCCCCTTCGGGCTGTGAGCGAAGAGCGAAACCTCCGGAGCAGGAAACGAAAGGGGCGAGAGCGACGGGCTCGAAACGAGCTCGGAAAAGCCCCGGGGAGGGCGATGGAGGCCCCGGGGGGCTCGTGGGGACCGAGGGTTGGCTCCAATCCGTGCCTCAGTTTCCCCTCACACCTTATTCCAGCTCGTTAGCGCTTTAATTTGGGGCTGAGGGGTGTTTGTGCCTCGGAGACCTCATCCCTGTAAACCAGTTAATATTCCAGCTAATGTCCCAATAATCCCGATTAATCCTCGCTCTGCTCCAGCTTGAATCTCCCAAATCCTCCACGCAGCGCCGGAGCCAAGGGAAAATCCCGGGCTGGGTGCTGCAGCCCGCCCGGGCCCGTCCCCCCTGGGCTTTCCCCGTGCGTGCCCTGCTTCTCCCAGCACGCCCAGTGCCGGGCGCTTACTGGTGCCAGCACAGCTGCAGCCATGGCCTTGGCACCGCCATAAATCCCCAGTACCAGTTCCTTACTGGTTCCCTGTGTCCCCAGTACCAGTCCTTTACTAGTCCCCAGTACACGTGGGGTCCTGCCCTGTGGCTCTCAGTGTCCTCAGTGCCAGTCCTTTACTGGTGCCAGCACACCTGGAGCCTTGGCACCTCCATAAATCCCTGGGACCCCCAGTACCAATCCCTTACTGGTCCCCAATGTCCCCAGTACCAGTCCCTTACTGGTTCCCAGTGTCCCCAGTGCCAGTTCCTTACTGGTCCCCAGCACACCTGAAGCCAAGACCTTGGCACCTCCATAAATCCCTGGGACCCCCAGTACATCCAGTGCCAATCCCTTACCGGTCCCAGCACACCTGGAGCCATAACCTTGGCACCTCCATTAATCCCTACAGCCCCCAGCACGCCCAGTGCCAGTCCCTTACAACTCCCAGTACACGTGGAGTCCTACCCTGTGGCTCCCAGTGTCCCCAGTGCTAGTCCCTTACTGGTTCCCAGTGTCCCCAGTGCCAGTCCCTTACTGGTTTCAGTGTCCCCAGTGCCAGTTCCTTACTGGTCCCAGCACACCTGGAGCCAAGACCTTGGCACCTCCATAAATCCCTGGGATCCCCAGTACATCCAGTGCCAGTCCCTTACTAGACCCCATTGTCCTCAGTGCCCCTTCCTTACTGGTTCCCAGTGTCCCCAGTGTCAGTGCCTTACTGGTTCCCAGTGTCCCCAGTGCATGTGGGGTCCTATTCATGAAGCTCCCAGTGTCCCCAGTGCCAGTCCCTTACTGGTCCCCAGTACACGTGGGGTTCCACCTTGCGCTTCCCAGTGTCCCCAGTGTCAGTGCCTTACTGGTCACCAGTACATGTGGGGTCCTACCCGTGCAGCTCTCAGTGTCCCCAGTACTAGTCCCTTACTGGTTCCCAGTGTCCCCAGTGTCCCCAGTGCCACTCCCTTACTGGTCCCCAGTACACGTGGGGTCCTACCCTGCATCTCCCAGTACCCCCAGTACCAGTCCCTTACTGGTCCCCAGTATACATGGGGTCCTACCTTGTGGCTCCCAGTGTCCCCAATACCAGTCCCTTACTGGTTCCCAGCACACGTGGGGTCCTACCCTGTGGCTGCCGGTGTCCCCAGTACCAATCCCTTACTGGTTCCCAGTGTCCCCAGTACCAGTCCCTTACTGGTCCCCAGTACACGTGGGGTCCTACCTTGTGGTTCCCAGTATCCCTAGTGCCAGTCCCTTACTGGTCCCAGCACAGCACCTCCATTTCAGGCTCGGGGCCTGCCGGTGGCTCCAGGACCGGGCGTTATTCCCGGGACGGGCGGGCGATTCCAGGACCCGGGGTTTTTCCCGGGCCGGGCGCCTTTAAGACCCAGCGTTTTTCCCGGGCCGGGCGGCTTTAGGACCCGGGGTTTTTCCCGGACCGGGCACCTTTAAGGCCCGGCCTTTTTCCCGGGCAGGGCGGATTTAGGACCCAGCGCTTTCCCCGGGCCAAGCGGCTTTAGGAGCGCGGCGTCCCCGCCCGTGCACCTGCCCGGGAGGCGGGGACAGGTAGCGCAGGTGGCCCCGCCCCACCCGGACGCACCTACGGCCCCGCAGCCGCTGTGGAGCCGGTAAGAGGGGAGGGGACGAGCCGGGGGTTCCGTCCCCCCCTCTTCTCTAAGGGGATCCCAGTGCCGAGCTCCTGCTGGGGAAGGGGGTCCCGGTGAGCACCCCTCACCCCAGGGAAAGGAGGTCCGGTGGTCGCGGGGGTCGTGGTGCGGCGCCCCTCTCTGCGGTAAGGGGGTCTGGGGTCCTGGTGTGAAGTCTTTGCCCCGGGGGAGGGGGTACGGGGGTCCCGGTGCGGAGCCCCCACCATGGTAAGGGGGTCTGGAGGTCCCGGTGTGGACCCGCCCTCAAGGTAAGGGGGTCTGGGGTCCTGGTGTAGATCCCCCCCGATGGTAAGGGGATCTGGAGGTAGTGGTGTGGAGCCCCCCTCACGGTAAGGGGGACACGGGAGGTCCCGGTGCGGAGCCCCCGGCCCGGGGGAAGGGGGAGCAGGGTGGTCCTGGTGAGGGACCCTCCTGGGGTTGGGTGCTCGGGGGTCCCGGTGCAGAGGCCCCTCCGTGCAGGGGGGTTCAGGTGGTCCTGGGATGGAGCCCCCCGGGCCGGGAGGTCTGGGTGGAGTCCCCGGAGCTGCTCCACGGGCTGTGGCGGTTCTGGGCAGGGCATTGGGAGGACCCGGCTCCCATCACCCCCTTGGGGTACCCCATGACCCCCGGGACCCTCACAGAGCCCCCATCTCCGGGCACTCCCATCCCACATCCCGGGAGCAGCTCCGGGACCCTCTGGGCTCATCCCACCTGGACGGGGGAGCCCTGCAGGATCCTGACCCTGTGAGCTCCCAGCACATGCGGTTCCTCCCGCTGGCACTGAATCCCGCCGGGAGCGATCCCGCTGCTCCCCAGCTCCCCGTCCCTGCCCCTCCCGTGTCATCGTGGCTCGCTGCCACGTGAAGCCGGTGGCCGCCGCACCTGAGGCAGTGTGGGTGTAAATCCGCATGTATTTTATTTATTTCCCTTATTTCCTCCACCAGCGTATCTCTGTTTCTGCCTCTTCCCCACAATCTCTCCCTCCCACATCACGGGGGACGCTCCTGGAATTCCCACTGAACCTTTCCCCATTCCCCCTCCCCTTTTTTTCCTCCCCATTTTTCTCTCCTTTTCCCCCCTTTCCCCCCCCCCTTTTTTCTCCCCTCTTTTTGTCCCCCCTTTCCCCCCCCTTTTAGTCCCCCTTTTTTTTCCCCCTTTCTTCCTCCCCCTTTTCCCCCCTTTTTTTTCTGTTTCCCCCTCCCCTTTTTTCCCCCCTTCTTTTTTCCCTTCCCCCCCCCCCCCCCCTTTTTTCCCCCATTTTCTCCCTTTTCCGACCCCAATAATAGGCTCCCCTGGGTCATTTTAATGTTGTTTTCCCAGGGCGCAGGGCCAGCCCCGTGGCAATCTGGGATTTTCGGGATGGGATGGAGCAGAATCCACCTGGGAGTTCGCAGGGCAGGTAGCAGAGAGCGCAGGTGCACCAGGAGCTCCATGCCAAATCCACCCCAGTCTTTCAGAGGGGAAATTTTTATTTATATTCGGCTTTTTGGCCCTTTTTGCGAAGGGGTTGTGGCCCCCTGGGAGCCGCAGCTCTTGTTGTGCACAACCTGCGCCCCCCCGCACACCTGAGCGTCCCTCCGGTGTTAATTAGCACCGACACCTAACGAGCTTCATTAGCAACGTGGCATGAAGGAAGCTCAGAGTGGTGGGGTTGATGGAAATGTTTTTTTTTTCCCCAAAATCCTTTTTTCCCCCCTCTCTATTGTACAGCAGCGCCGTGCAATGAAAACCTCGGGGGCACGAGTGGAGCGGGGGCACCTTCGCGCAGCTTGGGGCAGAAATCCCGAGGCAATGGCAGGGAACACCAGGGGATTGATGGGTTTTTTTCCCCGATTTTGCTTTTCCTCGCTGGATGGGGCCGGGCGCTCTTGGCAGTGAAGCGTGGTCCAGCTTTGATCCCGCGGCGCTCAAAGCGGGGACCCCGGGACCCTCCTCCTCCTCCTCCTCCTCCTCCCCAGCCCGAACCTCCTCGCCCTTGAAGTTGTGGCAGGTGCCCTTCCCCGCCCCACTGCCGAGAGAATGAAAAGAAAAGGGGAAAAAGGAGCCGGGGGAAGGGGGGGGACCCCGAAGTGGAGGAGGAGGAGATGGCGGTGAATGGATCCCGCCGGGCTCGTCCATGCTCCGGCGGCCGCGGCTCACAAAGAGGAGCCGCGGGAAGTTTGGGGGTGGTGGAAAGCTCAGAGCCTCCGGCGGATCCCGGGGCAAACTCGGGAGCTGGCGCCGAGCTCCCGGCGGCCGTGGCACCGGACACGGCACCGGACACCGAACCTGCTGCTCCGGCTCCGCCGATCCCGGAGCGCTGCATGGTCTGCTCGAGTTTTTCTTCGCAGGCAGGAAAATGCCCAGGAAAAAGCTTTTTATTCCCAGCGGCCAAAAATATTTTGGCAAATTTTGGGCTCTATTTTAACTTGGCGGTGGCGGGGGGAGGCTGCAGCCTCCAAATCAGTCCCAGAAGAAACTTTTTGGGAGGGTCTCGTGTGTGGTGGTGGGGGTGGGTGGCACATCCTCCGGCATTTTTTAACTTGCACTTTTCCTGGTGTTTTAATTTCGGGCTGGATTTAGGGGCTGGAAGTGCTGGGGGGGAATGAATTTTACAAGTGTCACTTGTGCCAAACTTTATATTAATATATTTTTAATATTTATTGCTATATTAATATATTAGTAACATTGTACTGCAATATTGATATGTTAATATGTTGCTAATATTACTTTACTATGTCGATATATTAATGTGTTGTTTTGATATTGTGTTATTATGTTGTTGTTATTATTATTATTGTTATTATGTCTAGTGGGAGGTTCTCGGCCCGGGGCAGGGGGTTGGACTGGATGATCTTTAAGGTCCTTAACAAAACTATTGCATGAGCTGATCATATCTATACATTATATTTTAGGTACGACGTGATGTATTTTAAATTCAATATATTATATCTTCACTGCAGTGTTTCTATTTTGACACCAAGGAGTTGCATCCAGGCCGGGAATTCACTGCAGGTGTTTCTCCTTCCCACAGGTCACTGGAGCAAAGCAGGACACCGTGATGCACCCGCAGCCCCCACATTTCTGAACCCTCCAAAACCGCCCCAAACACCCCGAAATGAGGCTGTTCCGCCGCCGCTACAGCGCCTTGAAGGTGGCCTTGGCGGGCGCCGTCTTCGTCCTCTTCCTCTTCATCCTCCAGAAGGACGTGGGCAGCAAGGAGCCGGGCGAGGAGCCGTGGCTGCGCAACATCGTGCCGGGCAAGGGCCAGGTGCTGGACCTGATGCTGGGCGCCGTGCGGGACCTGCGGGACTCGATGCCGCGGCTGCAGATCGGGGCCCCGGAGCCGCCGCCGGAGCCGCTGCCCAGCGGCCGCTCCTGCCTGCCCGGCGTCTACACCGCGGCCGAGCTGCGGCCGCTGATGGAGAGGCCGCCCCAGGACCCCGCCAGCCCCGGCGCCGACGGAAAAGCCTTCAAGAAGGATCGCTGGACGCCCGAGGAGACGAAGGAGAAGGAGCGGGGCTATGAGAAGCATTGCTTCAACGCCTTCGCCAGCGACCGCATCTCCCTGCAGCGGGCGCTGGGCCCCGACAGCCGCCCCCCCGAGTGAGAGCCTGGCCCGAAAGCCCCTGGGGCCACTCACCCCCTTCAATCTGGCCCCTTACTCCCCTTAAATCTGGCCATTTACCCCCTTAAATCTGGCCACTTATTCCCTTCAACCTGGCCCCTTACTCCCTTCAGTCTAGCCACTGAGTCCCTTCAACCTGGTCGTTTATTCCCTTAAATTTCAGGGAAAGTTAAAACAGATTGAGGGCAGGATGTCACCCAGCACTGGCAGAGGATTGAATGGAGACAAAGCTAAAAAAAAAAAAGAAATTATTATTATTTCTCCCTAATTTTGGCCCCTTGGGGGCGGGTTTAGTGGCAGCAGGCTCTTTGTGTCTCCCTGTACCTGCTTGGTGGCTCCGGCGCCTCCCCGCCTTTCCCAACTCTCGCTCCTTTATCCCAGCGGCTCCAGCGGTCAGACTTTTTCTTTTCTTAGCCGAGTGGAACAGCCTCGGACCCCGCTGGGGTCGGGGGCAGGGAAAGAGGGAAACTCCAGAGATTTCCCCGCCTGCCCTCGGCCAGGGGCTGCCGGATTAAAGCGGGGCCCGCGCGGAGGGGTGGGATGGGGGAGACATGGGGGGGAATTCGGGATGGAAAAAGCCTTGAAAGGGACGGAGGAATCCAGCCCCCCGCGCTGGCAGGCGATTATCCGTGCTTAGCAGGTGTGGCGGTGACAAAGGGGGGACACGGAGGCCGGCAATGGGACTCACTCAACCAAAATCAATGGGAATCAAAGCAGGGACGAGTCCAGAGGGGCCAGAGCTGCTCCCCGCAGCTGTGGGGTTTGGTGGGGGGGGATATCGGGGGTCGCTCCAGTCATGCCTCCCCCTTCACTCCCCTATTCTGCCCCCCAGGTGCATCGATCAGAAGTTCAAGCGCTGCCCTCCCCTCCCCACCACCAGCGTGGTTATCGTGTTCCACAACGAGGCCTGGTCCACCCTGCTCCGCACGGTCTACAGCGTCCTGCACTCGTCCCCGGCCCGCCTGCTCCGAGAGGTCATCCTGGTGGACGATGCCAGCACGGACGGTGCGTGGGGGACACGGGGACAGTGGGGTGTGGGTCAGAGAGATGTGGGGACAGAGGGGTGCAGGGAGCATGGTGGGATGTGGGGCCAGAAGGATGCTGGAGTTGTGGTGAGATGTGGAGTCAGGGGGATGCAGGGACCATGGTGGGATGCGGGCCAGAGGGATGCAGGGAGCACAGTGGGATGTGTGCAGGGGTTGTGGTGGGATGTGGATGCCAGAGGGATGCAGGAGTTGTGGTGGGATGTGGGTCAGAGGGGTGCAGGGACCATGGTGACATGTGGGGCCAGAGGGCTGCAGGAGTTGTGATGGCATGTGGATGCCAGAGGGATGCAGGAGCTGTGGTGGGATGTGGGGTCAGAGGGATGTAGGATTTGTGGTGAAATGTGGGGTCAGAGAGGTGCAGGAGCTGTGGTGTGATGTGGGTCAGAGGGATGCAGGAGCCAGAAGGGTGCAGGAATTGTGATGGTATGTGGATGCCAGAGGGATGTAGGGACCGTGGTGGGATGTGGGTCAGAGAGATGCGGGAGCCCTGATGGAAAGCAGGAGCCAGAGAGGTGCAGGAGCCATGTGGGATGTGGATGCCAGAGGGAGGTAGGGCAAGCTGTGGTGGGATGTGGATCAGAGGGATGCAGGAATTGTGGTGGGATGGGGGTCAGGGGGTACAGGAGTTGTGATGGGACATGGGGTCAGAGGGGTGCAGGGAGCATGGTTTGATGTGGGGTCAGAGGGATGCAGGATTTGTGGTGGGATGTGGGGTCAGAGGGATGCAGGAGCTCTGATGGGAAGTGGGTCAGAGAGGGATGCAAGAATTGTGATAGGATGGGGGTCAGGGGGTGCAGGAATCGCGGTGGGATGTGGATGCCAGAGAGGTGCAGCAGTTGTGGTGTGATGTGGGTCAGAGATGCAGGAGCCAGAAGGGTGCAGGAATTGTGGTGGGATGTGGATGCCAGAGGGATGTAGGGACCATGGTGAGATGTGGGTCAGAGGAATGTGGGCTGGAGAGGGATGCAGGGAGCATGGTGGGACGTGGGTGAAAGGGGTGCAGGAGCCCTGGTGGAAAGCAGGAGCCAGAGGGGTGCAGGAGCCATGTGGGATGTGGATGCCAGAGGGAGATAGGAAGAGCTGTGGTGAGATGGGGGAGCGAGAAGGATGCAGGAGCCACACGGAGCTGTGAGGGGATTCAGGGGCCAGAGGGAGGCAGGATGTGGGATCAGCAGGATGCAGGGGACACCAAGCCCCTTTCCAAGCCTGGAAGCAGCAGCTCTGAGCCATTCACGCTCCCAATATCCCGGGATCTCCCAGCAGCCGCTCCCCATTTGACATCCACCCCTGGGATTTTCCCTTTCCCAGCACCGCTGTTATCCCTGCCCTGGGGACAAACCAGGCGCCCCACAAACCTCCACCCTCAGCCAGCTGTAATCCTCGTTAATTAGCACCCGGAGCTAATTAACGCGGGGTTCAGTGTCGGGGCACTGGGAGGAGCGGACTCTGCCCTTGTCCCAGATAAATTCTCCCTTTCCACCCACGGGCTCCCGAGGAGCAGGAACCTCGTGGTGCCCCAGGGCTCCACTGCCCCAGAGCTCGACTCCCACTGGGGCTGGATGTGGGTTGGACTCATATTCCCTTCCCAGGGTGCTTTTCTCGGGGTCCCAGCTCCCACCTGGCCATTCCCAGCTCCTGGCTTGGCTGCATCTGCCAAGAAATCCCGGGTTCCTCTGGCGACCCCTTCCCTCAGGAACAGCTTGGTCCTGGTGACACTTCAAGCACAGAGATGTGACCTCCTCACCCACCCTGCCAACCCCCAGTCCCTCTCCAGAGAGGGATTAGACAGGAGGCGCTTAGACCATTATAAAACTCATTTTCTTTAGCCAAAAATATACTTGGGTTTGGGGCAAAGGCTCAGGTGTCCCTGAACCCAAACTCAACTGCAGGGTCTGAGCAGCAGGGGATGGGGATGGGATGGGATTTATGGGATTTATGGGATCGATGGGATGGGATTGATGGTATTGACGGGAGAGATGGGATTTGGAATGGGATTGATGGGATGGGACAAGATGGGATCAATGGGATTGATGGGATGGGATTTATGGGATCAATGGGATTTATAGGATAGGATCTGGGAGATGGGATGGGGTGGGATGGGTTTGATGGTATTGGTGGGATTTGGAATGGGATTTATGGGATGGGATAAAATGGGATCGATGGGATGGGATCAGTGGGATTGATGGGGCAGCAGGATGGGCTGGTGGGATGCAGGGACTGATGGCTCCAAGTGGTTTTCCCACCTGCAGAGTACCTGAAGGAGGAGCTGGATCGCTACGTGGAGCAGCTGCAGATCGTGCGCGTGGTGAGGCAGCGCGAGCGCAAGGGGCTCATCACGGCACGGCTGCTGGGGGCCAGCGTGGCCAGCGGGGAGGTGCTGACCTTTCTGGATGCCCACTGTGAGTGTCTCCCCCCATGGCACCCTGTGATACCCTGTGAGTGTCCCCTGTGACACCGTGAGTGTCCCCCCATGACGCTCTGTGACACCCTGTGAGTGTCCCCCTGTGACATCCTGTGACACTGTGAGTGTCCCCTCATGGCACCCTGTGATACCCTGTCAGTGTCCCCTCGTGACACCGTGAGTGTTGTCCCTGTGACACCCCGTGATTGTCCCCCCATGACACCTGTGACGACCTGTGAGTGTCCCCCTGTGACACCCTGTAAGTGTCCCCCCTGCAACACCGCATGGCACCATGAGTGTCCCTCCGTGACACCCTGTGACGCCATGAGTGTCCTCTCATGACACCCTGTCAGTGTCCCCCCATGACACCCTGTGGCACCCCGAGTGTCCGCCTGTGACACCCTGTGTGTCCCCCATGACACATGTGAATGTCCCCCCGTGTCACCCGTGCGTGCCTCGGGCTCTGTGGGTTCCCCCAGCCCCGCTCAGCCCTGCCCGTGTCCCAGGCGAGTGTTTCCACGGCTGGCTGGAGCCGCTCCTGTCGCGCATCGCCGAGGAGCCCACGGCCGTGGTGAGCCCTGACATCGCCACCATCGACCTCAACACCTTCGAGTTCTCCAAGCCCGTGCAGAATGGGAAGCAGCACAGCCGGGGCAACTTCGACTGGAGCCTGACCTTCGGCTGGGAGGTGGTTCCGGCGCGAGAGAGGCAGCGCAGGAAGGATGAGACCTTCCCCATCAAGTAAGCCCAGCATGGAATGCTTTATCCAGCTGGGTTTTCTCTTTTTCCCAGAAATTGGTGTTTGTGACAGTGTTCACAGGGGTCTCAGGCTGAGGGAAGAGACAAGGATCTGACTCCATGTTTCAGAAGGCTTGATTTATTATTTTATTATATATTGCATCAAAGCTATATTAAAAGAATAGAAGAAAGGATTTCATCGGAAGGCTAGCTAAGAATAGAATAGGAAAGAATGATAACAAAAGCTCTGTCTTGGACTCTGTCTGAGCCAGCTGGGCTGTGATTGGCCATTAATTAGAAATAACCAACATGGGCCAATCACAGATGCACCTGTTGCGTTCCACAGCAGCAGATAACCATTGTTTACATTTTGTTCTTGAGGCCTCTCAGCTTCTCAGGAGGAAAAATCCTAAGGAAAGGATTTTCCATAAAAGATGTCTGCGACAGGTGTCCTCCTTGGTTTTGGTGCCGCTGGGTGGGCAGTGCTGCCCTTTCCCAGCAGGGTTCTCCCTTGGGATTTTGGCATGGGAGATGTCGGGAGTTTGTGCCCAAGCACGGTCAGAGCTGGGGGGGTGGTGGAGGATAAACCTCCCTTGGGGCCAAAATGGACCTTAGAGTCTCCTCCAGCTGCCTCTCGCTCCGGCATTTAGGATTTCATTGCTCTCGCTTTGGCATTTAAGATTTCATTGCTCTCGCTCCCGTTAAGGATTTAATTGCTGTCTCTGCCTTCTCACCCTCGGTGCCCAGGTGCCCCCGCACAGAACAGGTCACCTGTGGATCAGGCTGTGCCAAAATCCCCCCTCTCATCCCTCTGTCTGACATGCAGACAGAGCCTGGGTGGTTTTCCCACCTCTCCCTGGTGCCCCCGCTGGGAGACACCGGACACCTGGCCCCACCCCGGCCGCGGGGCTGGCTTTGTGCTCGGGTCACCTGGGCGACGCTCCTGTCCCCATAAAGGCCCCTTTCACCTCCAGCCGGGCGCTTGGCTCCCGCCGCTGCCTCGTCCTCAGCAGCTCAGCGAGTCCTTGGCGTTCATTATTTTTCCTGAATAAAAGCGAGGTTCTGTTCCAGCCTCAGATGGAAAAGATTAGGGGAAGCGGGAGGAGGGATTGGGGCACCGAGCTCTGACCTCCTCCTCTTTTTGGTGACAGGTTTTTGGTAACAATATCCTCTTTTCACTTTGAATCCATCTGGCAGCGAAGGCCCCTCCGTGTCATGCTGTCACCTCTGTCCCCTCCCAGCAGCCCAGCCAAAACCACCACAGCTGGATGGAGGGGGACTCTTATTTCCCAAAACTCAGATTTCTCCTCTTTTATTTGTGTTTTACCCCTTCTTTCCCCCTGCAGATCCCCGACCTTTGCAGGTGGCCTCTTTGCCATCTCCAGGTCCTACTTCGAGCACATCGGCTCCTATGACGACCAGATGGAGATTTGGGGGGGTGAGAACGTGGAAATGTCCTTCAGGGTAAGTATGGGGGTCCACCTTCCGAGGGCACCTCCAGGGAGCTCCCTGTTGGGGCGCCCGGGGGCCGGACCCCCCCACCTCAGGTGTGGCTTCCCCGCAGGTGTGGCAGTGCGGGGGACAGGTGGAGATCATCCCCTGCTCCGTCGTGGGCCACGTGTTCCGCTCCAAGAGCCCCCACACCTTCCCCAAGGGCACCCAGGTGATCTCCCGGAACCAGGTGCGCCTGGCCGAGGTCTGGATGGACGACTACAAGGAGATCTTCTACCGCCGCAACCAGCAGGCCTCCCAGATGGCCAGAGAGGTACTGGGGGCTGCTGCTGCTTCTGCTGGGAGGGTGTCTCAGTTTGGAAAGACAGGTGCCTGCTAAGGAAGGCAGGACCATCCCCGGAAATGCAAAATGTAAACCCTCCCCACCCCTGTAAATTGCTATAAATTTTAAATTAAGATCTCTCAGGCAAAAAATATGGGAGCAGAAAATAACCATTCTTTAATAGGGAAGAAACTAAAAGGATAAAAGAAACAATGCAGTAAACCAAAACAACACTGACAGAGTCAGAACCCAGCCTGGCACCCTGTGGGTCAGGGTGTTGGTGGCAGTCCCATTGGAATTGTGGCTCAGCCCTCCTGCAGTGTCAGGGGTGGTTCTGCTGGAGCAAGGGGGTTCTGGAGAAGGGTGGAGTCTTCCTCTGAAGATCCAGTGGGAAGGAGAGGCAGCTGCGGCTCCTCTGGGAAATCCAGTGGAGAAGCCGTGCTGGTGTCCCAGAATCTCAAGATTATATCTGGGTAGGAATGTTTGGCTCCTCCCTCTGGGCTCACCTCTCCCAGTGGGATGCTGCAGTGCTTATCAGCCATGCAGTAACATTCAGTAGCTGTTATCTGCAGATGTGCCCTCAGAGGGAGGAGTGATTGTGGAAGAGACAAGGAAAAACTGCCCGCTGACAAAAGAGAACTGCCATAGAGATGGTGATAGAACACATCTTGCCTTGCAATCTGGGACAGAGGGCTGGTCCTGCTGGGAGCTCTACCTGAGAAGCAGCAGCGGGTGGGAGACCAGACAGGTGGACAGAAACAGGCAAAAGCTTTATTTTTCTTTCCCCCTCTGGCCAGATTGTTTCCTAGTAGGAAAACATCGGGGTTTATTAATTCTTTTTTTTTCTTAATGATTTTTTTTAACACAAATATTGTAAAGCAGGGCACCCCTGAGGTAGGGAGTAATTGGTACCTGATTCTATTGATTTAGAAGTCTGAACAATTGCTTCATTAAAACTATTTTATATTACATTATACTACACTATACAAAAGATACATACTAAAGAAAGATTCATGACTGACTGAGACAGCCAGGACACAGCTTTGAGTGATTGGCTAAGGAATCAAAACAATCCTCAGTAGAATCCAACTGACAAATCACGTCAGGTAATCCTCCTAATACATTCCACATGTGCAAAACAACAGGAGCAGAAAGTTGAGATAAGAATTGTTTCCTCTTCTTTTCTCTGTGCTTCTCCAGGGAAAAAAAAAACATGGGAGAGAGAATTGTCTCTCTCTGTTCAGAGAATGTGAATGTATGAAAACTTCTTATTATTTTCTTTTTTCAATACCAGAACTTCTTATTCTTCACCAAAAGATCTCCAAGCTCTTGGTGGAGCCTGTGGGTACCTGCCAGTTGTCCCCCCCACCTTGTCTCAGTGCTGGTCACACCCGGAGGGATGATGACAAAGCTGGGGGTGACTCCAGCTCTGACCCCCAACCTGGAAAGGGTTTTTTTGCGATTTTCCCTATTGTTTTCCGAAGTGAATTTAATTTTCGCCCCGATTTTATTTTTTAGAAGACGTTTGGTGACATCACAGAGCGGCGCAGGCTGCGGGAGCGGCTGCACTGCAGGAATTTCACCTGGTACCTGCAGAACGTCTACCCCGAGATGTTCGTGCCCGACCTGACCCCGACGTTCTACGGAGCGGTGAGTGCCGGGAGCGGCCGGAGCTCCGTCCTGCACCGGGAACGGCCGGGGAGCGCCCGGAGGGTGGGCTTGGGGGCTTTGAATTGAACCGGGGAGGGGGAGCTGGTACTGCCACGTCTGTCACCGTGTCTGTCTGTCTGTCACCTCATCTGTCACCGGCTGGTGGGGCCGGTTTGGGCTCCGGCCGAGCTGGAATCCGGCAGAGCTGGTTTGGGGTGAGTCCCGGGCTGGGGAATCCGTGGGGATGTGGACTTGGGTTAAACTCGGGGGAAGAGCTGAAAACTTCCTTGAGCGCCAAACACCGTCCTGGCACAGGGAAGGCTGGAAAAACTGGGGATGGGATGGGATGGGATGGGATGGGATGGGATGGGATGGGATGGGATGGGATGGGATGGGATGGGATGGGATGGGATGGGATGGGGAGCTCCATCTCCATCCCGAGAGAATCTGGGCACGGGTGGGAGGCAGGACCCCATCTCCAGCCCCCCATGCGCAGGGAAATGGAGACAGGCGGGATGTGGAGGGCTGGCTCCGTCCCTGAGGGAGCAGGGGACAGCAGGGCACGGAGCTCTGGCTGCACCCCCGAGGAACTGAGGGCAGGCAGGATGAGGGGCTGCAGCTCCATCCCTGAGGATGGGATTCCCCTGAGGCAGGAAAAGCCTTTTCCCTCAAGCTGGGTGTTGGATCCTGAGCCTGCCCCTCCTCAGCCAGGGCGATGTGACAGCAGCTGGCACGGCCAGCACCCAGCCAGGTGACAGCCATGTGCTGGGTGCTGGCTCCCATCCAGCTTTTAATTCACCTTCATTTCCTGAAACCTCCGCCCGGTGCCTTTCCCTTTGCTCCGCGTGCCGGAGGCGATGGCTCGGGTGTTCCTCATGTCCTGGAAAGGACACGGGACCCGGAGCCGGCGCTGGGTGCCGGGATGGTGTTTGCACAGTGATAAGCCAGAGCCCTGCACGGCCAAACCCGAGCCGGTCCCACCCTGGCTCCTCTGAGCCCTTCTTTCCTCCACTCTCCCAGACTTTTTCCTCATTCCTGCCCCTTTTTCCCCCTACCCCGTCTTTTTACCCGTCTTTCCTCCCTCTCCTCCCCTCCACACCCCCGTTCCCGTTGCCTTTCCCTGACCTTTCCCTCCCATCATCTTTTTCCCCCACCTCTTTTATCCCCCCACCTCTTTTTCCCCCTTTCCCTCTCCTTTCTCTCGTTTTTCTCCCCTCTTCTTTGCCCACCACCACCTTTTTTCCCCTCCCCTTTTCCCCCTATCTCTTTTTCCTCTCCTTTCCCTCTTCTTTTTCTCCCTCCTTTTTCTCCCCTCTCCTTTTCCCACCACCACCTCTTTTCCCCTCCCAACTCCTCTCTTCCCCTCACACAGATCAAAAACGAGGGCACCAAGAGCTGCCTGGACGTCGGGGAGAACAACCACGGTGGCAAGCCTCTCATCATGTACCCCTGCCACGGGCTGGGGGGCAACCAGGTGCGCTCCCCGAACCACCCCCATCATTTCCCCTTCTCCCAGCCCCGGTTTTCCCCCGGGGCGCGGCGGTGACCGCTCCGTTGTCTCTTCCCGCAGTACTTTGAGTACACGAGCCAGCGGGAGCTGCGCCACAACATCGGCAGGGAGCTGTGCCTGCGCGGGGCCGCGGGCACGGCCGAGCTGGGCGAGTGCCAGTTCCGAGGGAAGCCCGGCCGGGTGCCCGCCAGCGAGGAGTGGGAGCTGGCGCAGGTGAGGAGCCCCCAGTTTACAGTGAGCTGCGAGCTCATGGATGTGCATCCATTTTTAGCCTGTTGGTTAGGGCATATAGCTGTTAACTGTACTATGATGGGATCAAAGCCCATCTGTCCAGTAAATTGGAAGGTCCTAGCTTAATTAAAGCATTTGGGGGATGCAGGGTAATGGCCCGCGGATTTTAGCAGAAACTAGGAGGGTTTAACTCTTGTTTAAGGCTTTGAAGGCCTTCGGTTTAGGTAATCCTAAATTTGTTAGAGTTCCTTACCATTAGGCAATGGTAATCGCCCCTGGGCACGGTGAGACCCCTCCGGTGCTGTTTCCCCTCGCTCACACCCCGCTCTCGCTCACGATTTGCGTTGTTTCTCGGCAGAACCGGCTGATCAAGAACTTGGCCTCGGGGATGTGCCTGACGGCCCGGGGGAAGCACCCGGCGCTCGTTCCCTGCGACCTCACGGACCCGCACCAGCTCTGGTCCTTCACCTAAACGGGAGCGGAGCCCCCGGCCGCGCTCAGGAAACCAGGACCCAAAAAAACTCCCTTGTTCGCTTTAATTTAAGAAGTGAAAGCCTTAAATATGCTGCATTTCGTGGTTGCCTTGAACGGAATCCCGCGCCTTTGGGAGCCGGGCTCGGCCGGGGGCGCCCCAGGGACCCCGAAACGCAGCGAGGAGGGCGGGGACGCTCCTGCCGATGCTCCTCGGGAGCCGCTGCTCGTCCTCCCCAACCCGGCTCCAGCCAGAGCCTCTTCAGGCTTTAAAAACGTGGATGCGCCTCCCCAGATGGGGAATCCGGGCGGGAAAATCCGGCGAGGAGGAGGATGGCGACCGTGGGGCTGCTCCCGTCGAGGGGGGATCGGGGCTTGCGGTGGCCGCTGGTGGGCAATGGGAGAAGTTGGGATCTGTGCCTTAGGAATCACGTGGATTTGGAGGGGGGAGGAAGTTAGATTCTTGCTTTTATTATTGTTATTATTAGATGATGATGATTCCTGGGTGCGATTCTGCTTGTGCTGGGCAGGAGGGGTTTTCCCTGGCTGGCACCAGAGAATCCTTCTGAACGGGATCCTGGGTGCCACATCTCCTCTGTTCCAGATTTTTTGTCTATGCCAACTTCTGTAGCTGCCACTTTTGTTGCCATATCATTTACAGTGGGGAAAAATCCTCCTGGACATGGCAGAAGGCGGGAGAACCTGTCCTAGACACTGAACTTCAAATAAAGAGATGATTTATTTTACACAAATCCTGTCTCTGGCTATTCTGAGCTCCCAATGCTCCTCTCACATTGTATCCTTCGCACTTCTCGTTCTAGAAACTCCCTATTTAGCCCAAAAATGAGTGTGCAGCCCTTTGTGCCACAGCTGGGGGCTCAGCTTTGCTTTGGGGTGTCCCTGTGTGGGGTGGAGCCATTGCTGCTGTCCCTCGCCTTCTGCCCTTGGTGCTGATAGAGCAAACATGGGATTATCTGGAGATGGTGTTCCTGGGAAGTTCTGTGTTTTCCTTGGAAATAAGTGCAGAACTGCAGCAGGTGCTTTTGATTTCTATCACTTTTTTTGACCTGGTTGATCACATGACTGCTGTGATCCCAAATCAAAGAGCCTGTGCCTTGAGGGCCAATGTTCCTCACCAAAACAATCTCCATTTGGAGTTCAAGGGGTAAAAAATGACAGAGTTTTGGCCAAAACTCGAGGGTTTCTTTCAAGTTGTATCGCTGCTTCCTCCTGCCCCAACCTCATGTCCCAGGGAGGCCGAGCCCGGCCCTGCTCCAGCGCCGGCTGTGCCGGGGGCTTGGGCAGGGGCTGAAGGTCGTGCCCCGTTTGTGCCTCGATTTCCCCATCCCGGTGCCAAAGTGGCTCCATCCGGGTGTTGGATCAGCCCCGGGAGCCATCGCACGAACCGAGGCCCCGCAGAGCTGCAGCCAAGGCCTGCTGGGGCTGAGAGCGGGACCCAGCGGTGACACGGCTCGGGGACACGGGGACAGCAGGTGCCAGCGCAGGGCAGCGTCTCCCTGGGCTGCAGCGCCCAGGGGGGCTCGGGGTGTCCCTGGGCTGCCCGGGGACCCAGTGTGCTTTGGCACGGGGGCCAAGGCCGCTCGGCGGGGCCGCGGCACCTGCTGCCCTTCCCGCGCCGCCTCCCGCCGCCCCGTTAAAGCGCCCGGGGCCCGGCGCTCGGTCCCACCGCGGACAGCGCTCCACCATGATGCTGCAGCTCGTGCTCCTCGCCGCGCTCGCCCTGTGCGGTGAGTCCCGCCCGGAGCCTCCGGCCTCGGCACCCCCGAAAGCCGCCTGGAGCCGAGCCCGGCGGGACTGACGCCGTCCCTCTGTCCGCAGGGCGCTGCTCCGAGCTGGATCTCGATGGCATGCAGCGGGTGGTCGGCGGCACCGAGGCGCGCTCGCACTCCTGGCCCTCCCAGGTGGGTCGTGCCGGCGTTCCAGGGCCGGGCCCGGGGCTCTGCCCGCGCCGGGACCCCGCGCTCAGCCCCGCGCCGTGTCTCGCCCCCTCCCCAGATCTCCCTGCAGTATTACTCCGGGGGCAGCTGGCACCACACCTGCGGGGGCTCCCTCATCCGCAGGAACTGGGTGATGACCGCTGCCCACTGCGTCAACAAGTGAGCGCCCCGGGGACCCCTCCTTCCCCTCGCCAAACCTCCTTTCCCCCGAAAACCCTTCCGAGCAGAAATTCCGGCTGCCCCAAGCCCCAGAGCAGCCGCCCTTGGGGGGCTTTTGGGCTCCTCCTTTTTGGCCGGGCCCCCGCGGGGCTGCTCCGGGAGCGTCCTGGTCCCGCCCGGAGCCTCCCGGGGCCGCTCCCGCTCGGGCTGCCCGCAGCTCGGCGCTGACGGAGCGTTTGTGCGCCTTGCCGCCAGTAACATGCAGTACCGTGTGGTGGCCGGCGAGCACAACCTCTACAGCAACGACGGCACCGAGCAGGTCTTCAGCGTCAGCAAGATCATCGTCCACCCCTACTACAACGGCAACAACGTGGCCGCAGGGTAACGCCCGCGGGACGGGCACTTGGGGGGAGCCCGGCCCGGGTTTGGGGGCGTCCTTGTAACATCCTCTCCCTCCCGCCCGCAGCTACGACATCGCCCTGTTCCGCCTGAGCAGCTCGGCCACCCTGAACAGCGCCGTGCAGCTGGCCGTGCTGCCCCAGGAGGGCACCGTCCTGCCCAACAACTACCCCTGCTACATCACGGGCTGGGGCCTGACCCGCAGTGAGTGACGGGCTCCCCCCGACCCCAATTGCCCCGGCACGGCCAACGGCGGCAGCCGCGGCAGCGCCCGGAGCCCGGCACGGCCCCGGCAGGCTCCGCTCGGGGCTGCGCTCGGGGCTCGCAGGTGCTCAGAGCCGGCCGGGGCCGTGCCGAGCCTCGGGGGCACGGACGGCGCCGGAGGGGCTCGGGGGCACGGCCGGGGCCGTGCCGAGCCTCGGGGGCACGGACGGCGCCGGAGGGGCCGGGCGGGGGCCGCGGGCTCTGCTTTGGCCGGGCCGTTCCCGCGGCTCCGGGCCGGCGCTGACCGGCGCCCGCTCCCCGCAGCCAACGGGCAGCTGTCCAGCGTCCTGCTCCAGGCCCCGCTGCCCGTCGTGGATTACCAGATCTGCTCCAGCGCGTCCTACTGGGGCTACACCGTCAAGAGCACCATGGTGTGCGCCGGCGGCGACGGCGTGCGCTCCGGCTGCCAGGTGCGCCCGCGGCCCCCGCGCTGCCCCCGCCGCCCCCGGCGCTGCTGCCCCCCAGCCCCGGCTCACGCCGCTCCTCGCTCCGCAGGGCGATTCCGGCGGTCCCCTGCACTGCGCCGTCAACGGGCGCTACCAGGTGCACGGCGTCACCAGCTTCGTCTCCAGCCAGGGCTGCAACGTCGCCCGCAAACCCACCGTCTTCACCCGCGTCTCCGCCTACATCTCCTGGATCAACAGCGTAAGGCGGCCGTGCCGTGCCGGGCCGGGCCGGGCCGGGCCGGGCCGGGCTCAGCCCCGGCGCTCTCGGCGCTCCGCTGCGCCCGCCCCGGCCCCGCGCGGCTCAGCCCGGCCCTTCCTCCCTTCCAGGTCATCGCCCAGAACTGAGCCCAGCGGGACAAGCGCTCGCTGCCCCGAGCCCATGGACATCCCCTCCCCGCCCCGCGCCGCGCTCCGGGCTCCTCGCCCCCGAGCCGGCCTCAATAAAATCTCTCCTCCCTGAAGTCTCTGAGCCTCCGCGCTCCCGCTTCTCTCCTTCCTCCGCCCATCCTTCCTCCTCCCGCCCGCCATCCTCCTCCTCCCCAGCTCCCGCACCGGCCCTTCCCCGCCTCCTCCTCTTCCTCACTCCTCAGGGAACAGCCCTGCGGAGCAGGAGCTGCCTCCGAGCTCTGGGGCAGCCCCGACGTCCGTGGGATGCTGGAAAAGGGCCAAACGCTGCAAATCCCCTTCCCAGCCTCCAAGGCAATCGCCCCTTGGGAGAAAAGGAGGCTCAGGAGGGGCCTTCTGGCTCTGTACAACTCCCTGACGAGAGGGGACAGCCGGGGAGTCGGGCTCTGCTCCAGGGAACAGAGGGGAGGGAAGAGTCTGAAGTTGTGCCATTAAAGGCTCAGGTTGGACATCAGGACATCCGGACATCTCTGGGCACACGGAGTGTTCGGGGCAGTCCCATCGGGATCTCCCCTGACTCTTGCTCCATTTCTCCTCCCCAAATTCCCTCCTTGGCCATGAGAGGTGTTGGATCTGGGCACTGCCACCCCCTCGTCCCTCAGCTGCGTCCTGGGGCTGTGCCACAACCCCCCAGCCTGGGGACACAACACCAGCACCAACGTGCCCCAAACACCCACTTTACACCCAAACGGACACTGCTGGGTGGATCCAGCAACCTCTGGGAGTTCCCCTCAGCCCTGGGTCGTGTCCTGCTGAACAAAACACCCACGAGTGACAAGAGGGCTCTCCCAGCCCTGGAGAAGCCACGGGAGCAGTGGCTGTGCCTGGCACTGCTGAAGCCCCCAGGGCTGGGTCCAGTTCTGCCCCTCCCAGCAAGAAAAACACCGAGTGGCTGCAGCGTGTTCAGAGAAGGGAACAGAGCTGGGGGACGGGCTGCAGCAGCTGAGGGACCTGGGAAAGGGGCTCAGCCTGGGGAAAAAGAGGCTCAGGGGGGACCTTTTGGCTCTGCACAACTCCTGACTGGAGGGGTAGCCGGGGGGTCAGGCTGTGCTCCAAGGAACAGGGACAGGAGGGGAGGGAAGAGTCTCAAGCTGCGCCAGGAGAGGCTCAGGTTGATGGACATCAGGAGATGGACACAATCCCTCCCTTGGCAGGCTGTGGTCTCAGCCCTGGTTTCCCACAACAATTCAATCCCAAATGTCCCATTCCACAAGGACGTTGATTCCCTGTGCAGTGACACCAGCACAGCCCCAGCCCCAGCCCCAGCTGGTGCCTCTGAGGAGGAACCCTCGGGTTCATCCCCTCATAGTCCAAGGGTGCAAATCCCAAATCTTTGTCTCTTCCTGTCTCTCCCAGTGTCCACCCAACTTGTGGGAATTCATAAAATCAGAGGGGTTTGGGAAAGATGCAAAAGGCAGGCCTCAGAGACAGCAGAACTGTGATTGGAACTGAGCAGCAGCCATGAGATAGGTCAGCAAAACCTCCAAAGGGTCAGCAGCTCACAGCCTCTTGTAGCACCCGGTGCTCAACCTTCATCTCACCCACAAAAGGAGCTGTTCCTCGACTCACCAAGCACAGAATCCCAGAATCCCTGAGGTGGGAAAAGCTCTCCCAGACCAGTGACTCCAAGCTGTGCCAAATCCCCACGTTATCACCAGCCCAGAGCCCTGAGCACCACATCCAGTCCTTCCTTGGGCACCTCCAGGGTCGAGCACCCTAAACCACCCTGGGCAGCCCCTGACAATGGCCAAACACCCTGTCTGTGTGTCTGTGTGTCTTAGGTGGCAAGATGTGTCTGGGGATGTGTAATTTATTATCATCTGTCAGAAGTGGGGCAGTTATCTTCTGTTCATTGTGCAGTTTTCTTTATCTCTTCCACGACCAATCCTCCCTCCAGGAGATATATTTTGTTAATGAGCATTATTTATTAATTATCATCTGTTCATGGGCCAGTGAGTGTCCCTGCATGGCTGATAAAATTCCATCATCCCATTGGGAGATGCTCCACCCAGGGGAGGAGCCAAGCACTCCTGCCTGGATACAATCTGAGATTTCAAACATTCCTACCTAGATAGAATCTGACCCTGGGAACACCCCAGCAGCCTTTTCCCCCTGCATTGCCAGAGGGAGCCCAGGCCCATCTCCAGCAGCCCTGGAGCTGCAGAGGAAACTCCCTCCTTGTGCAGGATCCCTGCTGCAGCAGAGCCACAGCTGGCACTGCAGGAGGGCTGAGCCCCCGTGGGATGGGGCTGGGACACCACCCTGGCACACAGGGGGCAGGGCCTGCTCTGACCCTGGTTTTTGTTTTGTATTACTGTTTTTAATTTTTAAAATTTTCCCTAATAAAGAGCTGTTATTCCTATTCCCACATCTTTGCCTGAGAGACCATTAATTTCAAAATTATAATAATTTGGAGGGAGAGGGTTTGCATTTTCCATTTCAGGAGAGGCGCCTGCCTTCCTCAGCAGAAACCTTTTCAAACCAAGACACCATGAAGAAATTCCACCCGATGTCCAACCTGAGCCTCTCCTGGCACAGCTTGAGACTCTTCCCTCCCCTCCTGTCCCTGTTCCTTGGAGCACAGCCTGACCCCCCGGCTGTCCCCTCCTGTCAGGAGCTGTGCACAGCCACAAGTCCCCCCTGAGCCTCTTTTTCCCCAGGCTGAGCCCCTTTCCCAGGTCCCTCAGCTGCTGCAGCCCGTCCCCCAGCTCTGTTCCCTTCTCTGAACACGCTGCAGCCACTCGGTGTTTTTCTTGCTGGGAGGGGCAGAACTGGACCCAGCCCTGGGGGCTTCAGCAGTGCCAGGCACAGCCACTGCTCCCACGGCCCCCCCAGGGCTGGGGGTGCTGAACCTTTGGGGGTGGTTCTGGGGCCTCGTGAGGGCTGATGGAGGAAATGTGGGGGACCCTGCCCTTTGGGGGTCCCCCTGTGTCTGAGGATGAGGTCAGGCCCGGGGGACTTGGGGGTTCATGCCCCCCCCAGATTTTTCTGCTGGGGAACCTGAACCCCCATTTCCCCCCCTGAGGGTCCATCCAAGCTCAGACCCCCCAAATCCACGAATGGGCTTCTTCTCCTCCAACCCCACCTCCCCATGGAGGGGATCCCCAAAATCTGAGGGCTCAGACAGACACTTCCTGCCCCTCAAATGTTCCTGGATCAGGGAGTCCTCAGCCCCCATCTCTGTCTTTGTGGGACCCCCCTCAAACTCAACCCCCCGCAGATCCAGGTCCTGAAAGGGCTCCTTCACCCCAAAACCCACCTCTCCACAGAGAGGACCCCCAAAATCAGGTGCTCAGGTGGGCACCTCCTCACACAGATGTGTCCAGGGGGTTTTTGGGGTTTTCTCTTGTCACTCGGGGGTGTTTTGTTCAGCAGGACACGACCCAGGGCTGAGGGGAACTCCCAGAGGTTGCTGGATCCACCCAGCAGTGTCCGTTTGGGTGTAAAGTGGGTGTTTGGGGCACGTTGGTGCTGGTGTTGTGTCCCCAGGCTGGGGGGTTGTGGCACAGCCCCAGGACGCAGCTGAGGGACGAGGGGGTGGCAGTGCCCAGATCCAACACCTCTCATGGCCAAGGAGGGAATTTGGGGAGGAGAAATGGAGCAAGAGTCAGGGGAGATCCCGATGGGACTGCCCCGAACGCTCCGTGTGCCCAGAGATGTCCGGATGTCCTGATGTCCAACCTGAGCCTTTAATGGCACAACTTCAGACTCTTCCCTCCCCTCTGTTCCCTGGAGCAGAGCCCGACTCCCCGGCTGTCCCCTCTCGTCAGGGAGTTGTACAGAGCCAGAAGGCCCCTCCTGAGCCTCCTTTTCTCCCAAGGGGCGATTGCCTTGGAGGCTGGGAAGGGGATTTGCAGCGTTTGGCCCTTTTCCAGCATCCCACGGACGTCGGGGCTGCCCCAGAGCTCGGAGGCAGCTCCTGCTCCGCAGGGCTGTTCCCTGAGGAGTGAGGAAGAGGAGGAGGCGGGGAAGGGCCGGTGCGGGAGCTGGGGAGGAGGAGGATGGCGGGCGGGAGGAGGAAGGATGGGCGGAGGAAGAAGAGAAGCGGGAGCGCGGAGGCTCAGAGACTTCAGGGAGGAGAGATTTTATTGAGGCCGGCTCGGGGGCGAGGAGCCCGGAGCGCGGCGCGGGGCGGGGAGGGGATGTCCATGGGCTCGGGGCAGCGAGCGCTTGTCCCGCTGGGCTCAGTTCTGGGCGATGACCTGGAAGGGAGGAAGGGCCGGGCTGAGCCGCGCGGGGCCGGGGCGGGCGCAGCGGAGCGCCGAGAGCGCCGGGGCTGAGCCCGGCCCGGCACGGCACGGCCGCCTTACGCTGTTGATCCAGGAGATGTAGGCGGAGACGCGGGTGAAGACGGTGGGTTTGCGGGCGACGTTGCAGCCCTGGCTGGAGACGAAGCTGGTGACGCCGTGCACCTGGTAGCGCCCGTTGACGGCGCAGTGCAGGGGACCGCCGGAATCGCCCTGCGGAGCGAGGAGCGGCGTGAGCCGGGGCTGGGGGGCAGCAGCGCCGGGGGCGGCGGGGGCAGCGCGGGGGCCGCGGGCGCACCTGGCAGCCGGAGCGCACGCCGTCGCCGCCGGCGCACACCATGGTGCTCTTGACGGTGTAGCCCCAGTAGGACGCGCTGGAGCAGATCTGGTAATCCACGACGGGCAGCGGGGCCTGGAGCAGGACGCTGGACAGCTGCCCGTTGGCTGCGGGGAGCGGGCGCCGGTCAGCGCCGGCCCGGAGCCGCGGGAACGGCCCGGCCAAAGCAGAGCCCGCGGCCCCCGCCCGGCCCCTCCGGCGCCGTCCGTGCCCCCGAGGCTCGGCACGGCCCCGTCCGTGCCCCCGAGGCTCGGCACGGCCCCGTCCGTGCCCCCGAGCCCTTCCGGCCTCGTCCGTGCCCCCGAGGCTCGGCACGGCCCCGGCCGTGCCCCCGAGCCCCTCCGGCGCCGTCCGTGCCCCCGAGGCTCGGCACGGCCCCGGCCGGCTCTGAGCACCTGCGAGCCCCGAGCGCAGCCCCGAGCGGAGCCTGCCGGGGCCGTGCCGGGCTCCGGGCGCTGCCGCGGCTGCCGCCGTTGGCCGTGCCGGGGCAATTGGGGTCGGGGGGAGCCCGTCACTCACTGCGGGTCAGGCCCCAGCCCGTGATGTAGCAGGGGTAGTTGTTGGGCAGGACGGTGCCTTCCTGGGGCAGCACGGCCAGCTGCACGGCGCTGTTCAGGGTGGCCGAGCTGCTCAGGCGGAACAGGGCGATGTCGTAGCTGCGGGCGGGAGGGAGAGGATGTTACAAGGACGCCCCCAAACCCGGGCCGGGCTCCCCCCAAGTGCCCGTCCCGCGGGCGTTACCCTGCGGCCACGTTGTTGCCGTTGTAGTAGGGGTGGACGATGATCTTGCTGACGCTGAAGACCTGCTCGGTGCCGTCGTTGCTGTAGAGGTTGTGCTCGCCGGCCACCACACGGTACTGCATGTTACTGGCGGCAAGGCGCACAAACGCTCCGTCAGCGCCGAGCTGCGGGCAGCCCGAGCGGGAGCGGCCCCGGGAGGCTCCGGGCGGGACCAGGACGCTCCCGGAGCAGCCCCGCGGGGGCCCGGCCAAAAAGGAGGAACCCAAAAGCCCCCCAAGGGCGGCTGCTCTGGGGCTTGGGGCAGCCGGAATTTCTGCTCGGAAGGGTTTTCGGGGGAAAGGAGGTTTGGCGAGGGGAAGGAGGGGTCCCCGGGGCGCTCACTTGTTGACGCAGTGGGCAGCGGTCATCACCCAGTTCCTGCGGATGAGGGAGCCCCCGCAGGTGTGGTGCCAGCTGCCCCCGGAGTAATACTGCAGGGAGATCTGGGGAGGGGGCGAGACACGGCGCGGGGCTGAGCGCGGGGTCCCGGCGCGGGCAGAGCCCCGGGCCCGGCCCTGGAACGCCGGCACGACCCACCTGGGAGGGCCAGGAGTGCGAGCGCGCCTCGGTGCCGCCGACCACCCGCTGCATGCCATCGAGATCCAGCTCGGAGCAGCGCCCTGCGGACAGAGGGACGGCGTCAGTCCCGCCGGGCTCGGCTCCAGGCGGCTTTCGGGGGTGCCGAGGCCGGAGGCTCCGGGCGGGACTCACCGCACAGGGCGAGCGCGGCGAGGAGCACGAGCTGCAGCATCATGGTGGAGCGCTGTCCGCGGTGGGACCGAGCGCCGGGCCCCGGGCGCTTTAACGGGGCGGCGGGAGGCGGCGCGGGAAGGGCAGCAGGTGCCGCGGCCCCGCCGAGCGGCCTTGGCCCCCGTGCCAAAGCACACTGGGTCCCCGGGCAGCCCAGGGACACCCCGAGCCCCCCTGGGCGCTGCAACCCAGGGAGACGCTGCCCTGCGCTGGCACCTCCTGTCCCCGTGTCCCCGAGCCGTGTCACCGCTGGGTCCCGCTCTCAGCCCCAGCAGGCCTTGGCTGCAGCTCTGCGGGGCCTCGCTTCGTGCGATGGCTCCCGGGGCTGATCCAACACCCGGATGGAGCCACTTTGGCACCGGGATGGGGAAATCGAGGCACAAACGGGGCACGACCTTCAGCCCCTCCCCAAGCCCCCGGCACAGCCGGCGCTGGAGCAGGGCCGGGCTCGGCCTCCCTGGGACATGAGGTTGGGGCAGAATGATGCAGAGATAAGGTGTGAAATAAACCCTCGAGTTTTGGCCAAAACTCTGTCATTTTTTACCCCTTGAACTCCAAATGGAGATTGTTTTGGTGAGGAACATTGGTCCTCAAGCCGCAGGCCCTCTGATTTGGGATCACAGCAGTCATGGGGTCAACCAGGTAAAAAAAAGTGATAGAAATCAAAAGCACCTGCTGCAGTTCTGTACTTATTTCCAAGGAAAACACAGAACTTCCCGGGAACACAATTTCCAAGTAATCCCATGTTTGTTCTCTCAGCACCAAGGGCACACAGCAAGGGACAACAGCAATGACTCTGCCCCACACCAGGGACACCCCAAAGCAAAGCTGATCCCCCAGCTGTGGCACAAAGGACTGCACACTCATCTTGGGCTAAAAAAGTGGGATCTTTGGATTACTGAGATTTTGGGGATTGTCGTGTCGTGACACACAACTTGTGTGCTATCCAACTCCAGATCTTCCACTTTGTTCCCTGTGGGTCTTTTCCACCTCAGGATATCCATGATTCCATGAGTCTGAACATCTGGGAGCTCTTGGACAACACTCCTGGATTTTGGGGATCTTTGGGGTTGTCCTTTGCAGAACCAACAGGTTTCCTTTATCATTCTTGTGTGTCCCTTCCACCTCTGGTGATTCCACGACCCGAGAGGTCAGGGACCTTTTGACAACCTTGAACTTTGGGGTTTTGTCGTCAGTGACCTTTTGTCCCGCACAGGGCTGCCCTGATGCTCTTTGTGTTTCCCTCCCAGCCGGATCCCCCATGGCCCCCCGGCCCTGTGGCCTGGCCGGGTTCCAGGAGAGCCTTTTGGGGGTTTGGGGGTTCCGGGGCGCGCAGCGGATGCTGCCTGGCCTCGCCTCCAACTTCCTCCCTCGAAGCCTCCAACGGCAGCTGCGGGGCCGCTCTGGGGCCGCGCCGGGGCCATGGCCGAGGGCAGGGGCGGCAGCGCCGGGCTCTTCGCCAGGCAGGTCCAGAAACGCTTCAGCCGCGCCCAGGAGAAGGTACGGAGGTGTCACCCACCCCACATCCCACCTGTGCCAGGGTCTGTCCTTCTGTCCCCCCTCAGCAATCCCGGGGTGGCCCAAAGGGCACAGCTCAGCACCTTTGGGTGCTCACAGGGTGGGAGTTTGGGGGTTTCTGGGTCAGTGTCATCGTTACTCCAAGGGTTTGGGGGATGGCATCTCCCAAAGCTCCCCGAGACACTTTGGCTTCTCTAATGGTGGGGGGTTCTCCACCCAAAACACCCTGCAGGGGTTATGGGGGGCTGTGGGGTGGTGGCACAGGGTCCCTGGGCTGGCTGGCACCGGGGGTGCCCAGCAGGGCCCAGAGTGGCCGAGGGTCCCAGGAAAGTTGGACAGATCAGCACAGGAAGCGAGGGGGAAGGGCTGCGGAAACGGCACGAGCGGGACAATTCTCACTGCTCTGGGGGGGCCTCTTTCCTTTCCTATCTCCTAAAAGTAGCTGTGACTCCCCTTTTGGGGGTGACACAAAGACCCCTTTCAAACCCTCACCCACCCAGGTTTCCTGGCCGGGGCTCGGCGCTAAATTTGGCTTTCCCACGGCTCAATCATCCCGGGCCAGGCTCCGGCTGCTTCCTGCACGCTGCAAATCTCCCTCCCAGCCGGTCCTGGCCTGTTCCCAGGGGACCCAACCTCTTCCTGGACATCCCAAATCTCCCTCTGACCCAGCCCCAGCCTCTTCCTGGACACCCCAAAGCTCCTCACTCCCAGCCCTGGCTCTTCCTGTGGGGTTCAAGCTGTTTGTGGGCACCCAAAAAGTCTCTCCTGCCTGGCCCAGGCTCTTCTGGGGGGTTCAACCTCTTCCTGGACACCTTGAATTTCTCCTCATCTGGCTTCAGTCATTTTCCAGAGGGTCACCCTCTTCCTGGACATCCCAAAACTCCTTCATGCCTGGACCCAGCCTCTTCCCAGGGGAGCTCAATCTCTTCCTGGGCACCCCAAAGCTGCCCCAGTCCAGACTCAGCCTCTTCCCAGGAGGTTCAGCCTGGACACCCCAAATCTCCCCCATTCAGAGCAGCCTCTCAGCTCTCCTTCAGCCTCCTCATCCTCCTCATGGTGTCCCCTGTGCCCCACAGCCGGGGCTCAGGGTGTTTTGGGGTGCACAGAACTGCACCCACAGGGTTTAGGGGCGGACGCAGATTGGCACCCAACAATTCACCATTTTCCTGAAAGAAATAAAAGCACTGAGGAACACAGTGAGATTTTGCATTTCCACATCAATCCTGCCCCGCTGGCTCCTCGGCCCCCCCTCAGGGGGGTTTTGGGGGGCACAGCCCGGTGTCCTCGGGGTCTGGCAGGGGCCTCTCCCCCTCTCTCCCCATCACAGGTTTTGCAAAAATTGGGCAAAACGGTGGAAACCAAAGATGAGCAGTTCGAGCAGAGCGCCTACAACTTCCAGCTGCAGCAGGTGACAGGGGGACACTGGGGACATCGGGGACACCGGGGACACTGGGGACATGTCCTGATCCCCCTGATCCCCCTGATCCCCCCTCACTGCCCTGCTTTGCAGAACGAGGGTCACAAACTCTACAAGGAGCTCAAGGGGTTCGTGGGAGCCGTGAGAGGTGAGGAGCAGAGCCGGGACAGCCCCGGGAGAGCCGGGAACAGGGAGGGACCCGGGGCGGGACCGGGATAATAAATCAGGAATAGCAAAGGAAATAAATCATGCTACAATAAATGGATTATTCATTAAAAATCGGTATTAAATCAAAAGAAAGAATAAATAAAAATAAATATTGAGAATAAATAGATTGTAAGCTATGAATAGATAATAAAGAGAAAATAGTTAATAAAAATACTAAATGTAGGATAATATATAACATATTATAAATGAGATAGATATTATGTATCTTACTATATCTTACATATATTACATATGCAATATAAATTTTTATATCTCATTATTTATTAAATACATATGGGATAATAAAGAGATAAACATGATAGAGAGAAAAATAATAGAGAGATAATGAAGAGATAAAAATAATAGATATTAAAACTATATTAAATATAAAATAATAATATTAATAATAAATAATAATATTAATAATAAATAATAATATATTAATAAAGAAATACCATTTACTAATAAATGCTATTAATATAATAGTATTAGTAATAAATAAATGCTATTACTATTCATAATATTAGATAATAATATAACGATGTTGTATTAAATATTATTAATAATGTTAATAAAATAATAATAAATACTGTATGTGGAATAGTTGATAATAAATATATATGGGATATATGTTATATATAATATATTAAATAGAATAACGGATAATGCCTATGTTATATATTGTGTATATATGGGATGATAGAGACAATAAATAATTTATAATAACACACCCGGGCTAATAAACACCAACGGACAGCAGTGAATAAATTATTAAACATCAGGACTAAATGACAATGACAATGATAATGATAATGATCGTGATAATGATAATGACAATGATAATGATAATGACAATGATCACATCATGATAGTGATAGTGATAATATTAATATAGTAATGATAATGATAATGACAATGACAATGATAACGATAATGATAACTACAATGATAGTGATATCATAATTATAATAATGATAATGACAATTATAATGACAATGATAATAATTATGATTATCGTGATAGTGATAGTGACAATGATCATGATAATGATAACGATAATGATGGTGATAATATAATTATAATAATGACAATGATAAGGGTCATGCCGGGTGTCTGTGCCCGCAGTGATGCACGAGAGCTCCCGCAGAGTGGCCGAGACGCTGCAGGACATTTACAGCCCTGAGTGGGACGGGCACGAGGAGCTCCGGGCCATCGCCGACGTGAGCCCCGGGTGTCCCCAGGGTCCCCTTGAAGCCCGGGGGGGCTGGAGGGTCGCGGCTGTCACTGCCGTCCCTGTCCCTGTCCCCCCAGAGCAATGACCTCCTGTGGGAGGACTACGAGGCCAAGTTGGTGGACCAAGCCCTGCGGCTCATGGAGAATTACCTGGCTCAGTTCGGCGACTTCAAGGTGCCTCCTTGTGCTGTCGGGCGGGGTTGGGGACAGGGGGGGCACGGGGGGGTCCTGGCTCACCTGTCCCCCCCCCACAGGAGCGCATCGCCAAGCGGGGCCGAAAGCTCGTGGACTACGACAGCGCCCGGCACCACCTGGAGGCTCTGCAGAGCGCCAAGAAAAAGGACGAGGCCAAAATCGCCAAGGTTGGCACTCCCCGGGACAGCTCCCGCTTGGGGATGGGGACAGTCCCCCGGCCGTGGGGACAACGCCACGACCCCCCCCGTCCCTCCCCCAGGCCGAGGAGGAGTTCAATAGAGCCCAGGCGGTGTTTGAGGAGCTGAACAGGGACCTGCGGGAGGAGCTGCCGGTCCTGTACGGCAGGTACGGGCTGTCACGGGCCTGGGGACACCGCGGGGGCTCGGGGACCTGCGGGGGGCTGGGGGACACTGCGGGGATTTGGGAACATGGCAGGGATGGAGGTCACTATGGGGGGTGTCAGGGTGGGGATGTCATCGCGCTGGGGGACACCGCAAGGGCTTGGGGACATCACGGACTGAGGGGTGGGGGACACCGTGGGGCCTGGGGAAATTGTGGGACTGGGGGACACAGAGAGGATGGGGGACATGTGCGGCAGGGGCACATGGCAGGGATGGGGGACATTGTAGGGCTTGGGGACACCGCAAGGTCTTGGGGACATCACGGACCAGGGGGTGGAGGACGTCGTGGGGCTGGGAGGACATCGTGGGGCTGGAGGTCACCTTGGGGAGTGTCAGGGTGGGGGTATCATCGGGCTGGGGGACACCGCGATGTCCCCAAATACTGGCTGGGGATATCATGGGGCTGGGAGGACATGGCAGGGGCTGGGGGACACAACAGGGATGGGGGGACATCACAGGGATGGAGGTCACCGTGGAGGGTGTCAGGCTGGGGATATCATGGGGCTGGGGGACACCACAAGGGCTTGGGGACATCACGGACCAAAGAGGTGGGGGACATGGTGGGGCTGGGGGACATGGCAGAGACAGGGGGACATTGTGGGATCGGGGGGACACAGAGAGGATGGGGGACATCGTGGGGCTGGGGGACACGGGCTGGGCATTGGTGCCATCATGTGGGTGAGGTCCCCCCATGCAGGGAAGAACTTGCGTGGGTCTCTCCTCAAAGTCCGCCCTGGGGACACATCGGGGGTCCTGGGGGACATCGCCCACGGGGCCCTGTGACAGTGGGAGGTGGCAGCTCCGTGGCGTCCATGGAGTGGCCCTGAGGGGACATTCCCGTTCCGTGTGGGGCCCACAGAGTTGGGAACTCAGCGGGGTGGGTGGATGGGTGAGGGGTGGCTGAGCACCCCAGACCCCTCTGGTGTCCCCTCCCATGTCCCCTCCAGTGTCCCCTCCGTGGGACACCGTGGGTCACCCCCAGACCCCTCCCTGTCCCCCGCAGCCGCCTCGCCTGTTACGTCACCGTTTTCCAGAACATCTCCAACCTCCGTGACGTCTTCTACAAAGAGATGAGCAAGGTGGGAAAGGCACCCCAAAACACCTCCCCGGCCCCCCGACATCCCCAGGTGTTCCCAGGTGTCCCCAGCTGTCCCCGGTGTCCCCGGGTGTCCCCAGCTGTCCCCAGCTGTCCCCGGGTGTCCCCAGCTGTCCCCAGCTGTCCCCAGCTGTCCCCGGGTGTCCCCGGGTGTCCCCAGGTGTCCCCGGGTGTCCCCAGGTGTCCCCAGGTGTCCATGCCTGTGCTGTTCCCCACCCCTCCGGAGTCCTTGCTCCTCATTTCATTCATTCATTCAGAGCAGCCCGAGGGCGTTCGGGGTGTCCCCAGGTCTTGGGGGCCCTGCTGAGCCCACGGGTGATGGGGAGCACATGGGGGGCACCCCCTGAAGTGTTTCTGTGTCCCCCCCCTCCCCAGCTCAACCGGGACCTGTACGAGGTGATGAGCAAGCTGGAGAAGCAGCACTCGAGCAAGGTGTTCATCATCAAAGGTGTCCCCAGGTAACCCCCGGGGAGATGAGGGGACGGGGGGGGGGGTTAAGGGGACATTTCGCCCCCCAGCGCCCACAAATGCGATGGAGGCTCCGGTCCCACAGTCCTGGGGTGGGCGTGCGCCTGCCAAAGATGGACTGGAGGTGCTTCTCGGTGGGCCTGGGGCATTATCGGGGTCCTGCTGGGTGGGGAAGCGCCCCCTGCAAGCTGGGACGGTGACACCCCAAGGATGAACCCCAAGCTGAACCCCTCTGTCCCCCCGCCCCCAGCAATCGCCGCTCTCTGGTCATCTCCGCCCCCGTGAGCCCCCCGGCCATGTTCCCCTGCCCGGACAAGGCGCCCGTGCTGGACGCGGAGGTGACACCGGGGTCCCCCGGCGGGGACAGCGCCGCCACCGACACCGACACCGACAGCGCCACCCCCGCGGAGCCGGGGGCCGTGTCCCCCGGGCCCCCCCCGGCTTCGCCCGCCAGCGGCGGCTCCCTGGACACGGCCTCGGTGTCCAGCGAGGAGAGCGCGGAGCAGGCGACAGCGGTGACAGGGTCCGTGTCCAGCGAGGGGACCCCGGAGGAGGTGACAGTGGCGACAGGGTCCGTGTCCAGCGAGGGGACCCCGGAGCCCGGTCCCGGCCGCGACAGCGAGACCCCGGAGCAGGCGACAGCCGTGACAGGGTCGGCGTCCATCAAGGAGCCCCCAGAGGAGGTGACAGCGGTGACAGGGTCGGTGTCCCCCGAGGAGCCCCCGGAGCCCATCTCCGACCCCGACTCTCTGTCCCCTGGTCCGGAGCCACCGGCGACAGCCGCGGAGCCGGGGGGTGACAGCGGGGCGCGGGGAGGGGTCGAGGGCATCGCCACCTCCCTGGCGTCACTGATTTTATCCGAGGCCATCGCCCAGGCCGCTGGCACGCTGTCAGCAGCGCCGGGGACAGCGGCGGGCACGGCAGGGGACGGCGCGGCCACCAGCGCCGAGGGTCCGGCGCGGCCCGCCGTGTCGCCGTCCCCAGCCGCAGCTGTCCCCTGCCGTGTCCCCGGCCCCGCGGCGTGTCCCCGGGAGCCGTGCCAGCTCGGCGGAGAGCGGGGACAGCGCGGGGACACCGGGGACAGCGCGGAGGCGGCGGATGCCGAGCCAGAGGTGAGCAGGACTCAGGTGGGAAAGTTCTGGGGGACGCCGGGGTGGGAGCGAGGAACGCACCCAGGGCTGGGGACACCCGGGAGGGATGTGGGGACACGGGGACAAAGCCAGCCCGTGGGACACCCTGTGCCGCAGGTGGGGTCGGACCTGCCCCTCCCCGGAGCCCCCCTGGACCCCCAGCCCAGGCGGGTGCCACGGGCGGGGGGCTCGGTTAATTTTGGGTGAGATTCAACAGAACCACGAGGTGCCAGCGCCACCTCCGTGTCTCTCCCAGGGCTGTTCCGGGACACCGGAGCAGGACACGAGCCAGGACACGAGCCGGGACCCCTCAGGTGCTGCAGAGCCCCCCCAGGATCCCCCCGAGTTCCTCAGCGCCCTCTGATCCCAGGGAAATGCGGCTTCTTCCCCAGATTCATTTCTCAGAATGTATTTCCCAGCCCCCACCCGGTCCGAAATAAAGATGGAAAAGGTGGAAAAATCCCAAATCTCCATCTGGGATTGCGGAGGGGTCCGGGGGGGACCCCACCGGTGGATTTGGGGTGGCTGAGGGGTGTAGGGGAGGGAGGTTGAGGGTTGTCATTCTCTGTCCCGCTCCAACACCCGTGACTCGGGGAAAAGGCGTCGAACCTGTTCCGCCAGCTCCCGGAAAATTCGCTGTCATGCCAAAAAACCCCCAAAACGGCCCAAATTTCCCCTCCCGTGATCCAGAATTCCCCAAATCTCCGCGATGATGGGTTTGCCCCGCAGCCAGCGAGGGGTTAAACGGGGGAGGGAGGATCCTGGGGAGGTTGATCCTCATTCCAGCAGAACTGGAAAGGTGAGGTAGGACCAGGGCAACGCCTTCACCTGGAGCCGCACATGGTGCCGGCAGGTAAGAGCTGCAGGAGTGGGAATTGGATCCCGGGATGTCTCTTCCCCCGAAATTCCCGATCCTGGGGGGCTTCAGGGGGCAAATCCCCGGCACAGGGATCCGGACACGGCGGCACCGCAGCCCTGCAGTGAGGGACGGGGTGCGCGGCCGGTCCGGGGTGAAGCCGGAATGTCGGGGCTCGGCCGGGCGTTTTCCAGCGGGATTTGGGGTGGGAGGGGAGGAAAAGGCCGGATCCTGCCACAGGCAGAGGCTGAAAGCAGGAAATCCGGCAGGAAAGCTGAGGGGGAAACAAGGGGAGCAAAGTGCCGCTCCCAGGGGATCATCCCGAGGTGAGGGACAAGAAACGAGGGCGAGCAGGAAATCCCGCAATCCGCCCGCTGGGGAGGGGACGGGGCGGCTCTAAAGGGGCTGCGGAGCACCCCAAAAGAATCCGGGGGGGATGGTTTGGTGATCCCATCCTCCATCCACCGGGAGTGGGAATGGAGGGGCTGCAAAGGCGCTGCCGAGCACTCCTAAAAATCTGTAGGGACGGTTTGCTGCTCTCCCGTCATCCAGGTTCTGGGAATGGGGATGGGAATGGGGATAGGGGGGCTGTAAAGGCGCTGCCGAGCACCCCTAACAAATCTATAGGGACGGTTTGTTCCTCTCGTCGTCCAAGCTCTGGGAACGGGCACGGGAAAGGGAATTGAGGGGCCGTAAAGGCGCTGCGGAGCACCCCTAAAAATCTGTAAGGACGGTTTGTTCCTATCCCGTCATCGAGGCTCTGGGAATTGGGATGGGAATGGGGATAGGGGGGCTCTAAAGGTGCTCCCAAGCACCCCTAAAAATCTGTAGGGACGGTTTGTTCCTCTCCCGTCATCGAGGCTCTGGGAATTGGGATGGGAATGGGGATAGGGGGGCTCTAAAGGTGCTCCCAAGCACCCCTAAAAATCTGTAGGGACGGTTTGTTCCTCTCCTGTCATCCAGACACCGGGAATGGGGATAGGGATGGGAATTGAGGAGCTGTAAAGGCGCTGCCAAGAACCCCTAACAAATCTGGGAAAGAGAATGGAGGTGCTGCCGAGCACCCCTAAAAAGTCCAAAAAATCTCTAGGGACGGTTTGTTCCTTTCCCGTCATCCAGACACAGAGAACGGGAACGGGGATGGAGGGGCTGTAAAGGCGCTCCCAAGCACCCCTAAAAGATCTGTAGGGGCGGTTTGTTCCTCCCGTCCTCCAGGCACCGGGAACGGGAATGGGGATGGGGATAAGGATGGGAATGGAGGGGTTGTAAAGGTGCTCCCCAAGCACCCCTAACGAATCTCTAGGGACGGTTTGTTCCTCTCCCGTCATCCAGGCTCTGGGAACGGGGATGGGGATAAGGGGGCTGTAAAGGCACTGCCGAGCACCCCTAAAATTCTATACGGACGGTTTGTTCCTCCCGTCATCCAAGCTCTGGGAACGGGCACGGGAAAGGGAATGGAGGGATTGTAAAAGCGCTGCCAAGCACCCCAAAAAATCTGTAGGGACGGTTTGTTCCTCTCCCATCATCCAGGCACCGGGAATGGGAATGGGGATGGCAACTGGGGGGCTGTAAAGGCGTTCCCAGCACACATAAAAATCTGTAGGGCCGGTTTGCTCCTCTCCCCTCATCCAGGGAACGGGAGTGGGGATGGGGATAGGGATGGGAATGGAGGAGTTGTAAAAGTGCTGCCAAGCTCCCCTAAAAAAATCTGTAGGGACGGTTTGTTCCTCTCCCATCATCCAGGCACCGGGAACGGGAACGGGGATGGAGATAAGGGGGCTGTAAAGGCGCTGCCGAGCACCCCAAACAAATCTGTAAGGACGTTTTGGTCCTCCCATCATCCAGGCACCGGGAACGGGAATGGGGATAGGAATGCAGGAGCTGCATCCCCGGCGCTCCTGGAAGGAGTTTTTGGGATCAGAGCGGCCGAGCGGGGCAGGGTTTCCCTTGGGAACGGCTCTGGAGCCGCTCGGCCCGAGCGCAGGAATGAGGAAGATGAGGAGTTTTTCGCAAGCCTGTTGTAAAAACACATTTAAATCCATCGGGATGGGAATGATTCACTGCGGCTGCCAGCCCCCTCCTTCCGGGCTGGATCCCGGCCTGGCACTGCCAGAAATTCCGGGGTTTTGGGAAGCACCGGGGCCTTTCCGCAGGGTGGGATCCGTGGGGAGCATCCCTGTCCTGGAGAGAGCAGGAGGAGCTCCCCTTCCACCACCACGCGTGGTTGGATGGAAATCAAACTCTTCCCTCAGACAAATTCGGGTTAAACCTTTGGTGAGTTCAGCACTCCAGTCCTCGGGCTCTGTGGGGTCCCAGGGTTGCGTTTTGTGGGTGCCAGGGTTGCGTTTTTGGGGTGCTGGGGCCCAGAACTGGTTGGTGTTCCTCACTGGCAATGCCAAACTCTTCCCAAAAAACCTTTCCCAAAGGTCAGCCCTGCCCCTGTTCCACCCAGCAGCGCCTTTTCCTCTTCTTCTCTTAAACCCCAGTTTATTTTGGGGGATTTAATCCCGATTTTTGCTCTGAAGCCGCCCGGGAGCAGCAGCTGCTCCGTGGGAAGGTCGAGGGTGGCTTTGGAGAGCTCTGCTGGGGGAGCTCGACAGCAAAGTTGGCCTTAATGAGGGGCTGGGTTAAAGCAAAACCGGGTTTAAGACAAAACTAAATTGAAAATGAAACTGTTTAAAGCACAACTTGGTGTCATTCAAAGTTGGGTTTAAAGCAAAACCGGGTTTAAAGCAAAACTGAATTGAAAACGAAACTGTTTAAAGCACAACTTGGTGTCATTCAAAGTTGGGTTTAAAGCAAAACCGAGTTTTAAACAAAGCTGGGATTAAAGCAGCTCTGGATGTAATGTAAATCTGTGTTTAAAGCAAAATCGTGTCTAAAGCAAACTCAGTTTAAAGGAAAGCTGGTTTTAAGGCAAAATCAGGTTTAATTCAAAGCTGGGTTTAATGAAAAGCTGGACCTTGAAGTGAAATTGAGTTTAAAGCAAAATGAGTGTAAAGCGAAACTAAGTTTAAAGAAAAACTGGGTTTAACATAGGACTAGACTAAAGTAAAATCAGGCTTAAAGCAAAATTGTGCTGGAAATAAAATTGTGTTTAATGCAAAGCTGGGTTTAAAGCAAAGCTGCGTTTAAGAAAAAAAAATCGGGTTTAAAAGGAAATTGGGATTAAAGCAGAGTTTGGTTTCAAGCAAAGCTGGGTTTAAAGCTAAACAAGGTTTAAAGTGAAACAGGCTTAAAACAAAACAAGGTTTTAAAGCAGAACTGTTCTTACAGCAAAACCGGGTTTAAAGCAAAGCTGGGTTTAGAGTACAGTTGGGTTTAAAGCGGAGCTGATTTAAGAAAAACTGAGTTTAAGGAGCAGCTGCTGCCAGCCCGAGCCGGGCTTTGCCTGCTCGGGTCCCGCCCTCCCTGAGCCCTGCGGGACGGGAACGGGCACGGCCCGAGCTCCCGGGGACCCCAGACCCAAATTCCCGGAGCGCCCCCAGCCCCAATTCCCGCCTCCCTCACAGACCCAATTCCCGGCTGGCCCCCAGCCCCAGTTCCTGCCTCTCCCCAGCCCCAATTCCCACCTCCCCCAGCCCCAATTCCCGGCGCCCCCCAGCCCCAATTCCCGGCTAGCGCCCAGCCTCAGTTCTCGGGGCTCCCCCAGACCCAATTCCCAGCTCTCCCAGCACCAATTCCTGGCTCCCCCAACCCCAATTCCCGGGGCCCCCTCAGCCCAAATTCCTGCCTCCCCCAGCCACAATTCCCGGCGCCACCAGACCCAATTCTCGGGGCTCCTCCAACCCCGATTCCCAGAGCTTTTCCAGCCTCAATTCCTGGAGCTACCCCAGACCCAATTCCCGCCTCTCCCCAGTCCCAATTCCCGCCTGGCCCCCAGACCCAATTCCCAGCTCCCCCAGACCAAATTCCCGGCTCCCCCAGCCCCAATTCCCGGGACCCCCAAACCCAACTCCCGGGGGTCCCCCAGACCAAATTCCCGGGTCCCCCCAGCTCCAGTTCCCGGCTTCCCCAGCCCCAGCTCCCAGTCCCAATTCCCGGGGCTCCCCCAAACCAAATTCCCGGCTCACCCAGCCCCAATTCCCGGCGCCCTCAGCCCAAAATTCCCGCTCCCGGCCCGGCCGTGGCCCCGCCCCGCTCCTGCCCCGCTCCCGCCGCTCGATTTCCTCTTTTTTTTTAAAAAAAAAACCCCAAACAAACGGGATCGGATTCGCTCCGACCGCGCTGAGTCACGGAACGCCCGCGCCCCGGAGCCGCCCGGCCCCGGAGCCACCACCGGGACATTCGGGGGGCCCGGGGGTCCCCATCGGGCACGGCCAAGGTGGGACGGGCAATTCCCGAGCTCCGGCCCCGCATTTTGGGGCATTTTCAAGGACTTTCAGGCACTTTGAAGCTCTCGAAATTTAGGAGTGAATCCAGCCAGGGGCTGGCTCTTCCCTGTCCCGGCTGCGACCCCAGCCCCAGTAATTCCAGTGCATTACTGGTGCTGCACCACCCCCCTCGTGCTGCAAGTTTTGGGGTGATTTGGGGGGGAAATCACGACTTTTATCGCTATTTTTGGTAATTCCGAAGGAATCCCGAGCCTCACCTGGAAGGAGGGATCTCATCCCCACCTGAGCACAGGTGGTGGGGCACTGAGCGGGAATTCACCGCTTTTGTCGCTATTTTTGGCAGCTCTGAAGGACCCCAACCCTTCCCCTGGAAGGCGCCGATGCGATGGAGGGAGATCGGCCCCACCTGAGCTCAGGTGAGCACCTGGAGCGGCTCCTCCGGGCTCTCCCCACCTTCTCCCCCCACTCAGCCCTCCCTGACCCCCCTCTCTCCCTGTGCCGAGGAAGACCCGACCACGCCGTACCTGAGGAAGGCTCCGACCCCTCCTGGCCATGAGGCCGCCGACACCGCCGTGATCGCAGGTGAGGCCGGGCTGCTCCGGCTGAGTTATAAATTAATAAAACAATTTGATTAATAAGGAGGATTTATCCCAGAATTACAGTACAATGATAAAAAAGCCACAAGCAAAGCTCAGATCAGAGCAGAACCAGGTTGGGTGACACAGGGGGGGACACTCTGGCTCCTCTCCTCTGGGCATCACCCACAGAAAACTCTCACAAAGTCTTTTTATACATTTCCAAGCTCCGAGGGTTTCTTGCTTTCTTATCATTGATCTTATCTTTTTAGCATCTTCATGTAGTTTTTCCTTTCTTGCTGAGAGTTTCCCAAAACTGGTAAATAATTCACCTTGTTAGAGGGAAATCTCCTGCAATATTGATTCTAGGAGACACAGATTTATCTTATTGATGGTGCACATCGAATGCACATTGCTGGGGTTTGGTCAGAGGAATAATCCTGTGGAATCAACATTTCCTTCAGGCTGGGATTTTGGTGCACATCGCTGTAATCTCATCAGAGGGAATTTCCTGAACCCTCCTTTGGTGTGCCAGGATTTCCATCAGGTGGGATTATTGTGGCCTCAGCACGAATTTATACATATCATCTATTACAGGCTGTGTTATAAATTAATTAAACAATTTGATTAATAAGGAGAATTTATCCCAGAATTACAATACAATGGTAAAAAGGCCACAAGCAGAGCTCAGATCTGCACTGACCCAGGTTGGGTGACACAGGGGGGGACACTCTGGCTCCTCTCCTCTGGGCATCACCCACAGAAAACTCTCACAAAGTCTTTTTATTAATTTCTAAGCTCCAAGGGTTTCTTGCTTTCTTATCATTGATCTTATCCTTTTAGCATCTTCATGTAGTTTTTCCTTTCTTGCTGAGAGTTTCCCAAAACTGGTAAATAATTCACCTTGTTAGAGGAAAATCTGCAATATCCATTCTAGGAGACACAGATTTATCTTATTGATGGTGCACATCGAATGCACATTGCTGGGGTTTGGTCAGAGGAATAATCCTGTGGAATCAACATTTCCTTCAGGCTGGGATTTTGGTGCACATCGCTGTAATCTCATCAGAGGGAATTTCCTGAACCCTCTTTTGGTGTGCCAGGATTTCCATCAGGTGGGATTACTGTAGTCTGTAATGGATGATATGTATAAATTCCTGCTGAGGCTACAGTAATCTCACCTGATGAAAATCCTGGCATACCAAAGGAGGCTTCGGGAAATTCCCTGTGTTAGGAAAATTCATCCACGAACATCAGAGGTTTATGTCCAAAGAGGAGCCAGAGGAATCCTTTTGCTTTATTCCAATAAAGGGAGAGGCCATGGGGCATTGCCCTGGGATCTCTCAGATTTCTGGAGGACACAGCCTCCTTTATATCCCAATTTCCCTCTCTTTTCCCCCATTTCTGAGGTACTTGAGAGGTTCAGACTCCCCAGAACACCTGATACCAAAGATTCCCCTCTAACACACAACCCTCCCTTTTAATTTTTAATTCTTATGGAATTTAGGGGTTTTTCTTCCCCATTGTTTCTTTCATCTCTCAATGTCTAATTTCATTTATCAGACATTTTATTTCAATGTCTAATTTCGTGTATCAGCAAACCTAAAGTTTATTTGTAAGAGCAAATCTCATTTTCCATTCATCAATCAGTGCAATCCTTCCCATTGTTTCTTTTATCTCCCAGTGCTGGTTTTATCCACCAGCAGACTCACAGCTTGTTTGGAAAGACAAATCCCTCATTCCTCTCACCTCTGATGAGATTACAGTGATATGCACCAAAATCCCAGCCTGAACATTCATCTCCAGAAATGTTAATTCCACAGGATTATTCCTCTGACCAAACCCCAGCAATGTGCATTCAATGTGCATCATCAATAAGATAAATCTGTGTCTCCTAGAATGTTCATTGCAGGAGATTTCCCTCTAACAAGGTGAATATTTACCATTTTTGGGAAACTTTCAGCAAAAGCAGCAGCAAGAAAGGAAAAACTACATGAAGATGCTAAAAGGATAAGATCAATGATAAGAATGCAAGAAACCTTCTCCAAAGCTTGGAAATTTAGAAAAAGACTTTGTGAGAGTTTTCTGTGGGTGATGCCCAGAGGAGAGGAGCCAGAGTGTCACCCAGCCTGGGTCAGTGCTGATCTGAGCTTTGCTTGTGGCCTTTTTACCATTGCATTTTAATTCTGGAATTGTGAAAAATGCCAATCACTTGTTTTTAAATTTTTAAAAGTTTAATAGTAGTAAAATGGGTATAACAATAGCAATGTTGTTAGAGTAATAATAATTTGGACAATTTAGATTAGGACAGTATGAGACAATAAAAACAAAGAGTTACAGACAGTCCAGGTACCTCTTCTGGGCAAAACAAGCCTGAAAAAATGACCCAGGTTCAAAGGAGCAGCAACAACGGGCTCAGGGAGTTCTGTGGGAGCTGGTGCTGCATTCAGAGGCCTGTGGGCCAGAATAAAGCCCTGCATCCAAACCCTCCAGCAGAACCGACTCCTTTCCTTCACCATTGCCTTAAAGCTTCTCTGCCAGAGGGAAACCTGAGGAGCAGCCCCTGTTATGGGGGGAAGCTCCATCCCAGCACCACCAGAGCTCCTGCAGGCCTGGACTTGTCCCCACGGGCCCAGCTGCAGCACCCAGCCAGCCCAAAGTGTCTGTGGGGTGAAACACCACACACCCAGCCAGCCCAAAGTGTCTGTGGGGTGAAACACCACACACCCAGCCAGCCCAAAGGGTCTGTGGGGTGAAACACCACACACCCAGCCCAAAGTGTCTGTGGGGTGAAACACCACACACCCACAGCCCAAAGTATCTGTGGGGTGAAACACCACACACCCACAGCCCAAAGTATCTGTGGGGTGAAACACCACACACCCAGTCAGCCAAAGGTGTCTGTGGGGTGAAACACCACACACCCACAGCCAAAAGTGTCTGTGGAGTGAAACACCACACACCCAGCCAGCCAAAGGTGTCTGTGGGGTGAAACACCACACACCCACAGCCAAAAGTGTCTGTGGGGTGAAACACCACACACCCAGCCAGCCCAAAGTGTCTGTGGGGTGAAACACCACACACCCACAGCCAAAAGTGTCTGTGGGGTGAAACACCACACACCCAGCCAGCCCAAAGTGTCTGTGGGGTGAAACACCACACACCCACAGCCCAAAGTATCTGTGGGGTGAAACACCACACACCCAGTCAGCCAAAGGTGTCTGTGGGGTGAAACACCACACACCCACAGCCAAAAGTGTCTGTGGAGTGAAACACCACACACCCAGCCAGCCAAAGGTGTCTGTGGGGTGAAACACCACACACCCAGCCAGCCCAAAGTGTCTGTGGGGTGATCCAGGTACAAAAAGTGTCTCTGGGGTGAAATACCACACATCCAGCTGGCCAAAATTGTCTCAGGGTGAAACACCACTGTGACAGTATTCACAGGGGTTCTTGGATGAGGGAAGAGATGAGGATCTGACTCCATGTTTCAGAAGGCGTGATTTATTATTTTATGATATATATTACACTAAAACTGTACTAAAAGAATAGAAGAAAGGATTTCATCAGAAGGCTAGCTAAGAATAGAATAGCAAAGAAGGATAACAAAGGTTTGTGGCTTGGACTCTCTGTCCGAGCCAGCTGGGCAGTGATTGGCCATTAATTACAAACATCTAACATGAAACCAATCCCAGATGCACCTGTTGCATTCCACAGCAGCAGATAATCAACGTTTACATTTTGTTCTTGAAGCCTCAGCTTCTCAGGAGGAAAAATCCTGAGGCAAGGATTTTTCATAAAAGACGTCTGCAACACACCACACACCCAGCTGGCCAAAAGTGTCTCTGGGGTGAAATCACTACAGTTGCCACTTTTGGTTCAGCACCAAGGGCCAGACAAGCTCAGGCACATCCCATTCTGGCAATATTGGTAATTATCCCAATACATCTCACGTGTCACACCTGTGCTTGCCCTGCAGTGGTGATCACCCTGGTGTTCCTGACTCTGCTCACCGTGCTAGTGGTGATTGGGATTTACCTGTACCGGAACCAGGGCTCCTACCTCACCTACGAGCAGCCCGAGCCCGACGCCACCCCGAGGGAGGAGCCTCCAGCCAAGGACAAGGAGGAATATTTCATCTAAGGACACGCCTGGGATCCACACAGATCCCAAAATCCCCTGGAGATGGAGGATTCTATGAATTTTCAGGAGTTAGGATGCTATCTGAATTCCCTGCCATCAGGGATCTGCTCAAATTTCCTGGAGTTGAAATATCCTGGAGCTGAGGATCTGCTGAAATTCCCTGGAGGTGGGGGATCTTCCTAAGTGGGATCTGCCTCAAACCCCTGGATTTGGGGCTTTACCTACATTTCCTGGCTTTGGGGTTCTGCCTAAATTCCCTGGATTTGGGGATCCACCTAAATTGGAAACCTCCCTAAATTCCCTGGGGCTGAGGTTCTGCCTAAATATCCTGGAGCTGGGATCTGCCTGAATCTCATGGAGCTTGTGATCTCTCTAAATTCCATGGAGCTGGGCCTCTACTTGCATTTCCTGGATTTGGGGTTCCACCTAAATTGGAAACCTGCCTGAATTCCCTGGGGTTCTGCCTAAATATGCTGGGGCTTGTGATCTCCCTAAATTCCCTGCAGATGGAGGCCTATGTGAATTTTCAGGAGTTAGGATGCTACCTGAATTCCCTGGCATAAGGGATCTGCCCAAATTTCCTGGAGTTGGGGAGGCACTGAAATATGCCACAGCTCAGGATCTGCTGAAATTCCCTGGAGGTGGGGGATCTTCCTAAGTGGGATCTGCCTCAAACCCCTGGATTTGGGGCTTTACCTACATTTCCTGGCTTTGGGGTTCTGCCTAAATTCCCTGAATTTGGGGATCCATCTAAACTGGAAACCTCCCTAAATTCCCTGGGGCTGAGGTTCTGCCTAAATATCCTGGAGCTGGGATCTGCCTGAATCTCATGGAGCTTGTGATCTCTCTAAATTCCATGGAGCTGGGCCTCTACTTGCATTTCCTGGATTTGGGGATCCACCTAAATTGGAAACCTGCCTAAATCCCCTGGGGTTCTGCCTAAATATGCTGGGGCTTGTGATCTCCCTAAATTCCCTGCAGATGGAGACCTCTATGAATTTTCAGGAGTTAGGATGCTATCTGAATTCCCTGGCATCGGGGATCTGCTCAAATTTCCTGGAGTTGGGGAGGCACTGAAATATCCCAGAGCTGAGGATCTGCTGAAATTTTTTGGAGGTGGCGCATCTTCCTAAGTGGGATCTGCCTCAATCCCCTGGGGCTCCACCTGCATTTCCTGGCTTTGGGGTTCTCCCTAAATTCCCTGAATTTGGGGATCCTCTTAAATTAGAAACTGCCTAAATTCCCTGGGGTTCTGCCTAAATATCCTGGAGCTGGGATCTCCCTAAATCCCCTGGAGCTGGGGCTCTACCTGCATTTCCCGCATTTGGGGCTCTGCCTAAATTCCCTGGATTTGGGGATCCACCTAAATTGGAAACCTGCCTAAATCCCCTGGGGTTCTGCCTAAATATGCTGGAGCTTGTGATCTCCCAAATTCCTTGGAGATGGGGGTCTACATGAATTTTCAGGAGTTAGGATGCTACCTAAATTCTCTGGCATCGGGGATCTGCTCAAATTTCCTGGAGTTGAAACATCCCAGAGCTGAGGATCTGCTGAAATTCCCTGGAGGTGGGGGATCTTCCTAAGTGGGATCTGCCTCAACCCCCTGGAGCTCTACCTGCATTTCCTGGCTTTGGGGTTCTCCCTAAATTCCCTGGATTTGAGGATCCATTTAAATTAGAAACTGCCTAAATTCCCTGGGACTGAGGTTCTGCCTAAATATCCTGGAGCTGGGATCTGCCTGAATCTCATGGAACTTGTGATCGCTCTAATTCTATGGAGCTGGGCCTCCACTTACATTTCCTGCATTTGGGGTTCTGCCTAAATTACCGGGATTTGGGGATCCACCTAAATTAGAAACTGCCTAAATTCCCTGGGGTTCTGCCTAAATATCCTGGAGCTTGTGATCTCCCTAAATTCCCTGCAGATGGAGACCTCTATGAATTTTCAGGAGTTAGGATGATACTTGAATTCCCTGGCATCAGGGATCTGCTCAGATTTCCTGGAGTTGGGGATGCACTGAAATATCCCAGAGCTGAGGATCTGCTGAAATGTTTTGGAGGTGGGGGATCTTCCTAAGTGGGATCTGCCTCAATCCCCGGGGGCTCCACCTGCATTTCCTGGCTTTGGGGTTCTCCCTAAATTCCCTGAATTTGGGGATCCACCTAAATTGGAAAGCTGCCTGAATTCCCTGGGGTTGAGGTTCTGCCTAAATATCCTGGAGCTGGGATCTGCTTGAATCTCCTGGAGCTTGTGCTCTTCCCTAAATTCCCTGGAGCTGGGCTTCTACCTAAAGCTGAGGATCTACAGGCTGATTTTATTTGGTTTGAATTTATTTTTTCTTCCTTAATTTATGAAGCCAACCATGGAAGAATATGTGGGTGCCGAGACCAGGAAAAACCCCAAATACCCCCCAAAAAAATAATAAGAGGAAGTTCCCAACGCAGCATGAAAAAGGAAAGAAGTGAGGAAACCCCAGCTGGCAGCAGCCAAAGGGGTTCTCAGAGGCCCAACAGAAATTTGTCACTTCATTTAAATTTTCAAAATAATCTTTATTTTTGGTTTTTAGTATAAAAATCCACAAGTTCAGTGCAGCACAGAGAGTCCGAGAGCCCTTGGGAACAGTCAGGGATGGTCACACACACACAGAACACAGATTCAGATTAAAGTGAAATATTTAAGATAAAATAAAAGCGAATCTGAGCTCTTTCTTCATCAAGTAATAACCAAAAAGAAGTAAAACACCCGACTGAGGATCCCTGAAGTGCTCCTCCCAAGCTTGTGGAGGTTTGGTTATCAATGCATTGATAAACCCATTGATAAACCCATTCACAAATACCCCATTCATAAAAACCCACCTACAACCACCCCATTCATAAAAAAATCCATTTGCAACCACCCCATTCATAAAAATCCATTTACAAACATTCCATTCACAAAAAAATTCCTCCATAAACCACCAATTTACACCTCATTGATAACCCCATTGATAAACCCCAAACCATCCCAACCCAAAAGAGGGAACCCAAGGGATTTGGGCGCTCCCTGAGAGTTCCTACCCCGGCACAGATGGAAACAGCCTCTCGGATTTAAGGAATTCGGGTGTTAAAAGACCAGGTTCGAGTTAAACCCAAGCGTTTGCTAATTAAGCATTAATTAAACCTGGCTCTAGCTGGAACGGGGAGGATCCCACGGGAGAGGCAGCGCGGCCCTGGCACCGCTCATGGCTTTGATTGGAGCTGAAGTGCAAAAAATCCAAAATTACTGGGAGGGGGTTCAAAAAAATCCCAGGACAGAGTTCCTGGAGGAAAAGGTGGGAGAGAGTGACGGGGAACCTCGGGAGAGGCCAGGAGGGGCTCAGGTTTTGCCTCTGGGGAGGAAATTTTGCTTCTGGGGAGGGAATTTTGCCTCTGGGAAAGGAATTTTGCCTCTGAGGATGAGATTTTTGGCTCTGGGAAAGAGATTTTGCTTCTGGGAAGAGAATTTTGTCTCTGGAGAGGAGAATTTTTCTGTTTCCTACCCCAAACGCACCTTTCCCAAAAAGAAGAGAACCCCGGATGGCTCTAGCAGAGGGATGAGGGGGTGTGGAAGGGGAAATCCCTCCCCAGGGCTTAATTAAGCCATTCATTAATTAGAGCTGCATATAAATGAGGAAGGGGCGGGGCTGAGCTCACCCCCATTTGTGAATGAACCCCCCAAGTGACCAAACCCCTCCCCGCTGTCACCCCCTCGTGTCACCTGTGTGTGTGTGGGGGGGGGGGGGGGGGTCCCTCCCACCTCTGGGGTCCCGGGGGGGCGGGGCTGAACGGGGGGGACCCCAAAGGGTCAGGGGGGACCCCAGCCCCGGCCCCCCCTCACCAGAGGCCGAAGCCGCCCCCGTTTCCCCCCGGGACGCGCCCCTTGCGCGGGGGCAGCAGGACGGCGGCTCCGGGCGGCACCGGCACCGGGGCGGCAACCGGGGGGCACCCGGCGGGCGGCGGCTGCAAGGAAACAGCGACGGGTCACTGTCGCGATAGGGGACGGGTCACTGTCGCGATAGGGGAGGGGTCACTGTTGTGATAGGGGAGGGGTCACTGTCATGATAGAGGACGGGTCACTGTCGCAATAGGGGAGGGGTCACTGTCACCACAGGGGAGGGGTCACTGTCGCGATAGGGGACGGGTCACTGTCATGATAGAGGACGGGTCACTGTCGCAATAGGGGAGGGGTCACTGTCACCACAGGGGACAGGTCACTGTCGTGACATGGGGACGGGTCACTGTCATGACATGGGATGGGTCACTGTTGTGATAGGGGACCGATCACTGTCATGATAGGAGACAGGTCACTGTCATGACAGGGTGACAGCCAAGGTCACTGTCACAACAGGGGACAGGTCACTGTCGTGACAGGGGATGGGTCACTGTCGTGACAGATGGACAGCCAAGATCACTGTCACAACAAGGGACAGGTCACCATCATCATAGGGGACAGGTCACTGTCGTGACAGGGGATGGGTCACTATCGCGATAGGGGATGGACCACTGTCGGGACAGGAGATGGGTCACTGTCATGACAGGGGGACAGACAAGTTCAGCATCGCAACAGCAGCGGGGACAAGGCTGTGTGACAGGATGGACACGAGGCCACTGTCACGACAGGACAGCCAAGGCCGGTGTCACACCCCAGGCGCGCTCCGGGCACACAGAGATGTCCCCAACCCCACTGAGGGACAGCGACAGGGCTGCGACACAGCCCTGAGCCACCCCCGAGGGCTGCGGCACCTGGCCTGGACACCTGTCACCTGTGCTGCCACATTGGGACACACTGTCACCTGTGCTGTCACCTGGGGACACACTGTCACCTGTGCCCAGGCTCCAGGTGGGATTTCCAGGGGAGCAGGAACCTCTGAGGCTCCAGGAGAGGGGAGCCAAGGGGGCCCAGGTGAGCAGGGCCAGGTGTGCAGGAACCTCCCCCAGGCCCAGGTGTGGGGTCAGGTGAGGTCAGGTGGGGTTAGGTGGGGTCAGGTGAGGTCAGGTGAGGTCAGGTGGGGTCAGGTGGGGTCAGGTGAGGTCAGGTGGGGTCAGGTGAGGTCAGGTGAGATCGGGTGAAGTCAGATGAGGTCAGGTGAGGTCAGGGGCCCAAGACCCCCCTTGCCCTGCTCCCCCCAAGGCCACCCGTGATCCCAAACCCCACCTGGATGTGCCCAAAGCCACCTGGATGGGGCTGGGACTCACCTGGGCCAGGGCCAGGCCATCTTCTGGTCCCTCCCCACCCAAATCCCCAAATCCCCCAGATCCACCTGCACTCCCTGGGTGCTGTCAGTGCCACCTGTCCCACCCCTTCCCACCAGTCCTAAACCCACAGATCCACCTGCACTCACCTGGATCCTGGCAGTGCCATCTGTCCCAAACCAACCCACCTGTCCCAAATCCCACAGATCCACCTGCACTCACCTGGATGCTGACAATCCCACCTGTCCCAATCCCTCCCACCTGTGCCACCCCCCCAGATCCACCCACACTCAGTGGGATGCTGCCAGTGCCACCCGCCCCAAACCTTCCCACCCAAATCCCCAAACCCCACAGATCAACCCGCGCTCCCTGGGATGCTGCCATTGTCACCTGTCCCAAACCCCCCCAACCTGTGCCAGCTCCCCAGTTCCACCTGCCCTCACCTCGATACTGCCAGTGCCACTTGTCCCAAACCTTCTCACCTGTCCTACCCCCCCAGATCCACCTGCACTCCCTGGGATGTTGCCCATGTCACCTGTCCCAAACATTCCCACCCAAATCCCCAAATCCCACAGACCCACCTGGTATGACCTGGATGCTGCCAGTCCCACCTGTCCCAAACCCTCCCATCTGTCCCAACCCCCCAGATCCACCTGCCCTCACCTGGGCGCTGGCAATCCCACCTGCCCCAACCCTTCCCACCTGTGCCAACCCTTCCCACCTGCCCCAACCCTTCACACATGTGCCAACCCTTCCCACCTGCCCCAACCCTCCCCACCTGTGCCAACCCTCCCCACCTGCCCCAACCCTTCCCACCTGTGCCAACCCTCCCCACCTGTGCCAACCCTTCCCACCTGTGCCCCCCCTTCCCACCTGCCCCAACGCTCCCCCTCTGTGCCAACCCTCCTCCCCTGTGCCAACCCTCCCCACCTGTGCCAACCCTTCCCACCTGCCCCAACCCTCCCCACCTGCGCCAACCCTTCCCACCTGTGCCAACCCTCCCCACCTGCCCCAACCCTCCCCACCTGTGCCAACCCTTCCCACCTGTGCCAACCCTTCCCTAACCTTTCCCACCCAAATCCCCAAACCCCCCAGATCCACCTGCCCTCACCTGGACGCTGCCAGTGTCACCTGTCCCAAACCCCACAGAGCCACCTGGTATCACCTGGATGCCGTCACTCACACCTGTCCCAAGCCCTCCCACCCATGCCACCCCTCAGCCGCCCCTGCCCTCACCTGGACGCCAGCGGTGCCACCTGTGCCCAGCCTGGCCGCGCTGCCCACGCCCCCCTCCAGCAGCAGAGCGGGTCCTGCCGGGTACACCTGGCCCAGGGGCACAAAGGCCACGGGGGAGGGCAGGGGCAGGGGCGGGGCCAGGGGCAGGTACAGGGACGCACCTGGGCACGCTGGGGACACGGGGGGGACACCAGCGGTGCCCAGGGGGACAAAGCTGAGGCGGTAGAGCTGCAAAAACAGCGAGGGCACACAGGTGTCACCCCCCAGACAGGTGTCACCCCCAGACAGGTGTCACCCTCACCCAGGTGTCACCCCCCAGACTGGTGTCACCCCCCAGACAGGTGTCACCTCCCCACCCAGACAGGTGTCACCTCCCCATCCAGATGTCACCCCCCAGACAGGTGTCACCCCCCAGACAGGTGTCACCCATACCTAGACAGGTGTCACCCCCCCAGACAGGTGTCACCTCCACCCAGAGAGGTGTCACCCCCCCAGACAGGTGTCCCCACCCCCACACACAGGTGTCACCCACCAGACAGGTGTCACCTCCCCACCCAGGTGTCACCCCCACCCAGACAGGTGTCACCCACTCAGACAGGTGTCACCCCCCCCACACACAGGTGTCACCCCCACCCAGACAGGTGTCACCCCCCAGACAGGTGTCCCATGTGTCCTGATATTATCTATCCCATGTGTGCCATGGGTGCCACGTATCACACGTGTCCTGTGTGTCTCACGTGTCCCACACATCCCATGTGTGTCCCGTGTGTCCCACATGTCCAGTGTGTCTCACGTGTGCCATGTGTCCCATGTGTGTATATCCCATGTGTCCCGTGTGTCCCGTGTGTCCCATGTGAGTGTCCCATGTGTCCCATGTGAGTGTCCCGTGTGTCCCATGTGAGTGTCCCGTGTGTCCCGTGTGTCCCGTGTGAGTGTCCCGTGTGTCCTGTGTGTCTGTGTGTCCCATGTGAGTGTCCCATGTGTCCCGTGTGTCCCATGTGAGTGTCCCGTGTGTCCCGTGTGAGTGTCCCATGTGTCCCATGTGAGTGTCCCGTGTGTCCCGTGTGTCCCATGTGAGTGTCCCATGTGTCCCATGTGAGTGTCCCATGTGTCCCATGTGTCCCATGTGAGTGTCCCGTGTGTCCCGTGTGAGTGTCCCGTGTGTCCCGTGTGTCCTGTGTGTCCCGTGTGTCCCATGTGAGTGTCCCATGTGTCCCGTGTGTCCCACGTACCTCGGGGTAGGCGGGCTCAGGGCAGGGGGGCGGCTGCAGCAGGGGCAGAGCCGGGGGGTACCCGGGGGGGGCCGGGAACAGGGGCTGGGCTGGGAACGGCCCTGGGGGGACACGAACGGCTCAGGAGAGCCGGGACCGAGCCCAAAACTGCACTGACAGGAAAAGGCATCGGCCCCGCGCCCTGTGCCCCCCCAGGGCATCACCCCCGTGCCCTGTGCCCCCCCAGGGCATCGGTGCCACCACTGCCCACCCTGTGCCCCCCAGGCAGCTCCCCCACGGCATCAGCCCGGCCTCAGTGTCCCCCCAATGCTGCCATCCCCCCACATCATGGCATCGCCCCTCACTCCCCGCAACGCCGCAGATTCACCCCTCGTGGTAGCACACCCCCCCGTGCACCCCCATGGTATCTCCCCCACCACAAATGCTCACACACTCCCTTCTCCCCCCATGGTATCTCCCCCAAATCCTCACACCCCCCTTCTCCCCCCATGGTATCTCCCCCACAAATCCTCAGCCTCCCCCCCGGGCCCCCCCATGGTATCTCCCCCCTCCAAAAAACCCTCACATCCCCCCTCTCCCCCCCCCATGGTATCTCCCCCAAAAAGCCTCAGACCCCCCGCCAGCCCCCCCCATGGTATCTCCCTCCACAAATCCTCACCCCCCCCCCCCACGCCTCCTCCATGGTATCTCCCCCAAATCCTCACACCCTCCCCCGTCACCCCCCCATGATATCTCCCCCCAAAAAACCCTCACACCCCCCCGTGCCCCCTTCTATGGTATCTCCCCCCAGGGTCCCACATCCCCCCGCGCTCCCTCCCCATGGTTTCTCCCCCAGCCCCGCCTCCCGGCTCAAAGCGAGGCTGAGCACGCATCTCTATGGCAACCCTGGCCACGCCCCCTCAGCCAACGCGACCCCGCCCCTCAGGCGCCCTTAAAGGCGCCGCGGCCCCGGGCGGCGCTCCCGGCCGGGCCCGGCGGCTCCGCTGAGGGCACCGAGGGCCCGACCCGGCCTTGCCTTTGCCGTTCATGGCGGCGGCGGCTCCCGCGGGCACGGCGGGGAGCGAGGAGGAGGAGGAGGAGGAGGATGAGGATGAGGATGAGGAGGAGGAGGCGGGGGCGGCCCGTGGGGGAGGGTGAGGGACGGGGCAGGAAGCGGGACAGGAAGCGAACGTGGTGACGTCATCGCGCTTGGGGCGGGGCCACGCGATCTTAAAGAGACCGCGGGAAAATGTGGAGGGGGGGAAATGAGGGAGGGTCCCAAAGGGGGCGGGGTCACGGGGGGGGAGGGGCTGGAGGGGAGGGGTCCCTAAAGGGGGTGTGGGGTCACTGAACGGGGTCTGGGGGCCCTAAATGGGTCTGGGGGTCCTAAACAAAGTCTGGGGGCCCTAAATGGGTCTGGGGGTCCTAACTGGGTCTGGAAAATTTTGTTTAAAAATGAAATAAATCTCGAATATGGAGATACAGGAAATACTGGCAGAGAATAACAGAATTTTATATTTGAGCATTGTTAAGGGTAAAAATTTAATGAGAATTTAATGTAAAGAATGTAACATAGCATTAGAATTTAGTATAAATTGCAGTTAAAATGAATATTTTTAAAGTATTTCTAAAATACATATGAAACCTTACATACCTCTGTATGTAATACATACTAGAACAATATGTAAATATAGTAAATTACATTAAAAATATTAATACAATAATTTCACACATTTAGAAATACAATTTATTTCTACAATATATAAAGAAATATTAATAAGAATTAATGAATAAAACATTATATAAATTATTGTAATAATATATTAGTACAAAAATAATAATTATGCATTAATATATAAATATATTACTTTGCAATATATTAATTTATGTATATATAAATATATAATATATAATACAAAATATATAATATATTTTTATATTTTATACTTCTTTTATATTTATTTTATATTTATATATTTAAATGTATGAACACATATTTAAATGTATAAAAGATAAGTATATAATATATATTTATATCCTATATAAAACATAAATGAATATATAATAAATAAATTAACTAAAATATAGTAAATAAAATAAATCTATTATATATAAATATATATTTAAATATATAAATATATACTATATAAAATATAAATATATAATAAATAAATAAAAATACAATAAATAAAACAAATATATAATATGTAAATATATAAACATATACGTATCTATATTATAATATGAATATATGCCAATAACTATTTATATAAATGCCCAATATATGGCATAATAATATTATATATTAAAATATTCATTAAATCCTGATAAAGTAAGAGAACATATAGTACAAAAATATATATTATGTGTATCACACCTATATAAATACAATATTATTATATTTCTAAATAATAATAATAATAATAATAATAATAATAATAATAATAATAATAATAATAATGTTATAATATTCTCTATAAATAATCCCTAAATCTCTGTATGATTAAAGAGCTCCCTTAGATTGCGAAATGCCCTCGAAAGTCTCAAATTCCCAAATTCTCAAATATATATATAAATATATATATATTACACAACATAAATATATATGAGATATGTTTATATAATTTAGTTAGTATAATTTATTGAATATGTATTATGCATATATTATATATTTGTGTATAGAAATATATATTCTATACATTCTATACATTCTTAAATGTAATATATATTATATATTATATATTATATATTATATATTATATATTATATATTATATATTATATATTATATATTATGTGTTATATGTTATATGTTATGTGTTATATATTATATGTAGTATAATATTAATATATGGCAACAATTTTTTATATAAATGCACAACACATAGCATAATAGTAAAATATATTAAAATATTAATTAAATCCTGATAAAATAAGAGAAAATATAGTACAAAAATGTATATAATGTGTATCACACCTATATTTTTTAATCATTATTATCATGATTATTATTATCATTGTTATTATTATTATTATCATCATCATCATATTAATATATATAGATAATTAATAAATCTCTGTATTATTAAGAGCCCCCTTAGGTTGTGAAATGCCCCTATAAGTCCCAAATTCCCATTTTTTGGGATTTTTTTCTCCCCTCATTCCGCCCCCACTGTCAGGACTCGAATCTCGCCTTTTCCTCCCGCTCATGAATAATGCAGCAGCTGCGGCATGAATATGCAAATGAGCCTGCTGGCCGTGGGGTGTGCTCATGAATAATTCATGAGGGGAAATTTTCCTCGCCCTCAGAAGGCGCAGAAATGGGAAAAAATCGGATTTATGGTTAAAGGGGGAGGGGGCGGCCGGGGGACCCCGAGCTGCGCTCAGACCCCGCCTGGGGACCCCAGACCCAGCTTAGGGACCCCCAGACCCATTTAGGGACCTTCAGACCCATTTAAGGACCCTCACACTTGTTTAGGAACCCCAGACACATTTATGGCCCCCAGACCCATTTAGGGACCCCTCTCCCCCTCCTCCCAGTCCCCCAGACCCAATTAGGAACCCCAGACCAAATTTAGGGACCCCCAAACTTATTTAGGGACCCCCAGACCCTTTTAGGGACCCCCAGACCCATTTAGAGACCCATCTCCCCCCCTCTGCAGTCCCCCAAACCTATTTAGAGACCCCAGACCCATTTAGGGACCCCCATACCCAGCTTAGGGACCCCAGATGCATTTAGGGAGCCCAGACCCATTTAAAGACCCCCACTCCCATTTAGGGACCCAAGACCCCTCCTAGAAACCTCCAGACCCCACCTAGGGACCCCCACACCCTTTTAGGGACCCCCAGACCCATTTAAAGACCCCCAGACCTATTTAGGAACCCCTCTACTCCCCTCCCCAGTCCCCCAAACCCGTTTAGGGACCCCAGACCCATTTAGGGGCGCCCCTCCCTCCATCCCCCGCAATCCCCCCCTCTGAGTCTTTGTTAATTAAAATCCGCCCCCCCACCCGAGCTGTTTTCCTCTCCCCGTACGCAAAAACCATTCGCGCTATGCAAATGTATGCAAATGAGGCCGGCATTTAACTAGCTGTAGGTATTTAACGATTCGGATTAAATATTCATAATCACGGCAGCGCGTATGCAAATGAGCCCTGCAGAACGGGGCCGCGGCCGCCAATAACAGGTGCACCTGGGCTAATTAGAATATTAATGAATATTAATGATATTCATGAGGAGGGGTCGGGCTGGCTCTGGGGTCATTAACGTTCGGTCCTGTCCCCTTTGTCCCCTCTCGTCTGGGGGGGCCTGGGGGGCTCCGAGATTGGGGGTTCAGGGGTTTTGGGGGCTCTGGAATTGGGGATTTGGGGTTTTGGGGGTCCTGGATTGGGGATCCAGGGTCTGGGGGGGTTCTGGCACTTTGAGGTTTGGGGTTTTGGGGGCACTGGAATTGGAGATTTGGGGTTTTGGGGGTCCTGGATTGGGGATCCAGGGTCTGGGGGGGTTCTGGCACTTTGAGGTTTGGGGTTTTGGGGGCACTGGAATTGGGGATTTGGGGTTTTGGGGGGGTCTGGAATTGGGGATTTGGGGTTTGGGAGGGGTCTGGAATTGCGGATCCAGGGTTTTGGGGGGATTGTGGATTGTGGATTTGGGGTTTGGGGGGTCCTGGCACTCCGGAGTGTGGGGTTTGGGGGGCTCCGAGATTGGGGGTTCAGGGCTTTTGGGGGTCCTGGATTTGGGATCTGGTGTTTGGGGATCCGGGCTTTGAGGGGTCTTGGCACTCTGGGTCTGAGGTTTGGGGAGGTCCTGGATTGGGGATTTGGGGTTTGGGGGGTCCTGGATTGGGGATCTGGGGTTTGGAGGGGTCTGGAATTGGGGATCTGGGGTTTGGGGGGGTCTGGAATTGGAGGTCTGAGGTTTTGTGGGGGTCCTGGATTGGGGATCCGGATTTTGGGGGCTCCTGGCACTTCAGGGTCCGGCATTTGGGAGGTCCTGGATTCGGGATCTGGGGTTTGGGGGCTTCAGGATTGGAGATTTGGGGTTTGGGGGGTCCAGGATTGGGGATTCGGGGTTTGAGGGTCCTGGCACTTCGGGTCTGGGGTTTTGAGGGGTCTGGAATTGGCGGTCTGGGGTTTTGGGGACTCTGGATTGGGGATTTGGGGATCTGGGGGGGGGTCTGGAATTGGCGATCTGGCTGTTGGGGGGTCCTGGATGAGGGATCTGGGGTTTTGGGGGGTCCTGGCACTCCGGGGTGTGGGGTTTGGGGGGCTCCGGGATTGGGGGTTCAGGGGTTTTGGGGGGTCCTGGATTGGGATTTGGGGTTTGGGGGTCTGGAATTGGCGGTCTGGGATTTGAGGGATCCTGGCACTTCGGGGTCATGGTTTTGGGGGGTCCTGGATTGGGGATTCGGGGTTTTGGGGGTCCTGGCACTTCAGGGTCTGGGGTTTGGGGGGCTCCGAGATTGGGGGTTCAGGGGTTTTGGGAGTCCTGGATTTGAGATCTGCTGTTTGGGGTGTCCTGGATTGGGGATTTGGGGTTTGGGGGATCCTGGCACTTCGAGGCTGTGGTTTTGGGGGGGGTCTCAGATTGGGGATACAGGGTCTGGGGGGGTTCTGGCACTTTGGGGTTTGGGGTTTTGGGGGGTCCTGGACTGGGAATTTGGGGTGTGGAAGGTCATTGATTGGGAATCCAGGGTTTTGGGAAGTCTGGAATTGGCAGTCTGGGGCTTGGGGGGTCCTAGATTGGGGATCTGGGGTTTGGGGGGTCCTGGCACTCTGAGTCTGGGGTTTTGGGGGATCCGGAATTGGGGATACGGGATTTGGGGGGGTCTGGAATTGGCGGTCTGGGGTTTGGATGATCCTGGATTGGGGCACTTCAGGGTCTGGGGTTTGGGAAGTCCTGGATTAGGGATTCAGGGTTTTGGGGGTCCTGGATTGGGGATCTGGGGTTTGGGTGGTCCTGGATTGAGGATCCAGGGTCTGGGGGGTCTTGGCACTTCGGGGTCTGAGGTTTGGGGGTCGTGGATTAGCGATTCAGGGTTTTGGGGGTCCTGGCACTTCGGGGCTGGGTTTGGGGGTTTCTGAGCTGGGAACCTCTGATTTGGGGGTCTTGGGGCTGGAGGTGGTTCTGGTGCTGGGGAGGGTCTCTGGGTTTTGGGGTTCCAGGGCTGAGAAGGCCTCTGCAGCTCGGGGGTCTCTGTTTCAGGGTTTCTAGTTCTGGGGGTGTCCCTGGTGCCTCAGACCCCGGGGGGGCTCTGGGGTGTCCCTCTGTTGTGGGGGGGGGGTATCGCTGGTTCGGGGGGGTCTTTGGGCCCGGGGACATCTCGGCAGCCTCTGGATTTTGGGGGTTCCCGGAGGGGTCTCCAGCTCTGGGGTCTCTCTGGGGGCGTCTGGCTCGGGGGTGTCCAGAGGGTGTCCAGGGGGGGTCTCGGGGGTCTCTATCCCATTGTGAGGGGGTCTCTGAATGGTCTCTGTGCCGAGGATCTCTGGGGTCATGGCCTCTCTATCCCAGTGGGGGTCTCTGGATGGACTCGGGAGTCTCCCAGTGGTCACAGCGTCCCTGTCCCGGGGGTCTCTGATCCGGGAGTCTCTGGGGTCTCTATCCCGGGGTCCCTGTCCCGGGGATCTCTGGGGTCCCTCTCCCGTGGTCTCTGTCCCGGGCTCCTCTCCCGGGTCCCTCTCCCGGGGTCTCTGTCCCAGGGCCCCTGTCCCAGATTCCTCGCCCGGGGGTCTCGGGGGACCCTGTCCCGTGTCTCTCTCCCGGTGCTCCCGGTGGTTCCGGGGCTCCCGGGCTCTGTGCGACGGCACTCCCTGTCCCGGGTCCCTGCCCCGGGGGTCTCAGGGGTCTCTGTCCCAGGGTCTCTGTCCCAAGGTCTCTGTCTCGGAGTCTCAGGGGTCTCTGTCCCGGGTCCATGTCTCTGGTCCCTCTCTCGGGGTCCCTGTCCCGGGGCTCTCAGGGGTCCCTCTCCCAGTCTCTGTCCCTGGTCCCTCTCCCGCGGTCCCTGTCCTGGGGGTCTCGGGGGTCCCTGTCCCGTGTCCCTGTCCCGTGTCCCTGTCCCGGGTCCCCCTCCCGGGGTCCCTGTCCCGGGGGTCTCGAGGGTCCCTGTCCCGTGTCCCTGTCCCAGGTCCCTCTCCCGGGGTCCCTGTCCCGTGTCCCTGTCCCGTGTCCCTGTCCCGGGTCCCTCTCCCGGGGTCCCTGTCCCGGGGGTCTCGAGGGTCCCTGTCCCGTGTCCCTGTCCCAGGTCCCTCTCCCGGGGTCCCTGTCCCGTGTCCCTGTCCCGTGTCCCTGTCCCGTGTCCCTGTCCCGGGTCCCTGTCCCGTGTCCCTATCCCGTGTCCCTGTCCCGTGTCCCTGTCCCGTGTCCCTGTCCCGGGGTTCCTGTCCCGTGTCCCTGTCCCGGGTCCCTCTCCCAGGGTCCCTGTCCCGTGTCCCTGTCCCGTGTCCCTGTCCCGGGTCCCTCTCCCGGCGCTCCCGGCGCTCCCGGCTGTCGCTCGCAGCGCCCCCAGCGGCTGCGGCCGGCACGGCGCCTGCGGCAGCGGCCTGCGCATAAATTATGTTCATGACGCAGCGGCCCCGAAACCCCGGGCAGCGCCGCCGCTCCCCCGGCGGGACCCCCCGGGCGGCACCGAGCCCCCCGTGACCCCCCCCGTGGGCAGCGAGCCCCCCGTGACCGCCCCCCGGGGCCCGCAGCCGGCCCGCGCTGCCGGGGCCGCCGCCGCCCCCCGCCCCTTTGTGCCGCCGCCTCCGTGGCCGCCGCGGCGATCGCGGGAGCGCCGAGAGCGCCGGGGACCCCCCCGACCCCCCCGGGGCTCCCCCGGACCCCCGACCCCCGGCTCGGTGAGTGCGGGGCCGGGGCGGGCGGGGGGCGGCGGGCCCGGCGCGGTGAATATGCAATGGCGTAATTAGCATAATTTATATATTTATGATAAAGAGCGCTGGGGGGGGCGGGGAACGGGAGAAAACGGCGGAAAACGGGGGGACAGAGGGGGGGGGCAGCAGGATTTGGGGGGGAAAGGGGGTCAGGGGAGATTGGGGGAGCAGAGGGGCTCGGAGCGGGGCGGGGGGGCCGGGAGGGGAACTGGGAGAACTGGGAGGAACTGGGGAGAGACGCGCAGGAACTGGGGGGGGGGCACGGTGGGGACTGGGGGGATCGGGGGGTGCCGGGGGGGACCCCGGATTAGGGGACACCCCTGGGGGGACCCCGGAATTGGGGGGGCAGGAAAGGAGGGCTGGAGAGCCCCGGGGCAGGGAAAGGGGGGATGTCCGGGGGGGCAGGAGGATTTGGGGACACAGGGCGCGTTTGGGGACAGTTTTGGGGTCCTGGCCTGGGAGGGACCACCGGGATTTGGGGGGCAAAGGCGGTTTGGGGGTGAGAGAGGCTTGGGGGGGTCTGGGAGGGAATTGGGGAGAACGGGGGGACACGAAGTCTCCGAGTGGGGGCAGGTGGGAGCGGGGTGCACCTCGCACAATTGGGGTCCCTGGGGGCACCCCGGAATTTGGGGGGGGGGGTCCGTGAATGGGGGTAATGCAGAAATTGGGGGGCGCGGAACGAAGGTGACCGCCCTGAGAGGGGCATGAGGAATTTGGGGGGCTGGGGTGGATTTTTGGGTGTTGGAGAGGAGAAGCAGCGCTGAGGGGGGCAGGACATTGTGGGCGGGTCCAAGGGGGATTTGGGGGGGCAAGACAGGTTGGGGGGGCTGTGGGGTTTGGAGGGGGCGCTGGGTTTGTGGGGGAAACTGGGGGGACACCACGTGTTGGGGGGCACAGAAATGGGGGGTGAGGGGGGTCCCTGAGGACTCCCCTCAGTTTTGGGGTTCAGGAAGGGGAGGAGGGGCTGGAGAGCCCCGGGGCAGGGAAGAGGGATCGGGGGGGGGGGCAGGAGAGGACCCCTCAAACCCCAAATCCCCAATCTGGGACGCCTCAAACGGGGTGAGGGGTTGGGGACAGTTTTGGGGTCCTGCCCGGGGAGGGGCCCCCGGGATTTGGGGGGCAAAGGCGGTTTGGGGGTGAGAGAGGCTTGGAGGGGTCTGGGGGGGAATTGGGGAGAATGGGGGGACACGAAGGCTCCGAGTGAGGGCAGAGGGGGGTGATGAGGATTTAGGGGGGCTTTGGGTTAGTGAGGGTCACCCCGGAATTGGGGGGGTCAGGGAAATTGAGAGGAGGGGGCTGGAGACCCCCGGGACAGGGAAGGGGGTGTGAATGCCCAGCTGGGGGGAGCAAGAGGAGTTCGGGGCTGAGTTTTGGGGTACAGGAGAAGAGAAACAGGGCAGAGGGGGGCAGGACGTTATCGGGGTCCTGTTGGGAACCCCAGAGGGGATTTGGGGGGGAAAGGCAAGGCAGGGGAATTACAGGGGTGTACTGAGGTATGGGGGGGGTCCAAGGACATTTTGGGGTGCTGCAGAACAGTGGGGGGGGACTGTGAGAGTTTGGGGGGACTGAGCACCCCATAGAGGGGGCATTGCCCCACAGCCACCCTGAGCCCCTCCTTTGGTGGTTTTGGGGTGGGGGAACCTTCCCTGGGAGCTGCACAGGGATGGGGGCCATGGGGGTCCTCACTTTGGGGGTGAAGGGTTGGGGCTGGGTTGTCCTGTGCCCCCCCAAACCTGTCCTACCTGTCCTCAACCCCTCCATCCGTGGCCATCCCAGGGTGACTCTTGTGCTTGAACCCCTGCACCCCACACGAGCCCCCCAAAGGGACAGTGGGGCACAGCACTGACCCCTCATCCCATCCCATTGATCCCATTGATCCCATTGATCCCATTGATCCCGTTGATCCCGTTGATCCCATCCCACTGATTACATTGATCCTGTTGATCCCATTGATAGCATCCCATTGATCCAGTCCCATCCCATTGATCCTATTGATGCTATCCCATGGATCCTGTTGATCTTATTGATCCCATCCCATTGATCCCATTGATCCCATTTCATCCCATTTATCCCACCCAATTAATCCTGTTGATCCTGTTGATAGTATCCCATCAATCCCATCCCATCTATCCTATCGATCCCATTGATCCTATTGATCCTGTCTCATTGATCCTGTCTCGTTGATCCCATCCCATTCATCCCATCCCATCGATCCCATTGATTCTATTGATCCCATTGATCCAATCTCATCCCGTTGATCCCATTGATCCCATCCCATCAATCCCACCGATCCCATTGATCCCACTGATCCCATCCCATTGATCCTGTTTATCCTATTGATCCCATCAATCCCATTGATCCCATCCCATCTCATTGATCCCATTGATCACTTGCTGTCCCATTGATCCCATCACATTCCATTCATCCCTTCCCATTGATCCCATTGATCGCATCCCATCCCATTGATCCCATCGATCCCATTGATCCCATCCCATCCCATCGATTCCACTGATCCCATTGATCCCCTCCCACTGATCCCATTGATCCTGCTGATCCTGTTGATCGAATCCCCTTGATCCCATTGATCTTGTTGATCATATTGACCCAATCCCATTGATCCCATTGATCCCATCCAATTGATCCCATCGATCCCATTGATCCCATTGATCCCACTGATCCCAACCCATTGATCCCATCCCATCGATCCCATTGATCCCATTGATCCCATCGATCCCATTGATCCCATCCCATCGATCCCATCGATCCCATTGACCCCATGGGTTGCAGGCCCAGGGGTTCTCATGCCCCCACCCCTGTGCTGCCCCCCAGGCTGTCCCGTGCCCTCGGGGGCACTCAGGCCCTGGCATCGCCCTCCAGGTTCTGTATGGGGGCACCAAACTCTGCCCTGGCTTGGCAGGGATGGCAATCCTGGGAATGGAAACTCTGGGGTGCCCCTGTGGGGTTGTGTTTGGGGGGCCCCAGGACCAGGGGAGGGATGAGAATCTTCACTCCATGTTTCAGGAGGCTGATTTATTATTTTATTATATGTATTATATTAAATATATATCATTAAATAAGAAATAATTTGTTATACATAAATAATATATTATATATTATATAAATATTGTATGATATATAATGTAATATAATGTAATATAGTATAATATAATATAGTATAGTATAATATAATATAATATAATATAATATAATATAATATAATATAATATAATATAATATAAATAATATATTATATATAAATCATATATTATATATTATATAAATAATATATGATATATAATTAATAATGAATTATATATGATAAATAATATATGATGGCAATAAATAATATATGTTATATAAATCATATATATATATACAGTAAAAAAATAAATATATTAAAAGAAAGAGAAAGGAGACATCAGAAGGCTTTAAAAGAATGAATAATAAAAACTTGTGACTACTCAGAGCCTCGACATAGCTGGATCATGATTGGTCATCAAATAAAAACAATTCACATGGGACCAATCAAAGATTCACCTGTTGCTAAACCATCTCCAGACCACATTCCAAGCAATCAGATAATTCTTGTTTACATTTCTTTTCTGAGGTTTCTCAGGAGAAAATCCCAGTGAAAGGATTTTCATAAAATATCACAGTGACAGCACTGCAGGCTGCTCCCGCTGCCAGGGGCTCCAGAAATGCTGCAGCTTTCTTTTGGGGTCAGGATCCTGCCCCCTGTTTTAGTTTTATTCTTATTAATCACTATTATTATTATTCACTAATTATTATTTTGTTATTATTGTTATTGTTATTGTTGTTATTATGTTTGTGTTTATTATTATTTGGTTTTATTATTTTTATTTTATTATTATCATTATAATTATTATGTTTTGGGTTTATTATTCCATTATTATTTTTTTTTTTCACTATTATGTTTTGTTTTACTATTATTATCATTATCATCATTAGCATCATTATCATCATTATAATAATCATGATAATGTTTTGGGTTTACATTATTTCATTATTGTTATTGTTGTTATTATCATTATCATGTTTTGTTTTGCTATTATTATCATCATTATCATGTTTTGGGTTTATTATTATTTTGGTTTATTATTTTTATTTTTATTATTATCATCATTATCATGATATTGTTGTTATTTGTTTTTATTCTTTTAATTATTATAGTTATTATCATTGTTATTGTTATTATTGAACACCAAAACATAATAATGATAATAATAATAATGATAATAATGATAGTAATGATAATGATAATTAGAAGAAGAAGAAGATTACACCCAAAATTTAATAATGATGGGTCCAACTTTTGGACCCTTCTCTGCCTCATCAACACCTAATTAACATGGAAATTAAATCCACATGGAGACTGGGAGCATCCTAAATATCCTTCTCTCACCTTTTTTCCCCTTTCTTTATTTTTTAATATTTTTATTAATATTTTATGCATTTTATGCCTTCCCTCCATCTGTTGCTCTATGGCTGCTCCTCCCTGCCTGCCCTCACCACCATCTGCATAAATGATTTGTCACATTAAATGCCAAAAAATGCCCCAAAAAGTGTGAAAATCGGGATGTGTGATGGGGAAGGGATCTGGAGCTGGATGCCCACCTGCATCCAGCCTGGAATCACAAATGTCTCATTAATTGGCTCGTTAATTACTCTTCTCTCCCGGGTTATTTGTGTCTCCTCCCAGCAGCAGCAGCAGAGAAATCCAAGGATTTCTCCTTGAAACTTTTCTGTTTCTCCTGAGTCACCTTTCCCAAATTCCTCCTTTTTGGGGGGATCTTTAGCGGGGGATCCTGGGGCTCCCACGTTTTTGGGGAGCACGGGAGCAGCCAGAGCTCGGCACGGGAACATCTCCAATGTTTTGTGTTCCTCCAGGCCACATCCAGGCACCCCAGGACTCGGAGGAGCCAAAAAACCAGGAGGGGCAGAACCCCAGAGAGCCGGAGCCAGAGACCCCAAAAAACGGAGCCCAGAGACCCCAAAACCCAGAGAGCCAGAGCCCAGAGACCCTAAAAAACCTGCACAACCGGAGCCCAGAGACCCCAAAACCCAGAGAGCCGGAGCCTGGAGACCCCGAATTCTGCAGAGCCGGAGCCTGGAGACCCCAAAAACAGAAAGCCGGAGCCCAGAGACCCTGAAACCCTGAGAGCCGGAACCTAGAGACCCCAAATCCTACAGAACCGGAGCCCAGAGACCCCAAAACCAGAAAGCCAGAGCACAAAGACCCCAAAACCTGCACAGCCGGAGCCCAGAGACCCCAAAACCCAGAGAGCTGGAGCCCAGAGACCCCAAATCCTGCAGAGCCAGAGAACAGAGGTCTGAAAACCAGAGCCAGAGCCCAGAGACCCCAAAACCTGCACAGCCGGAGCACAGACATCCCAAAAACCGGAGCCCAGAGACCCCAAATCCTGCAGAGTCGGAGCCCAGGGACCCCAGAACCCGGAAACCCAGAGCCCAGGCACCCCAAAACCCAGAGAGCCAGAGCCCAGCAACCCCAAAATCCGGAGCCCAGTGACCCCAAAACCTGCACAGCCAGAGCCCAGAGACCCCAAATCCTGCAGAGTTGGAGCCCAGAGACCCCAAATCCTGCAGAGTTTGAGCCCAGAGACCCCAAGAGCCAGAGCCCAGAGACCCCAAAAACCAGAGAACCAGAGATCCCAAATCCTGAGGAGCTGGAGAACAGACACCCCAAAACCAGAGAGCCATAGCCCAGAGACTCCAAAAGCAGGAGAGCCGGAGCCCAGAGACCCTAAAACCCAGAGAGCCAGAGACCCCAAAACCGGAGAGCCAGGGCCTGGAGACCCCAAAACCCAGAGAGCTGGAGCCCAGAGACCCTAAAACCCAGAGCCCAGAGACCCCAAATCCTGGAAAGTCGGAGCGCAGAGACCCCAAAACCCGGAGAGCCAGAACCCAGATTTCCTGAGAGCTGCAGCCAGGACAGCAGAAAGCCGGAGCCCTGAAACCCTGGGAACCCTGAAACCCCGGGAGCTCTGAAACCTCGGGAACCCCAAAACCTCGGGAACCCTAAAACCTGGGAACCCTGAAACCCTGGGAACCCTGAAACCTGGGAGTCCCCAGGCGCCCCTAGCCCAGGACGGGGGGCAGGAGCGCCATCCAGCCCCGTGTGCAGAGGGAGGGTCCCTCACCCCAGAACGAGCAGTGGGTGAGTACCTGGGACCCCCAAAATCCGTGGGATTCCCTTCCTTCCCCCTCCCATTCCCCCTTTTCCCTTTTCCCTTCCCTGTCTGACAGGAGTGGGGGCAGAGGAGGGGATGGGCCCACCTGGGACAGCGAGGAGCAGCTTTGCCACCTTTCCCCACCTTTTCCACCTCTCCCCACCTTTTCCAGCCTTGGGAGGAGGAAGAAGCTGCCCCAGGACTTTGGGGTGTTCCCCCCGATCCTGGCAGCTCTGTGGGGCAGGTGAACCCACCTGGGGGTGAATCCAGAGCCCACCCATCCCATGACCCTCCCTGTCACCTGCTGAAGAAGTGTCCCCAACAGTTTGAGTCCCCTCAGGGTCCACCATGGGCTTGGGGGGACAGCCAGGTGTCACCTGGAGATTTGGGGACCTCTGTGGGCTCCAGAGAGGTGATTTCACCTGGCCCATCCCGGGTTTTTAGGGTTTCAAAGGGGGTGAGAGGAATCCCAGAACCCCAAATCCCCCCGGGGACCCCCAGGTTGGTGACAGCCCCTCGTTGTCCCCTCACGCAGCATGTGGCAGGTGTGACCCTCCCCACCTGTGCCAGGCCACCATGGAGCCGTGCCCGGGGCAGCCCCAGGAGGCCCTGCTGACGGTCAATGAGCAGGTACGGACCCCAAAACGGGGCTGGGACCCCAAAAAGGGGCTGGGACCCCAAAATGGGGCTGGGACCGCAAAACTGGGCTGGGAGCCCAAAACGGGCTGGAACCCCAAAATGGGGCTGGAACCCCAAAACGGGGCTGGGCTGGAACCCCAAAACGGGGCTGGGCTGGGAGCCCAAAACCGGGCTGGGACCTCAAAACCAGGCTGGGACCCCAAAATGGGGCTGGAACCCCAAAATGGGGCTGGGACCCCAAAATTAGCTGGGACCCCAAAACGGGGTGGGACCTCAAAACTGGCCCGGGCTGGGACCCTAAAATGGGACTGGAACCCCAAAACCGGGCTGGAGAGGGGGACCCCAAAACCGGGCTGAGGGGTGAGACCCCAAAACCAGGCCTGGACTGGGACCCCCACCCCAGAACTGGGCTGGGGGGTAAGACCCCAAAACTGGCCGGGGATGGGACCCCAAACCGGGCCTGGATTGGGACACCCACCCCAAAACCAGGCCGGGGAGGGGGACCTCAAAACCAAGCTGGGGTGGGACCCCAAAACAGGGCTGGAGAGGGGCACCCCAAAACCACGCCTGGACTGGGACCACCACCCCAAAACTGGGCTGGAGATGGGACCCCAAAAGTGGCCATGGGTGGGACCCTGAAATCGGGCTGGGGGTGGGACCCCAAAACCGGGCTGGAGAGGGGCACCCACCCCAAAACCAGGCCGGGGAGGGGGACCCAAAAACCGGCCAGGGGGGTAGGACCCCCACCCCAAAACGGGGCTGGAGATGGGATCCCAAAAGCGGCCATGGGTGGGACCCTAAAATCGGGCTGGGGCGGAACCCCAAAACCGGGCCTGGACTTGGACACCCACCCCAAAACCAGGCTGGGGAGGGGGACCCCAAAACCGGCCCGAGGGGTAAGACCTCCACCCCAAAACGGGGCTGGGGGTGAGACTCCAAAACTGGCCATGGCTGGGACCCCAAAACCGGCCGGGGTTGGGTCCCCCCCCCAAACCAGGCCAGGGCTGGGACCCCAAAACCGGCTGTGGGTGTGACCCCCCTCCCTGTGTGCCCTGGGATGCGCTGGAACACCTGCAGGAGATTTGGGGGGCTCACCTGGCCCTGCACCCCGCCTGTGGGGCTGGAGGGAACACTCTGCAGATGTGGGGTACCGTTTTGGGGTGCTGTGGGTGTGGGGGTGATGCAGGTGGGGGGGATACCTGCTGTGTTTTGGGGTGCTGCAGGTTTTGGGAGCTGCAGGTTTGGGGGTGCTGCAGGTTTTGGGGGCTGCAGGTTTTGGGGTACTGCAGGTTTTGGGGGCTGCAGGTTTTGGGGTACTGCAGGTTTTGGGGGCTGCAGGTTTGGGGGCTGCAGGATTTGGGGGCTGCAGGTTTGGGGTGCTGCAGGTTTGGGGTGCTGCAGGTTTGGGGTGATGCAGGTTTGGGGGTGCTGCAGGTTTTGGGGGCTGCAGGTTTGGGGTGCTGCAGGTTTTGGGGTGCTGCAGGTTTTGGGGTACTGCAGGTTTTGGGGGCTGCAGGTTTGGGGGCTGCAGGTTTGGGGGGCTGCAGGTTTGGGGGTGCTGCAGGTTTGGGGTGCTGCAGGTTTTGGGGGCTGCAGGTTTGGGGTGGTGCAGGTTTTGGGGTACCAGCTCGATGGGTTCATACAGGCTCAGGTGGAACAGCCAGGTTTAATAAATCATTAATTAATCCCCAGTTTAATAAAGGACAATGAGAGACAAGGACCATAGAGCAAAGTTGTGAAAAACACAGTCAGTGTCCTGTGAAAATTTAAAAGTTTGGTAAAGGACAATAGGAGACAAGGACCACAGAGCAAGGTGATGTGAAAAACAGGTTCATTGTCCTATGAAAGTGTAAAAAGTTTAATAAAGAACAATAGGGCACAAAGAGAACAGAGCGAAGGTTATGTGAAAAACACGGTCACTCTCTTGTGAACATGTAAAAAGTTTAGTAAAGGATGATAGGAGACAAGGACTGTAGAGCAGAGGTGGAAAAACACAGTCACTCTCATGTGACAATTTTAAAGTTTTATAAAGGACAGTAGTAGACAAGGACCACAGATCAAAAGTTATGTGAAAAACACGTTCAGTGTCCTGTGAACGTTTAAAAAGTTTAGTAAAGGGCAATAGGAGACAATAGGAGACAAGGACCATAGAGCAAAGGTGTGAAAAATACAGTCACTTTCATGTGAAAATTTAAAAGTTTTATAAAGGACCATAGGAGAAAAAGAACCACAGAGCAAAGGTGGTGTGAAAAACACATTCACTGTCCTGTGAAAATGTAAAAAAGTTTAATAAAAAACAATAGGAGACAAAGAGAGCAGAGCAAAGGTTATGTAAAAAACCACGGTCAGTGTCCTGTGAACGTGTAAAAAGTTCAGTAAAGGACAATCGGAGACAATAGGAGACAAGGACTATAGAGCAAAGTTCATATGAAAAGCGCATTCACTCTCCTGATAAAATGTAAAAAGTTTAATAAAGGACGATAGGAGATAAGGGCCACAGGGCAGAGGTTGTTATGGCATCAGCCAAGCCCGCACTGTTATCTTCAGGGACACCCCTTAAATACCTTTTCCCTTACATCATTCTTTGCATATTCATAGCTTCGTATGCATATTCATGACTACTTTGCATATTCACGACCTGTTTTGCATGGCCCCTCCTCGGGGTCGCCTTTTAGCTCCGGCTGTTTCTTGGCTTGGTTTTGGCTCCTTCTCTTTGTCACCTCCAGTTCTGGGCCTGGCCCTCGCTGCCTTCAGGGGTGAGCGCTGTGAGAAACGCCAATCACTTGTTTTTAAAATTTTAAAAGTTTAATGATAATAAAATGGTTCTAAAAACAGCAATATAATTAGAGTAATAAAAATCTGGACAATTTGGATTAGGACACTGACATGCGTGATATGAGACAATAGAAACAAAGAGTTACGGACAGTCCGGGTACCTTTTCTGGGCAAAATAAGCCCAAAAAGGACCCACGTTAGCAGAGGATTAACCCGTAAAGCAACAGCCTGTTGCATATTCATACACCTCATCCATGATGCATAAATTCCATCCAAACACAGGATTCTGTCTGGGCAGCGTCAGCTGCTTTCTCTGAAACCTGATGGCTCTTCAGGGCTGAACGAGGCAGGAAGAATTTGATTTCTCCTGGTAATGGGGCAATAAATTCTCTTTCTCTGAAAGATTCAGGTGTCCTGTGGCTGCTATCTCAGTGGGAGTACCTCATTCTTTTCTTTAAAAAAATATCCCACATACATAGTTTATATTTTAGCTACAGAAGTGACATTTCAACTACAAAATTACATTTAACATCCTATTAAAATGCTAATACAGCACCACTAATCAATACAACATAATGCATGCAGTATATACAAATATACAAATATACGAATATACAAATATACAAATATACAAATATCTATGTAGAGCCATCCAATATGCACTTTTCACAGTGCTGGTGGTTGGCAGATCTGCACAGGTGTGCTCATTGTGTGTCCTCACGTGTACAGGTGTGCTCATTGTGTGTCCTTGTGTACAGGTGTACTCATTGTGTGTACAGGTGTGCTCATTGTGTGCACAGGTGTGCTCATTGTGTGTCCTTGTGTACAGTGTGCTCATTGTGTGTCCCCATGTGCACAGGTGTGCTCATTGTGTGTCCTCATGTGCACAGGTGTGCTCATTGTGTGTTCCCATGTGCACAGGTGTGCTCATTGTGTGTCCTCACGTGTACAGGTGTGCTCATTGTGTGTCCTCACATGTACAGGTGTGCTCATTGTGTGTACAGGTGTGCTCATTATGTGTCCTCACGTGCACAGGTGTGCTCATTGTGTGTCCTTGTGTACAGGTGTGCTCATTGTGTGTACAGGTGTGCTCATTGTGTGTACAGGTGTGTACAGGTGTGCTCATTGTGTGTCCTCACGTGTACAGGTGTGCTCATTGTGTGTCCCTGTGTGTACAGGTGTGCTCATTGTGTGTACAGGTGTGCTCATTGTGTGTACAGGTGTGTACAGGTGTGCTCATTGTGTGTCCCTGTGTGTACAGGTGTGCTCATTGTGTGTCCTTGTGTACAGGTGTGCTCATTGTGTGTACAGGTGTGCTCATTGTGTGTCCTTGTGTACAGGTGTGCTCATTGTGTGTACAGGTGTGCTCATTGTGCATCCTTGTGTGCAGGTGTGCTCATTGTGTGTCCCCATGTGCACAGGTGTGCTCATTGTGTGTACAGGTGTGTACAGGTGTGCTCATTGTGTGTCCTCAAGTGCACAGGTGTGCTCATTGTGTGTCCTCACGTGTACAGGTGTGCTCATTGTGTGTCCTCAAGTGCACAGGTGTGCTCATTGTGTGTCCTTGTGTACAGGTGTGCTCCTTGTGTGTCCTCACGTGTACAGGTGTGCTCATTGTGTGTCCAGGTGTGCTCATTGTGTGTCCTCACGTGTACAGGTGTGCTCATCCTGTGTGCATTGGGTGTTATCCCATCCAAACAGGCATTTAACACAAGCACACTGATATCAGCCTTTGCACTACTATGTCTAAGCTTAATAATAACAGAAATAAAAATTATATCTTTATAACAAAGTTATTTTAACTTTCCACATATAAAATCCATTTAATATTTGCAAAAAGCCAATATTATAGTGTGTATCTATATCAGCTATTGCACTGAGCTTATGTAACACCAGACATACAAACTATATAACAAAGTTACTTTAACACAACACATATAAAATTCAATTTAATGTTTACAAAAAGCCAGTATTATAATGTGTATCTGTATCAGCTATTGCACTGAACTTAATTAACAAATACAAATTATATCTTTATAACAAAGTTACTTTAACAGACTCCAAAACCTGCACAGCCACATATAAAATCCATTTTAATATTTACAAAAAGCCAAATTATAATGTGTATCTATATCAGCTATTGCACTGAGGTTAATTAACAAATACAAACTATATCTTTATAACAAAGTTACTTTAACACGTATAAAATCCATTTAATATTTGCAAAAAGCCAGTATTATAATGTGTATCCATATCAGCTTTGCACTGAGCTTAGTTAACAAACTCTATCTTTATTAACAAAATTACTTTAACACCACATATATACAATCCATTTAAATATTTGCAAAAAGCCAGTATTATAATAAGTATCTATATCAGCTATTTCACTGAGCTTAATTAACAAATACAAATTATATCTTTATAACAAAGTTACTATAAGAGAGACTCCAAAAACTGCACAGCCACATATAAAATTTATTTAATATTTGCCAAAGAAAATATTATGATATGTATCTATATCAGCTATTGCACCCAATTAACAAATACAAACTATATAACAAAGTTACTTTAACACCACACATAGAGAATCCCTTTCAATATTTGCAAAAAGCCAATATTATATGTATCGATATCAGCTATTTCACTGAGCTTAATTAACACCAGAAATACAAACTATATCTTTACAACAAAGTTACTTTAACACATATACAATGCATTTTAATATTTGCAAAAAGCCAAAATTATAGTGTGTATCTATATCAGCTATTGCACTGACCTTAATTAGCAACAGAAACACAAACTATATAACAAAGTTGCTTTAGCACCACAAATAAACAATCCATTTCAATATTTGCAGAAAGCCAATATTATAGTATGTATCTATATCAGATATTTCACTGAGCTTAATTAGCAACAGAGACACAAACTATATCTTTATAGAAAAGTTATTTCAACATCCCACACATAAAACCCGTTTGAATATTTGCAAAATGCCATTATTACAGTGTGTATCTATAACGCTGGGTGGGGTGATTTTCACCAGGGGAGAGGAGGAGGAAGGAGAGGAGGAAGGGTAGAGGATGGGAGATGCCCCAGAGCTGCAGGAGCCTCTAAAACCACAAACCAGGGAGCAATGGCAATTCCCACTCACCCTGAGCCCCAAAACAGGAAAACTGAGAGCCTGGGGTCCCTCCTTGGAACATTGGTAATTTAGGGGTTTTCCCCATTGTTTTTTTTATCTTTCAATACCCAGTTTCATTTATCAGCAAGCCTGAAGTTTATTTGTGAAAGCAAATCTCTTTTTCCATTCATCAATCAGTGGAATCCTTTTTAATTTTAAACTTCTTCAGCTTGCTCTGCTCACCACACACTTCCAAAGCTTTTCACCATTCCTACATTTTAGCCAACAAAAAAAAATTCATGCCCATTGGCTAAAAATTACAGAATTGTCATTAATTAGCAGTTCATCCTCTATTGATCATTTATTTCTTTTCTCGTGCTGTTTCATTCCCATTTTCAGTCTCTTTACTGCCTTTTTCCCAGCCAGGGAGGGTTCCAGCACAGCTGTGGGCTGCCCGTGTCTCTCCTTTATCTCTGGGCTCTGCAGAATGTCCTTGTGCTCCATAAATCCTGCATTCCTCGCGTCCAATCCCAGCAAAAACATCTCCCTGTCCCAGGCTTTGTTTGCTGAAAACAATTTTTTTTTTTTTTTATGTTTTCCAGCACAGCTCCAAGGCTCGGCCGCTTCCCCAAACTGGGTTCCCAAAATCCCATTTAGTGATAAACCTTGCTGCACTGCTGGAAAACTTAATTAAAACAATTCATTAGGACAGTTGTTAGGAAAGTTTTATCGTTTCCAGTGCAGGTTTGTGAGTGGTTCAGGAAAAAATAATCTATAAACACCAGAGGTTGTGTCCAAAGAGGAGACAGAGGAATCCTTTTGCTTTATTCCAATAAAGGCACAGGCCATGGGGCATTCCCTGGGATTTTTGGAGGATGCAGCCTCCTTTTTATCCCAATTTTCCTCTTTTTCCCCATTTCTGAGGTACTTGAGAGGTACAGACTCCCCAAAATACCAAAGATTCCTCTCTAATGTATAACCTTCCCTTTTAATTTTTAATTCTTAGAGAATTGAGGGGGTTTTTTCCCATTTCTGAGGTGCTTTGGAGGTTCAGACTCCCCAGAACTCCTGATACCAAAGATTCCCCTTTCATGTATAGCCCTGCACTTAAATTTTTAATTCTTAGGGAAATGAGGGGTTTTTTCCCATTTCTGAGGTACTTTAGAGGTACAGACTCCCCAAAATACCAAAGATTCCCCTCTAATGTATAAGCCTGCCCTTTAATTTTTAATTCTTAGGGAAATGAGGGGATTTTTTTTCCCATTTCTGAGGTGCCTGAGAGGTTCAGACCTCCCAGAACTCCTGATCCCAAAGATTCCCCTCTAATGTATAACCCTCCCTTTTAAATTTTTATTCTTATGGAATTTAGGGGTTTTTCCCCATTTCTGGGATACTTTAGAGGTACAGACTCCCCAAAATACCAAAGATTCCCCTCTAATGTATAACTCTGCCCTTTAATTTTTAATTCTTATGGAATTTAGGGATTTTTCCCCATTTCTGAGGTACTTGAGAGGTTCAGACTCCCCAGAACTCCTGATCCCTAAGATTCCTCTCTAATGTACAACCCTGCCCTTTTAATTTTTAATTCTTATGAATTTAGGGGGTTTTCTTCCCCACTGTTTCTTTTTCATCTCTCAATATTCCAACTTCATTCATCAGACATTTTATTTCAACGTCTAATTTCCATTTATCAGCAAACCCAAAGTTTATTTGTAAAAGTTTATTTTTTTCCATTCATCCATCAGTGGAATCCTTCCCATGGTTTCTTTCATCTCCAAGTTTTATCCCCCAGCAGACCCAGAGCTGGTTTGGAAACACAAATCCCTCATTCCTCCCAGGTGGGAACAGAGAACAAATTTCCTTGTGTTTGATCCCTGTTCCCTCTGCAGTCCTGTCTGGGATGGGCCCTGGGGACATTTCCTTGTGTTTTTCCAAGGTCATTTCATTCCCTTGTCCATAACTCTGAAAAACTCAGAAAAATCATCCCAAATCTAAAGCCTTCCAAGGCAAAACTGATATTATAATAATATTCATTAATGTACCAACTCCCAGGCTTAATTTGGTTCAATTCCCTGATTTTTAATTAGTTGAGATAAATTTATACATAAGATAAATGTATATTTAACCTAAGAGAAAAATAAAAGCTTTTCCCACACCGTTCTTTTTTTTTTTTTTTCCCAGTAAAAAAAGATAAAATCAACTTAGCAAAAAATAAAACCCCAAACCGACAGCACATGAAATAATCTACTTTAGATTATCCCAGCAATATTTAGTTGCCCAACAAGCTGCTCACAATAAAAATTACTAAAATTATTAAATTGATAATAAAGGCAGTGTTTTTGGGGACAGTTAAAAGTCTCATTGGTCCCACACAGCTCAGTCAGGTCCTAGAAAAGGGAAAATTCAGCTCAGGTTATTGAAGAGCAGGAAAAGGAAAAATCAGCTGAGGGTTGATTGAATTCCCAACTCATTTTCTGTTCTGGCAGCTGTGGGGTGAAATTCTGGCATTGGTGGAGGGACCACCCCAAATCCTGGGGTAACCTGGGAGCCTTCCCTGCACACCAGTGCCCTCCCCACTCAGAACTGGTCAGACTGGTGGGGCTGGGATGGGGAGACCCCGCAGTGCCCAAGGAGCTGTGGGAATCTCGTCCTTTCCCTCCAGGAATTCTGAATTTCCCTCATTTTGTGCTGCCCCACCCCAGCACTGCCCCCCTGTGCCAGCTCTGTCCAGCAGGAATTGGAGCCCCGAAACCCAGGGGGGTCAGGAATGGTCAGAGGCAGAGGGGAAAGTGACATTTGGTGACAGGGACAGTGAGTGACCCTCGGGGAGCACTGAGTGACCCTCGGGTGCCACCCTCAGTGAGGGGCAGTGACCCTTGGGGTGCCACCCTCAGTGAGCACTGGGTGACTTTCGGGTGCCACTCTCAGTCAGGGGACAGTGACCACTGAGTGACCCTCCGGTGCCACCCTCAGTGAGGGGACAGTGACCACTGAGTGACCCTCGGGTGCCACTCTCAATGAGGGGACAGTGACCAGTGAGTGACCCTCGGGTGCCACCCTCAGTGAGGGGACAGTGAGCACTGAGTGACCCTTGGGTGCCACCCTCAGTGAGGGGACAGTGAGCACTGAGTGACCCTTGGGTGCCACCCTCAATGAGGGGACAGTGAGCACTGAGTGACCCTTGGGTGCCACCCTCAATGAGGGGACAGTGAGCACTGAGTGACCCTCGGGTGCCACCCTCAATGAGGGGACAGTGAGCACTGAGTGACTCTTAGGGACAGTGACCCTCAGGGTGACCCCCGGCTGCCACTCTCAGTGAGGGGACAGTAACCTCTGAGTGACCCTGGGTGACAGTGACCACTGAGTGACCCTGAGGGTGCTGATGCCGAATTTTGCCCCAAAAGGCGAGAATAACTGCTTAAGAGACTCAGCTTAAGTCAAATAAGCAGGAGGTATTTTGTTGCGACGCGTCGGACAAATCACAAAATGGATTTCTAAGTTTTCTGTAACAAAACCAGGCCTTTTATACAGTTTGGATATATGATTACATCAGATCATATACATAATCATATCTTTGCATGAATATTCATATGGGGCGTGGTGTAGGCGGAGTGTGGGCCGGGACACCTCTTTTGAGGATCATCTTGGTGGTCGTTCCGGTTGCCTTCATCATGGGCTGGGGTCTCCTGATGAGTCTTCCTCCTTAAACTTTTGAACTCCTTTCCTAATTTGGCCAATTCCCGGTGTACTTGGCTTGATCTCTATGGCTTGGCAAAGTTCTTAGGGTCAGTTTGACATTGTTGGCTCTTAACATGCTTAGCCCATCAGTTCCCTACCCCTATCTCTCTTTCTTGTCATTGTGTTTCATACTTTAGCCGATTTATTGCTCTAGGTGTTTCCTAAATGCTATGCTTTCTTCAAATGCCTCACATTCTATGTTTTAACTCATTATTTCTTGAAGGCTATCTGTTTTGGGGCTTCAGTGCCACCCTCAGTGAAGGGACAGCACTGAGTGACCCTCGGGGACAGTGAGCACTGAGTGACCCTTGGGGACAGTGAGCACTGAGTGACCCTTGGGGTGCCACCCTCAGTGAGCACTGGGTGACTTTCGAGGTGCCACCCTCAGTGAGGGGACAGTGAGCCCTGAGTGACCCTCAGGGTGTCCCCCCCAGTGAGGGGACAGCACTGAGTGACCCTCGGGGTGCCACCCTCAGTGAGCACTGAGTGACCCTCGGGTGCCACCCTCAGTCCCCACCCTGGGTCACTGTCACCTCCCTGAGGGTCAGCTGGGCTTGGTGCCAGAGGAGACCCCACAGAGACCTGGGTGACACCAGAGACCCCAACACCAGCACTGACCACTGACCTCTGACCACTGACCACATCTGAGAGACCCTCACTGACCTCACTGACCACTGAACCCCACCCCAGGGACCTTCACTGACCACTGACCTGCAGCTGACCACTGACCACTGACCACTGACCCCATCTGGGACCCTCACTGACCTCACTGACCAATGACTACTGACCACTGCACCTTATCTGAGACCCTCACTGACCACATCTGAGACCCTCACTGACCGGTGAACCCCACCCCAGAGACCCTCACTGACCACTGCACCCCATCCAAGGGACCCTCACTGACCACTGACCCCATCTGGGACCCTCACTGACCTCACTGACCAATGACTATTGACCACTGCACCTTATCTGAGACTCTCACTGACCAGTGAACCCCATCTGAGGGACCCTCACTGAACACTGACCACATCCAAGGGACCCTCACTGACCACTGACCCCATCTGAGACCCTCACTGACCTCACTGACCAATGACTACTGACCACTGACCCCATCTGGGACCCTCAATGACCACTGACCCCATCTGGGACCCTCACTGACCACTGACCACTGACCACATCCAAGTGACCCTCACTGATCACATCCAAGGGACCCTCACTGACCTCACTGACCACATCTGAGGGACTCTCACTGACCACTTGTGTTAAAATTTTAGAAGTTTAATGAATGAGTTTAAAAGTTTAATGAGTTTAGTAATGAAAACAGTAATAAAAATTAGGACAATAACAATTTGGACAATCAAAGTTATGACAATAAAAGACAATAAAAAGCAAAGAATTGCGGATGTCCGGGTGCTTTGCACTGTGCCCCAAAGCACCTCTTGCTACCAAAGGATTAACCCTTAAAAGCAATAACCTATTGCATATCCACGGATCTCATGCATGATTCAAACATTCCTTTCACACCACAGTTTCTGAAGTTTCCTGAAGCTTCTGTTCCATTTTAGCTCCCCCCATCTTGTAAATCAGCCTTGGTTCCTCGCAGTCTGAGCTGTCCTGATAAGGAGCAGTAATTCTTCTCGGGGATCTTGGTGTCTGTGCTGTTATCTCTATCCAGATAGGACAATGTGAAAAATTCCTTGATTATCTTATCCATTCCTTGAGCTAGTTGCAAAAAGTCTCTTACATCACATAGTTTTTATTTTAATATTATGCTATAGGTTAAAAACTGTATTTACTGCACTACTTAAAAGAGATTAATACAGCTTGACTTTCTAACATAACATACAGTATTTATTTTAATATTTGCTAAGAGGCAATCATAAAATATGCATTTTTCACAATAACTATATCAGCTATTTCACTGCTATGTTTAAGTTTAGTTAACAACAGAAAAAAGTTAATATTATACTAATATATTACTATAATTATATTATATTAATATAAAACTTTAATATTATACATACGGTGTTCATCTTAAAATTTGTATAAAGCTGATATTGTAAAATGTATTTATAATGGAAGAGAGGGAGGAGAAGGAAGGAAGGAAGGAAGGAAGGAAGGAAGGAAGGAAGGAAGGAAGGAAGGAAGGAAGGAAGGAAGGAAGGAAGGAAGGAAGGAAGGAAGGAAGGAAGGAAGGAAGGAAGGAAGGAAGGAAGGAAGGAAGGAAGGAAGGAAGGAAGGAAGGAAGGAAGGAAGGAAGGAAGGAAGGAAGGAAGGAAGGAAGGAAGGAAGGAAGGAAGGAAGGAAGGAAGGAAGGAAGGAAGGAAGGAAGGAAGGAAGGAAGGAAGGAAGGAAGGAAGGAAGGAAGGAAGGAAGGAAGGAAGGAAGGAAGGAAGGAAGGAAGGAAGGAAGGAAGGAAGGAAGGAAGGAAGGAAGGAAGGAAGGAAGGAAGGAAGGAAGGAAGGAAGGAAGGAAGGAAGGAAGGAAGGAAGGAAGGAAGGAAGGAAGGAAGGAAGGAAGGAAGGAAGGAAGGAAGGAAGGAAGGAAGGAAGGAAGGAAGGAAGGAAGGAAGGAAGGAAGGAAGGAAGGAAGGAAGGAAGGAAGGAAGGAAGGAAGGAAGGAAGGAAGGAAGGAAGGAAGGAAGGAAGGAAGGAAGGAAGGAAGGAAGGAAGGAAGGAAGGAAGGAAGGAAGGAAGGAAGGAAGGAAGGAAGGAAGGAAGGAAGGAAGGAAGGAAGGAAGGAAGGAAGGAAATGTTTTAACACTTGGGGAGGGCTCAGAAATTACTCTGGGGCCACTTTGGGGTCTCTGTTGGTTCTGGCCCTGCTGGGACCCCCTACTCCAAATGAGGTTCTGGGCCAGTGGGGACTGGGGACGTCCCTGAGACTGGGAATGTCCTTTGGGATTGGGAATGTCCCTGGGTCTGGGAATGTCCCTCAGGACTGGGAACGTCCTTTGGGACTTGGAATATCCCTGGGACTGGGAATGCCCCTGGGACTGGGAATGTCCCAGAGATTGGGAATGTCCTTTTGTTCTGGGGATGTCCCTGGGCCTGGGAATGTCCTTCGGGACCGGCACCGTCCCAGCCCCCGGGGTGTGTGTGTGGCGCTGTTGCCGCCGTGCAGGGCCGGTCCCGCTGATATCGGCTCTGCCGGGCGGGATAAGGAGCTCGGTCCCTCCCGCCCGGGCCGCTGCTCTCGGCTCGGAGCCCGGCGGTCCCGGCCCGCTCCCGGCCATGGCCGCGGGGCTCGGGTCCCTCACCGTGTACGTTCCTGTCCCCGCCACGCTCCTGCAGGTACGGGGGGAGCCCCGGCACGGGGGGCTGCGGGTGTGCGGCAGGAGCTCGCTGGGTTTGGGGAGATTTAGGTTTGGGGTGATGGCTCTGTTCAGGAGGTTCTGGTTCTGTTTGGGGGTGCCGGCTCTGTTCAGGGGGTGCCAATTCTGTTTGGGGGTGCTGATTTTGTTTGGGGGTGCTGGTTCTGCTTGGAGGTGCTCGTTCTGTTCGAGGGGGTGCTGCAACTGTGGGGGTTTTGCTGTAGGTTTGGGGGTGCCAGCTCTGTTTGGGGGTGCCGGTTCTGTTTGAGGGTGCTGGTTCTGTTCAGGGGGTGCTGCAGCTGTGAAGGTTTTGCTGTAGGTATCGGAGTGCTTTAGGTTTGAGGGTCCTGGTTCTGTTTTGGGAGTGCTGGTTCTGTTCAGGGGGTGCCGGTTCTGTTTTGGGGGTGCTGGTTCTGTTCAGGGGGTGCCGGTTCTGTTTGGGGGTGCTGGTTCTGTTCGGAGGTGCTTTAGGTTTGGGAGTGCTGGCTCTTTTCAGGGGTTGTTGGTTCTGTTTGGGGGTCCCAGTTCTGTTTTAGGGGTGCTGCAGCTGTGGAGGTTTTGCTGTAGGTATCGGGGTGCTCGTTCTCTTCAGGGCGTGCTGGTCTCTTTGGGGGTGCTTTAGGTTTGGGGTGCCGGCTCCGTTTGGAGGTGCTGATTCTGTTTGGGGTGCTGATTCTGTTCGGGGGTGCTAGTTCTGTTTGGGGGTGCCGGTCCTATTTGGGGATGCCGGTTCTGTTTGGGGGTGCTGGTTCTGGTTGGAGATGCCAGTTCTGTTTCATGGTGTTGGCTCTGTTTTGGGGGCGCTGGTTCTGTTTGGGGGTGCTGCAGCCGTGGAGGTTTTGCTGTAGGTTTGGGATGCTTTACGTTTGGGGGTGCCGGTTCTGTTCAGGGGGTGCTGGTTCTGTTTGGGGGTGCTGGTTCTGTTTGGGGGTGCTGCAGCTGTGGGGGTTTTGCTGTAGGTGTCAGGGCGCTTTAGGTTTGGGTTGCCGGGTCTTTCTGGAGGTGCTGATTCTGTTTTGGGGGGGCTGGTTTTGTTCAGGGGGTGCCGGTTCTGTTTGAGGAGTGCCGGTTCTGTCTTGCAGGTGCTGGCTCTGTTTGGGGGTGCCGATTCTGTTCAGGGGGTGCCGGTTCTGTTTGGGGGTGCCGGTTCTGTTCAGGAGGGGCTGCAGCTGTGGAGGTTTTGCTGTAGGTATCGGGAGGCTTTAGGTTTGAGCGTGCCGGTTCTGTTTTGGGCTGCTGGTTCTGGTTTGGGGCTGCTGGTTCTCTTTGGGGGGTACTGCTGCTGTGGGGGCTTTGCTGTAGCTTTGGGGGTGCTGCAGGTAAGGGCGTGCTTTAGCTGTGGGGGTGCTGTGAGTTTGGGGGTGCCGCTGGCAGCGTTTCACCCGCCCGAGGTGTCAGCCGGGGGTGCCCCTGGGGTTGGGGCGCTGACAGCAAAGCTCCGAGCTGTTGGGGGCTGGGACTCCCCCACCGTTCCTCGATCCCGCGGGGTTCCGGTGGGCTCTGCACCCCAAAACCAGGGAGGCGGGGGGGGCCTGGGGGGCGCGGCCGGGGTGACGCACCCGGAGCTAATTTTGGGGTTCATTTCCAGGTTATTGTCATGTCCAGCCACGAGACCATCCGGGTGCTGGAGGTGGGGGTGGATGGGGACCCCAAAACGGCCGGGGAGGGAGTGGGGGGGTCCCCGGCACAGGGGGGCCCCCCAGGTGTGGAGGACGCTCCCGCCAGCACCCCGAGCTCGTCCGGCGGGGGGGCAGCAGGTGAGAAACCCTTCCCTTCCCTTCCCTTCCCTTCCCTTCCCTTCCCTTCCCTTCCCGGGATCGTTCCCAGCAGTTCCCCATGATTTATTTAAAATATGGATATTGATCTAGTACCGAAATCCAACTGTGACGGACAAAAACTCCTAACAGTTCAAAGTTACAAAGTGGATGTTTATAGTAGGATAACTCCCAAATACACACTGCAATTTACAGGTGATTACAGAGTCCTTTTATCAATACAAGTATTGAACACCCAAAACACAAATACATATTCATAACTTGGGTACATGCCATTCCCAGTATGGATATTGATCTATTGTCGCAGACATTTCTCCACAGAAATCCTTTCTTTCAGATTTCTGTGTCTTCTGGAAGGCAGAGGCCTCAGAAGGGAAGGTAAATAATTGTTATCAGCTGCTGTGGAATGCAATAGGATTCACCTTGATTGGCTCATTTTCTATGTTTATAATTAAGGGCCAATCACCAGTGCAAGCCAGGGGACTGAGTCCTTGGCCACAGCTTTGTTGTGGATTCTTTTCTATCTCTTCCTAGCTAGCCTAGCTGCTCTGCAAAACCTCTCTCTATATTCTTTTTAGTATAACTATAATGTATTATATCATATATTAATAAATCAAGCCTTCTGATTCAAGATACAAGATTCACCGTCTCTCTCTCACCAGCTGCGCCCACTCAGGCGCGGTAATAATCTATGGCTTTTGATATCCAAAATCTATGGATTTTGATATCCATAGATATCAATTCAATACAAGTATTGAATACCCAAAATACAAATGCATATTTTATAACTTTGGTACATCCCATTCCCATTATGGATATTGATCTAGTACCAATATCCAAAAACTCTCTGACAGTTTAGAGTTAGAAAGTGGATGTTTGTTGTGAGATAACTCCCAAATACACACTGCAATTTACAGATGATCACAGAGTCCTTTTATCTATACAAGCATGGAATACCCAAAATGCAAATACTTATTCATAACTTTGGTACATCCCATTCCCAATATGGATATTGATCACTGGATTTTGATGTCCATAGATATCAATTCAATACACGTATTGAATACCCAAAATACAAATGCATATTCATAACTTTGGTACATCTCATTTCCAACATGGATATTGATCTAGTGCCGATATCCAACCGTGAGGGACAAAAACTCTTAACAGTTTAGAGTTAGAAAGTGGATGTTTATTGTGGGATAGCTCCCAAATACACACTGCAATTTACAGGTGATCACAGAGTCCTTTTATCTGTACAGGTATGGAATACCCAAAATACAAATGCATATTCATAACTTTGGTACATCCCATTCCCTGTTTCCCATGGTAATTAGTCCAAAAGCCATTAGGCATGCACAGTTTGTTCCTTGAAATGGGGTCCCTTTCATGGGGAAAGGTCCCAAAATAAGGAAGTAAATGAAGTCTTCCTCCTTCTGACCTTTCTACCTTTTCAATGCAAATGTGACAAATGAACGCGTTGGTAGAACTCCCACTCCCCATCTTCAATTGGTTTCAGAGCAGAGGAGGCCTACAATTGTCTTATGTTCCTAAAATCTATTTATCAGTTTCTATATTCTTCATTATAAACCCAGCTAACCCAACATCGTGCTGACAAGCAATCAATTATTAGTTAACTCTTAACTTCATCAAGGCCTGCCCATTTATTTTAATTAACTCCAATAAAGCTTATCTCTAACTGAAATCTTAGCTCCTCTAAAATCTCTAAATTCCTTAAAGTTTATGCCTCACTCGGGTCTCCCATTCCCGAGATCATTCCCGGCCGTTCCCCGGCTCTCTCCCTCCCGGGATCATTCCCGGTGGCCCCCGTGTCTTTCCCATCCCGGGGTCGTTCCCGGCAGTTCCCTGGGTCTCCCCTGGATCGTTCCCCGGGTCTCTCTGTCCCGGGATTATTCCCGGTGCCCCCCGGCTCTCTCCTTCCCGCGATCGTTCCCGGTTCCCTCTGGGTCTCTCGTTCCCGGCATCGTTCCGTGCGGTTCCCGGGGTCTCCCATTCCCGGGATCGTCGCCAGGTCCCCCTGGGTCTCTCCCTCCCGGGATCATTCCTTGTGCCTCTCGGGTCTCCCGTTCCCCCCGGGATCGTTCCCGGCGTTTCCCCCGAGTCTCTCCTTCCCCCCGGGATCGTTTCCCCCGGGTCTCTTCTTTCCGGGATCGTCCCCGGTTCCCCCGGGTCTCTCGTTCCTGGGATCGTTCCCGGTGCCCCCCTTGTCTCCCATTCCCGGGATCGTTCTTAACAGTTCCCCGGTTCTCTCCATCCCGGGATCGTTCCCGGTGCTCCCCGGGTCTCCCCGGCATCATTCCCGGCGGTTCCCTGGGTCTCTCCCATTCCGGGATCGTTCCCCGCAGTTCCCTGGGTCTTTCCTTCCCTGGATCGTTCCCCCCGGCTCTCTCTCGCTCCCGGATCGTTCCCCACGGTTCCCCCAGATCTCTCCCTCCTGGGATCGTTCCCGGTGCTCCCCTGGTCTCCCATTCCCGGGATCGTTCCCGGCAATTCCCCGGGTCTCCCCTGGATCGTTCCCCCCGGGTCTCTCCTTTCCGGGATCATTCCCGATGTCTCCCGGGTCTCCCATTCCCGGGATCGTTCCCAGCAGTTCCCTGGGTCTCTCCTTCCCTGGATCATTCCCTGTGCCCCCCATTGTTTCTCCTTCCCGGGATCGTTCCCTCCCGGATCTCTCCCTCCCAGGATCGTTCCCGGTTCCCTCTGGGTCTCTCGTTCCCGGCATCGTTCCATGCGGTTCCCCAGGGTTTCCCACTCCCGGGATCATTCCCGGTGCCTCTCGGGTCTCTCCCTCCTGGGATCGTTCCCGGTTCCCCCTGGGTGTTTCCCTCCCGGGATCGTTCCCGGTGCTCCCCGGCTCTCCCATTCCCGGGATCGTTCCCGGGTCCCTCCCTGGAGCCAAGGCTGTGTCTGGTTTGTGTCACCTGGGCTGCTCCGCGGTCCTGCTGCGGGTCCTCCCCCCGCCAGCTCCCGTTTTGGGGAGATCCCGCTTTATTCCTCACTGCTTGCTGGCCAGCGCCCCAAATCCGGCAGGACACACCCCTGTCCCCTGTCCGTGTCCCCTGTCACCTGCCCCCCGTCACCTGTCCCTGTCTCCTGTCCCCTGTCACCTGTCCCTGTCACCTGCCCCCCGTCACCTGTCCCTGTCTCCTGTCCCCTGTCACCTGTCCCCTGTCCCCTGTCCCATCCTCTCTCCTGCCGAGGAAGGATGCCACCCCCGGGTGTTGGTGGCTGTCACCGCCCTGGTCACACCGGGGCTGGTCCGGATCCCTGCCCCTCCTGCGTCCCCTCCCCGGGCTCTGAGCGCATCTGAGCACACCTGGGGGAGGCCGTGCAGAGTTTGGGTGTCTCCCCCTGACCCCCACCCGTTCTCCCCCAGGTAAAGCCAAAGCAGCGTCGCCCGCCCCGGTGGCCTCGAGCCCCGCCCCGAGCCAGCCCGGCGTGACACACCTGGCCGTGCAGGCCACGCCACAGGTAACTGTCCCCCGGGGCTGGGGGGCATGGGGGACCCCGGGGGAGGTGGCCGCAGGCAGGGGGTGGCCAGGTAAGGGGGATCCCTTTTGTCCCCCCACGCAGAACTGGGGAAGAAGGGAAGCTCCGGGTGCCCCTTGTGTCCCTATGGAGAAGGGGTTCAGGGGTAGGGAGGACCCCGAGGTGAAGGGGATCCCCTCTCTGCCCCCCATCCCCACACAGCGGGGTCAGCAGTAGTGGGGGGACCCCTTAATCCCCTCCAGAGAGGCTCCACAGCCCCCCAGTGCCCCCCAGTTCACAGAGCTCCCCACGGAGAGGGGTTCCCAGTTCAGGGGGGCTCCCCCTTTGCTTCCCCCGCCCCACAGATTCACCAGGGAGCCCCCCAGTTACCCGAGGGATTCCCAGTACAGGGGGGCTCCCCCTTTGCCCCCCCCCAGAGGATTCCCCGGGGATTTCCCCTTTGCCCCCCCCCCAGAGGGATTCCCTGGGGGTTCCCCCTTTTCCCCCTCCCCCGAGGGATTCCCTGGGGGTTCCCCCTTTTCCCCCTCCCCCGAGGGATTCCCTGGGGGTTCCCCCTTTTCCCCCTCCCCCGAGGGGTGTCCCAGGCGGGGCGGGGGGGCCCCGCGGGGGTTTCCCTGATGCTGAGCAGGGCGTTGATTTGTGTTTCTCTTTCAAATCTCATTTATCTCCGCAGGTGTTGGCTCAGGAAAGCTTAGCCACAGGTGTGACAGGAGTAATGGTTCCGGCAGGGACAGTTACTCAACCTCTTCTTATCCCCATCAGTATTGCAGGTCAGGTGACAGGCCAGCAGGCGCTGGCCCTGGTGACAATTCCCACAGCAACGCTCGCCGCGCTCCCGGGACTGACGCCGGCGGCACCTGCGGGGGCGATTTTCAAACCGCCCGTAGCCAATCTCACAGGTAACCCCGCCCGGAGCGGCCGGACCGCGGCAGCGGCACCGGGATCTGACAGAGAACGGGAAGAGTTGGGGCTCCAGGTGCTACCGGGATCTGAGAGGAGAACGGGAAGAGTTGGGGCTCCAGGTGCTACCGGGATCTGACAGAGAACGGGAAGAGTTGGGGCTCCAGGTGCTACCGGGATCTGAGAGGAGAACGGGAAGAGTTGGGGCTCCAGGTGCTACCGGGATCTGACAGAGAACGGGAAGAGTTGGGGCTCCAGGTGTGGCTGCCGGAGCCCAATGGGCTTGGGAGATTTGAGTATTGAGCTGTAGATTTGGGGCTCCAGGTGTGAAACCTGGTGTAGATTTGGGGCTCCAGGTGTAGCTGCAGGAGCCAAATGGGCTTGGACTTGGGGGATTTGAGTATCAAGGTGCAGCTTTGGGGCTCCAGGTGAGGCACCTGGTGTAGATCTCCACATGCGACACCTGGTGTAGATTTGGGGCTCTAGGTGTGGCTCCAGGAGGGCTCTGAAATGGGCTTGAGTTTGGGGGATTTGGGTATCAAATAAGGAGTAGTTTTGAGGCTCCAGGTGTGGCATCTGGTGTAGATTTCCAGGTGTGGCACCTGTTGGAGATTTAGGACTCTACATGTGGCACCTGATGGAGATTTGGGGCTCCAGGTGTGGCTGCAGAAGCCAATGGGCTTGGGAAATTTGAGTATGGAAGGCGTAGCTTTGAGGGTCCACCTGTGGCACCTGGTGTAGATTTGGGGTTGCAGGTGTGGCCTCTGGAGTATATTTCCACATGTGGTCCCTGGTGTACATTTGAGGCTCCACCTGTGGCACTTGGTGGAGATTTGGGGCCCCAGGTGTGGCTGCAGGAGGGCTCTGAAATGGGCTTGAATTTGGGGGATTTGAGTATAAAAGGTGAAGATTTGGGGCTCCAGAAGTGACACCTGGTGTATCTTTGAGGCTCCACCTGCGGCACGTGCTGTAGATTTGGGGCATCAGGTCTGGAAGCAACAGGTCCTTACAACAGGTGAGGTCCAGGTAGATTTGGGGCTGCAGGTGTGGCTGGAGAAGCCCAATGGGCTTGGACTTGGTGGATTTGAGTATCAAGGTGTAGCTTTGAGGCTCCACTTGTTGTAGATTTGGGCCTCCAGGTGTAGCACCTCGTGTAGATTTGAAGCTCCAGGTATGGCTACAGGAGGGCTCTGAAATGGGCTTGGATTTGAGTATAAAAGGTGCAGCTTTCAGGCTCCAGGTGTGGCCCCTGGTTTAGATTTGGGGCTCCAGATGTGGCACCTCGTTTAGATTTGGGGCTCCATGTGTGGCACCTGGTGTAGATTTCAGGCTCCAGGAGCTGAATGGGTTTGGACTTGGGGGATTTGAGTACCAAAGATGTAGCTTTGAGGCTCCAGGTGTGGCACCTGGTGCAGACTTGGGGCTCCAGAAGTGACACCTGGTGTAGCTTTAAGACTCCAGGTGTGGCACCTGATGGAGATTTGGGGCTGGCTCCAGGGGTGGCACCTGGTGTATATTTTGGGGCTCCACCTGTGGCACCTGGTGTAGCTTTGGGGTTCCAGGTGTGACACCTGGTATAGATTTGGGGCTCCAGGTGTGGCACGTGCTTACAACAGATGAGGTCCAGGTAGTTTTGGGGCTCCAGGTGTGGCTGTGGTAGCTGAATGGGCTTGGACTTGGGGATTTGAGTATCGAAGGTGCAGCTTTGAGGCTCCACCTGTGGCACCTGGTGTAGCTTTGAGGCTCCAGATGTGGCACCTGGTGCAGATTTGGGGCTCCAGGTGTGGTACCTGGTTTAGGGCTCCAGGTATGACACCTAATGTAGATTTGGGGCTCCAGGTGTGGTTGCAGGAGGTGCAAATCTCACCAGGTTTGAGGCTCCTGGTGTAGATTTGGGGTTTCACCTGTGGCACAAGCTTTTGCAACAGTAGAAGTCCAGGTAGATTTGGGGCTCCGGGTGTGGCTGCAGGAGCCCAATGGGCTTGGGGGATTTGAGTATGGAAGCTGTAGCTTTCAGGCTCCAGGTGTAGCACCTGGTTTAGATTTGGTGCTCCAGGTGTGGCATGTGATGCAGATTTAGGGCTCCAGATGTGGCTCCTGGTGTAGCTTTGAGGCTCCAGATGTGGCACCTGGTGTAGATTTTCAGATGTAGCACCTGGTGTAGATTTGGGGCTCCAGGTGCTGCTGCAGCTTCAGGAACCCAATGGGCGTGGGGGATTTGAGTATCAAGGTGTAGCTTTGAGGCTCCAGATGTGGCGCCTTGTAGATTTGGGGTTCCATATGAGGTACCTGGTGCAGATCTGGGGCTCCAGGTGTGGCGTCTAGTGTAGATATGGGGCTCTGGAAGTGACACCTGGTGTAGATTTGAGGCTCCATGTGTGGCCCCTGGACTAAATTTCCAGATGTGGCCCCTAATCTAGATTTGAGGCTCCAGGTGTCACACCTGGTGTAGATTTGGGGCTCCAGGTGTGGCTGCAGCAGGGCTTTGAAATTTGGGGGATTTGAGTATCAAGGTGTAGCTTTGAGGCTCCACCTGTGGCACCAGGTGTAGATTTAGGGCTCTAGAAGTGACACCTTGTGTAGATTTGGGGCTCCAGCTGTGGCACCTCGTTTAGATTTGGGGTTCCACATGTGGCACCTGGTGCAGATTTGGGGCTCCAGATGCAGCTGCAGTTTCAGGAGCCCAATGGGCTTGGACTTGAGGGATTTGAGTATCGAAGGTGTAGCTTTGAGGCTCCAGATGTGACACCTGTTGGGGATTTAGGACTCCGCCTGTGGCACCTGCTGTAGATTTGGTGCTCCAGGTGTGGCACCTGGTGTAGATTTCCAGATGTGATGCCTGGTGTAGATTTGGGGCTCCAGATGCAGCTTCAGGAGCCCAATGGGCTTGGACTTGCGGGATTTGAGTACCGAAGGTGTAGCTCTGAGGCTGCAGGTGTGGCACCTGCTGTAGATTTGGGGTTCCACATGTGGCACCTGGTGCAGATTTGGGGCTCCAGGTGTGGTACCTGGTTTAGGGCTCCAGGTATGACACGTGCTTGCAACAGGTGAGATCCAAGTAGATTTGGGGCTCCAGGTGTGACACCTGCTGTAGATTTGGGGCTCCAGGTGTGGAACCTGGTGTAGATTTGGGGCTCCAGGTGTGGAACCTGCTGTAGATTTGGGGCTCCAGGTGTGGAACCTGGTGTAGATTTGGGGCTCCAGGTGTGGAACCTAGTGTAGATTTGGGGCTCCAGGTGTGACACCGGCTGTAGATTTGAGACTCCAGGTGTGACACCTGCTGTAGATTTGGGGCTCCAGGTGTGACACCTGCTGTAGATTTGGGGCTCCAGGTGTGCCTGCAGCTTCAGGAGCCCAGCGGGCTTGGATTTGGGAGATTTCAGTATCAAGGTGTAGCTTTCCGACTCCAGGTGTAGCACCTGCTGTAATTTTGGAGCTCCAGGTGTGGCTGCAGGAGTCCAATAGGCTTGGGCTTGGGGGATTTGAGTATCGAAGTGTAGGTTTGAGGCTCCACCTGTGGCACCTGCTGTAGATTTGGGGTTTCAGGTGTGGCTGCAGGAGCTGAATGGGCTTGGACTTGGGGATTTGAAAACCGAAGGTGTAGCTCTTTGAGACTCCAGCTGTGGCTCCAGGTGCAGATTTGGGGCTCCAGGTGCAGCTCCAGATGCAGATTTAGGGCTCCGGGTGCAGATTTGGGGCTCCAGGTGTGGCTCCAGGTGCAGATTTTTGGCTCCAGGTGCAGATTTTGGTTCCAGGTGCAGACTTGGAGCTGCAGGTGCAGATTTGGGGTTCCAGGTGTAGTTCCAGGTGCAGATTTGTGGCTCCAGGTGCAGATTTGAGGCTCCAGGTGGGGCTCCAGGTGCAGATATGGGGCTCCAGGTGTTGTTCCAGGTGCAGATTTGAGGCTCCAGGTGCAGATTTGGGGCTCGAGGTGCAGATTTGGGGCACCAGGTGCAGATATGGGGCTCCAGGTGCAGTTCCAGGTGCATATTTGAGGCTCCAGGTGCAGATTTTTGGCTCCAGGTACCAATTTGGGGCTCCAGGTGCAGATTTGGGACTCCAGGTGCAGCTCCAGGTGCAGGTTTGGGGCTCCAGGTGTAGCACCAGGTGCAGATTTGGGATTCCAGGTGTAGTTCCAGGTACCGATTTGGGGCTCCATGTGCAGATTTGGGGCTCCAGGTGGGGCTCCAGGTGTAGTTCCAGATGCAGATTTGGGCTCCAGGTGCAGATTTGGGCTCGAGAATGTGAATCCCACAGGGAGTGGCAATGAGCATCTGGATGATTTGGGGCTCCAGGTGTGGCGCTAGGTGCAGATTTGAAGCTCGAGGTGCGGATTTGGGGTTCCAGGGGCAGATTTGGGGCTCCAGGTGCAGATTTTTGGCTCCAGGTGCAGATTTGGTGCTCCAGGTGTGGCACCAGGTGCAGATTTTTGGCTCCAGGTGCAGATTTGGGATTCCAGGGGCAGATTTGAGGCTTCAGGTGAGGCTCCAGGTGCAGATTTGGGGTTTCAGGTGCACATTTGGGACTCCAGGTCCAGGTTTGAGGTTCCAGGTGTGCCCCCCCCGCCACACCAGTGTGAACACCTCCAGGTGTGGACGGGGAGGGATCGACCCCATCTCTGGGTGGCTTTAGCGACGCTGCACCTGTGCCAGGTGTGTCGGGGCCATTTCGGGCAGCAGCCCCGGGTGCAGGTGACCCCCGCGGGAGGGAGGGGACACCCGGGGGGCTGGGCGGGGACGCGGGCGCGTTGTGGCGGTGCCGGTGCCATCACTGACGGTGTCTCCGTCTCTCCGCAGCCGCCGCCGTGCTCAGCCCCGCCGTCCCGGCCGTGCCCGCGGTGCCGGCGCCGCGCCCGCCCCCGGGGCAGCCCCCGCTGCTGCCCCAGCCCCCCCCGGCGCCCACCCCCCCAAAGGAGCCCCCGGTGGCCGTGCAGCCCCAGATCGCCGGACTGGCCTTTAACCCCGGCATTGTAAGGAGCGAGCCCGGCCCGGGCCGGGAATGGCGGGGCCGGGGCCGTGCCTCAGTTTCCCCGGGCAGGATCCCAGTCCCGGGGCCCAGAACGAGATCCCTGCCTCAGTTTCCCTAGCGAGGAATCCAGCCCCCGTGTCCCAGTATAGGATCCCAGCCTCAGTTTCCCCAGGCAGGATCCCACTCTGTTTCCACACGGCAGATTGTGACCTCAGTGTCCCTGGAGAGGATCCCTGCCTCAGTTTCCCTGTGCAGGAACCCTGCCTCAGTTTCCCCAAGCAGGATTCTGGTCTCAGTTTCCCCAGAACATGATCCCTGCCTCAGTTTCGCCAGGCAGGATCCCAGCCCCGGGCCCAGAACGAGATCCCAGCCTCAGTTTCCCCAGAACAGGATCCCTGTCTCAGTTTCCCAGGTGGGATCCCTGCCTCAGTTTCCCCAGTGCAGGATTCCATCCCCGGGCCCAGAACAGGATCCCTGCCTCAGTTTCCCCAGGCAATGTGCACAATCCCAGCCTGGTTTTACAGGCAAGATCCCAGCCTCAGTTTCCCCAGACAGGATTCCAGCCCCGGGGCCCAGAACAAAATTCCTGCCTCAGTTTCCCCAGAACATGATCCCAGCCTCAGTTTCCCCGGGCAGGATCCCAGCCCCAGGCCCAGAACGAGATCCCAGCCTCAGTTTCCCCAGAACAGGATCCCTGCCTCAGTTTCCCCAGGCAGGATTCCACCCCCTGTGTCCCAGAACAGGATCTCTGCCTCAGTTTCCCAGGCAATGTTCAGTTTCCCTGTGCACAATCCCAGCCTGGTTTTACAGGCAAGATCCCTGCCTCAGTTTCCCCGGGCAGGATTCCAGCCCTGGGGCCCAGAACAAAATTCCTGCCTCAGTTTCCCCAGAACATGATCCCAGCCTCAGTTTCCCTGGGCAGGATCCCAGCCCCAGGCCCAGAACGAGATCCCTGCCTCAGTTTCCCCAGAACAGGATCCCTGCCTCAGTTTCCCCAAGCAGGATTCTGGTCTCAGTTTCCCCAGAACGAGATCCCTGCCTCAGTTTCCCCAGGCAGGATTCCAGCCCTGGGGCCCAGAACGAAATTTTTGCCTCAGTTTCCCCAAGCAGGATTCTGGTCTCAGTTTCCCCAGAACACGATCCCTGCCTCAGTTTCCCCAGGCAGGATTCCAGCCCCCATTTCCAAGAACAAGATCCCAGCCTCAGTTTCCCTGTGCAGGATCCCTGCCTCAGTGTCCCTGGAGAGAATCCCTGCCTCAGTTTCCCCACGATAAGATCCCAGGTGGGATCCCATCCTCAGTTTCCCCAAGCAGGATCCCTGCCTCAGTTTCCTCAGAACACAATCCCAGCCTCAGTTTCCCCAGGCAGGATCCCAGCCCCGAGGCCCAGAATGGGATCCCTGCCTCAGTTTCCCCAGAACAGGATCCCTGCCTCAGTTTCCCAGGTGGGATCCCAGCCTCAGTTTCCCCAGTGCGGGATTCCAGTCCCCCTGTCCCAGAAGGAGATCTCAGCCTCAGTTTCCCCAAGCAGGATTCCAGCCTGATTTTACGTGCAAGATCCCTGCCTCAGTTTCCCTGAACTCAATCCCTGCCTCAGTTTCCCCAATGCAGGATTCTGGACTCAGTTTCCCTGGGCAGGATCCCTGCCTCAGTTTCCCCGAACTCAATCCCAGCCTCAGTTTCTCTGAATTCAATCCCTGCCTCAGTTTCCCCAGTGCAGGATTCCAGCTTCAGTTTCCCCAGAACACAACCCCTGCCTCAGTTTGCCTGAACTCAATCCCAGCCTCAGTTTCCCCACCCCAAGAAGCTGCAGCTCTGCTTTGGGCCGCTCCCAGCAGATGGATTTATGGATTTATGGATTTAGGGATTTATGGATTTATGGATTTAGGAACCCCCAGGGACTCCAGCGGCCACTGGGAGGGCGGTACATCCCCCGGGGGTCCCGGTGCCCCCCGGCCCCGCTCTGACCCCGTTTCCATCCCGCAGCTCACGGCGGCTCTGGGGGCGCAGCCGCAGATCCTGGGGTCCCTCAGCGCCCCCCCCGTGATCGCCACCCCCCTGCCCAGCGTGCAGGGGATCCCGGGGCAGCTGCTGAGCACCGCCCAGGGCCAGGTACGCGGGGTCACCTGTCCGTGCCCCCCCCGGGGCGGTGACACCTGGGGCGGGGGTCCCGGCTGCTCCTGGGGCCGTGTCCCCCCTCGGGGCCGGTTTTTGGGGTCCCCCATCACTGTGTCCCCCCCCATGTGATCGGGACCCTACCATGGGCCGTGGCCCCCCCCTCGGAGCGGTGTTTCGGGGTCCCCCATCACTGTGTCCCCCCGCAGGTGATCGGGACCCTGCCGTGGCCCCCGTACCCCCCTCGGGGTGGGTGTTTGGGGTCCCCCATTTCTGTGTCCCCCCCCAGGTGATCGGGACCCTGCCGTGGGTCGTGGCCCCCCCCGGGGTGGCCGCGGCCGCCCCCGCGCCGGCCCCGCCCAGCCTGCAGGTGACAGCGGTGACCCCGCAGCTGCTGCTGAACGCGCAGGGCCAGGTGATCGCCACGCTGGGCGCCACGCTGGCCACGGGGACAGCCCTGGCCGCCGCCCCCCCCGCGCCCGCCCCCGGCAAGAAAAACGGCCCCGCTGAGCAGCCCCCCATCAAGAGCGAGGTGAGGCCGCACCCCGAGAGCCCCTGAGCCCCCCGAGACACCCTGGGACCCCCTGAGCCCCCCCCAGTCATCCCCGAGACCCCCGAGTCACCCTGAGTCACCCTGAGTTACCCCGAGACCCCCCGAGTCACTCCGAGACCCCACGAGTCATCCTGATCCCCCCAAGACACCCTGAGCCCCCCGAGCCCCTCGAGTCACCTCAAGACCTCCCCAAGTCACCCTGAGACCGTCTGAGCCCCCCAAGTCACCTTGACCCTCCCCCGAGACCCCCCAAGTCACCCCAAGCCCCCCGAGTCAGGGTCAGCCCCCAGGTTACCCCGCAAGTCACTCCTGGGTTCCCCCCCCCAGGCCCCCAGGTCATCCCTGGGTCCCTCCAAGTCCCCCCATGTCACCCCCGTGTCCCCCCACGTCCAGCTTCCCCACTGGTCTCCCCCAGGTCCCCCCATGTCACCCTCGGTCCCCCCAGGTAACCTCCGGTCCCCTCAGGTGATCCTCAGTCCCCTCCATGTCACCCCAGGTCCCCCCCATGTCACCCCTGGGTCACCCCCATTCACCCCTGGGTCCCCCCAGGTCCAGCCCATCCAGCCGGCCCCCGCGGGGGTGGGGCCGAGCCCCCCGGCCGTGCCCAAGGTGTCGGTGCCGCCATCGCCGGGGCCCGGCCCGGGCTCCGAGACCCCGACCGTGAGCCAGCTGGTGGCCAGTGAGTGGTGGGGGCGCTGGGGGGACTGGGGGAACTGGGGGGACTGGGGGGACTGGGTGGAACTGGGGGCACTGGTGGCCAGTGAGTGGTGGGGGCGCTGGGGGGGACTGGGGGAACTGGGGGGACTGGTAGAACTAGGGGCACTGGGAGAACTAGGAGTGCTGGGGGTACTGGGAGCACTGGGAGTGCTGGGGGCACTGGGAGCACTGGTGGCCAGTGAGTGCTGGAGGCACTGGGGGGGCACTGGGAGCACTGGGAGCAATGGGAGCCCTGGGGGCACTGGAGGCACTGGGGGCACTGGAGGGACTGGGGGCACTGGGGGCACTGGAGGGACTGGGGGCACTGGAGGGACTGGGGGCACTGGGGGCACTGGAGGGACTGGGGGCACTGGGGGCACTGGAGGCACTGGGGGCACTGGAGGGACTGGTGGCCGCTGGGGAGCACTGGGAGAAATGGGAGCACTGGGGGGACTGGGGGCCGCTGGGGAGCACTGGGGGCCGCTGGGGAGCACTGGGAGCACTGGGGGCACTGGGAGCACTGGTGGCCAGTGAGTGCTGGGGGCACTGGGAGCAGTGGGAGAACTGGGAGCACTGGGAGCGCCGCGGGGACTGGGGACACTGGGGGGACTGAGGGCACTGGGAGAATTGGGAGTACTGGGAGCACTGGGGGCACTGGGAGAATTGGGGGCACTGGGAGCACTGGAGGGACTGGGAGGGGGGTGGCAGGGGCTGGCACAGCTGGCACGGGGGGGTGGGCTCAGGGGGGACAGTGGGAAGGGGCATGGCAAGAACTGGGATTGCGTGGGGAGAGGGATTAATGGGATCTGAGGTCCCCTGGTAATAGTGGGGTCTGGAAAGTGTTGGGAAGATCAGAGTGTGGGATCCCTGGGAAGAGATAAGATGGACTGTGGGAAAAAGGGATAATGGGGTGTGGGGTCCCTGGGAGGAAGATAATGGGGTCTGGGGTCCCCTGGCGATAGTGGGGTCTGGACAGTTTTGGGAAGAGAGAGATCAGAGTGTGGGATCCCTGGGAAGAGAATAACGAAGTGTGGGAGGAGATAAGAAGAACTGGGGGAGGAGATAAGTGGGACTGTGGGAAAAAGGGATAATGGGGTCTGGGATTCCTGAGCAGAGAAATAAGGGGAACTGGGAAGAGGGATAACAGGGACTGGGATCCCCTGGTAATTACAGGGACTTCCCCTGGAAAGGGTTGGGAAGAGAGATGTCAGTCTGGGATCCCTGGGAGGAGAATAACAAAGTGTGGGATCCCTGGGCACAGATAAGAGGGACTGTGAGAAAAAGCGATAATGGGGTCTGGGGTCCCTGGGAAGAGGGGTTATGGGGTCTGAAGTCCCTGGGGAAAGGGGTAATGAGGGTCTGGGGTCACTGGGCAGAGGAATAAGGGGAACTGGGAGGAGAGATAACAGGGCCTGGGGTCTTTGGGATTACCAGAGTCAGGGAACCACCGGGAGGAGGAAGCGCTGGGTCTGGGGTCCAGGGGAAAAGGGATAACAGGGACTGAGGTCCCTGGGCACTGCAGGCTCTGCGATCTGGGCACAGCAGGTCTGGGGTTCCTGGGCACAGGGGTTCTGGGGTCTGGGGCACAGCAGGTTCTGGGGTCCCTGGGCAGGTTCCCCTGGGCACAGCAGGCTCTGGGTCCCTGGGCACAGCAGGTCTGGGCTCTGGACACAGCCGGTTCTGGAGTCTGGGGCACTGCAGGCTCTGGGTTCCTGGGCACTGCAGGCTCTGGGTTCCAGGGCACTGCAGGCTCTGGGGTCCCCTGGGCAGGTTCCCCTGGGCACAGCGGGCTCTGGGTTCCTGGGCACAGCAGATTCTGGTGTCCCCTGGGCACAGTGGGCTCTGGGATCTGGAGGCCCTGCAGGCTCTGGGGTCCCTGGGCACTGCAGGTTTGGGGTCCCTGGGCAGGTTCCCCTGGGCACAGCAGGCTTTGGGGTCCCCGGCCTCAGGCTCACCCCCCCCCGTGCCCCCCAGAGCCCCCTGCCCCGCCCAGCGCGGAGGAGGACGGGATCAACCTGGAGGAAATCCGGGAATTCGCCAAGAACTTCAAACTGCGGCGCCTCTCGCTGGGGCTGACCCAGACCCAGGTGGGGCAGGCGCTGACGGCCACCGAGGGCCCCGCCTACAGCCAGTCTGCCATCTGCAGGTATTGTCACCTGAGGGGACAGGTAATGGCACCTGGGGGACAGGGACAGGGCCAGGGCCAGGGACAGGGACAGGGACAGGGACAGGGACAGGGCCATCTGCTGGTATTGGCACCTGGGGGACAGGTAATGGCACCTGGGGGGACAGGTAATGGCACCTAGGGACAGGGACAGGGCCATCTGCAGGTATTGTCACCTGAGGGGACAGGTAATGGCACCTGGGGGGACAGGTAATGGCACCTGGGGGACAGGGACCGGGCCAGGGACAGGGCCATCTGCAGGTATTGTCACCTGAGGGGACAGGTAATGGCACCTGGGGGACAGGGACAAGTAATGGTACCTGGGGGGACAAGGGCAGGTATTGTCACCTGGGGACACGGACAAGGGCAGGGACAGGGACAGGTAATGGCACCTGGGGCGACAGGGACAGGGACAGGTAATGTCACCTGAGGGGATGGGGACAGGGACAGGGCCATCTGCAGGTAATGGCACCTGAGGGACAGGTAATGGCACCTGGGGGACAGGGACAGGTATTGTTACCTGAGGGGACAGGTAATGGCACCTGGGGACAGGTAATGGCACCTGGGGGACAGGGACAGAGACAAGTAATGGCACCTAGGGACAGGGACAGGTAATGTCACCTGAGAGGCCATCTGCAGGCATTGGCACCTGGGGACAGGTAATGGCACCTGGGGGAACAGGGACAGGGACAGGGCCATCTGCAGGTATTGTCACTTGGGGGACAGGGACAGGTAATGGCACCTGGGGGACAGGGTCAGGTATTGTCACCTGAGGGGACAGGTAATGGCACCTGAGGGGACAGGGACAGGGACAGGTAATGTCACCTGAGTGGATGGGGACAGAGACAGGGACAGGGCCATCTGCAGGTAATGGCACCTGTGGGACAGGGACAGGTAATGGGGGGTCATCTGCAGGTAATGGTACCTGAGGGGATGGGAACGGGGACAGGGACAGGGACATTTGCAGATAATGTCACCTGGGAGACAGGTAATGGCACCTGGGGGGACATCTGCAGGTAATGGCACCTGGGGGGACAGGGCTAGGACAGGGCCAGCTGCAGGTGAGGGGACAGGACAGTGACAGGGCCAGGCCCAGGGACAGGAGGAGGAAAGGGGAAAAGATGGAAAATTGGGGAAGGGAGAGGTGGAGAAAGGGAGGAAAACGGGAGGAAATTGGAGAGAAGAAGGAAAAGTCTGGGAAAGGAGGAAAAGCTGAGAATGGGGAAAGTGGTGAAAAGGAAAATTGGGAAAGGGAGGAGAGGGGGAGGGAGGGGAACTGGAGAAAAAGGAAAATGGGCAAGGGAGGAAAATGGGACAGAGGAGGAAAGTGAGATAAAAGGAGCGAAATGGACAAAGGAAGAAAGTGAAAAAAGGAAGGAAATGGGCAAAGGAAAAAACTGAGAGAAAAGGAAGGGAATGGGCCAAGGAGGAAGGTGAGGAAGGGAAGGAATGGGCCAAGGAGGAAGGTGAGAAAAGGAGGGAATGGGCCAAGGAGGGTGCTGGGCGTTGCTCCCCCCTCACTGTCACCCCCAGTCCCAGCCTGCTGTCCCCTTGTCCCCATCCCTGAGGGTCTCCTGTGGCCTCCACATCCCCTCAGGTTTGACAGGGTGGAGTCAGCCCCAAGACATCCCTGCCCAGTGTCCCCTGTGTCCCCTCTGAATGTCCCTGAATGTCCCCTGAGTGTCCCATGTCCCCCCTGAGTGTCCCCTGTGTCCCCCTCTAAGTATCCCCATGTCCCCTTAGGTTCAAGAAGCTGGACATCATGCTGAGTGTCCTCTGTGTGTGCCCTGAGTGTCCCCTGTGTCCCCCCTGTGTCCCTGCAGGTACGAGAAGCTGGACATCACGCCCAAGTGTCTCCTGTGTCCCCCCTGAGTGTCCCCATGTCCCTATGTCCCCCCAGGTTCGAGAAGCTGGACATCACTCTGTGTCCCCTGAGTGTCCCTTGCATGTCCCCTGAGTGTCCCCATGTCCCCATGTCCCCAGGTTCGAGAAGCTGGACATCACGCTGAATGTCCCCTGAGTGTCCCCTAAGTGTCCCCTGAGTGTCCACATGTCCTGTGTCCCCTGAGTGTCCCCTGAATGTCCCCATGTCCCCTTAGGTTCGAGAAGCTGGACATCACACTGAGTGTCCCCTGTGTGTCCCCTGAGTAGTGTGCCCTGAGTGTCCCCATGTCCCCAGGGTCGAAAAGCTGGACATCATGCTGAGTGTCCCCTCAGTGTCCCCTGTGTCCCCCCAGGTTCGAGAAGCTGGACATCACACTGAGTGAACCCTGAGTGTCCCCCCTGTGTCCCCATGTCCCCGCAGGTTTGAGAAACTGGACATCCCCCCTGTGTCCCCTGAATGTCCCCTGAGTGTCTCCATGTCCCGCCAGGTTCGAGAAGCTGGACATCACGCTAAGTGTCCCCTGAGTGAACCTTGCATGTCCCCCTGTCCCCGCAGGTTCGAGAAGCTGGACATCACTCCCCAATGCACCCCCTGAATGTCCCCATGTCCCCTTAGGTTCAAGAAGCTGGACATCACGCTGAGAGTCCCCTGAGTGTCCCCTGAGTGTCCCCTCTGTGTCCCTGCAGGTTCGAGAAGCTGGACATCGCTCTGAGTGTCCCGAATGTCCCCCCTGAATGTCCCCATGTCCCCTTAGGTTCGAGAAGCTGGACATCACGCTGAATGTCCCCTGAGTGTCCCCTCTGTGTCCCCAGGTTCGAGAAGCTGGACATCACTCTGAGTGTCCCGAGTGTCCCCCCTGAATATCCCCATGTCCCCTTAGGTTCGAGAAGCTGGACATCACGCTGAATGTCCCCTGAGTGTCCCCTCTGTGTCCCCAGGTTCGAGAAGCTGGACATCACGCCCAAGAGCGCGCAGAAGCTGAAGCCGGTGCTGGAGAAGTGGCTGCGGGAGGCGGAGCAGCGGCAGCGCGAGGGGCAGCAGCACCTGCTGGAGTTCGTGGGCGGCGAGCCGGGCAAGAAGCGCAAGCGCCGCACCTCGTTCACGCCGCAGGCGCTGGAGGCGCTCAACGCGCACTTCGAGCGCAACGCGCTGCCCACGGGCGCGGAGATCACGCGCATCGCGCAGGAGCTGCGCTACGAGCGGGAGGTGGTGCGGGTGTGGTTCTGCAACCGCCGCCAGACGCTCAAGAACACCAGCAAGCTGAACGTGTTCCATGTGCCCTGAGGGCCGCGCCCGGCCCGGCTCTGCCCCGCCGACACCGACACCGGGACCGGACCGGACCGGACCGGGTGCAGCAGCGCCCGGGGCGCCGGGCTGGGAGCGCTGGGAGCGCCCGCGGGTCCGCCCCGGCTCCTGCCACAGCACTTTGGGCACTGCTCTGTCCCTCTGCCACCTGGTTCTGTCACCGCACCTGTACCCGTGTCACCTGGTTCTGTCACCGCACCTGTCCCTGTGTCACCTGGTTCTGTCACCACATCTGTACCTCTGTCCACCATGACTGTATCTGTGTCCATCCCCGCTCTGCCCCTCAGCAAATACCAGTGCCCCGAGCTGGGAGTGCCCCCGGCTCCATCCCAGCTCCTGCCAGCAGCACTTTGGGCACTGCTCTGTCCCTCTGCCACCTGGTTCCGTCACCGCACCTGTCCCTGTGTCACCTGTTCCATCGACACACCTGTCCCTGTGTCACCTGTTCCATCACCACACCTCTACCTGTGTCACCTGTTTCTGTCACCACACCTGTCCCTGTGTCACCTGGTTCCATCACCACACCCGTGCCTGTGTCAACCATGCCTGTACCCATGTCCAGCACACCTGTAGCTGTGCCCAGGTCCTTACCTGTGTCCACCATGCCCATACCTGTGTCCACCACACCTGTACCCATGTCTACCATGCCTGTAGCTGCGTCTACCACACCTGTACCTGTGTCCAGCACACCTGTGCTTGTGTTCATCCCCACTCTGCCCCTCAGAGACTCCCACATGCCCTAAACTGGGAGCACTGGGAGCGCCCCTGTGTCCTCCCAGGCTCCTGCCAGCAGCACTTTGGGCACTGTTCCGTCCCTCTGCCACCTGGTTGTGTCACCACACCTGTCCCTCTGCCACCATGCCCATACCTGTGTCCACCATGCCTGTATCTGTGTCCACCACACCCAGACCTGTGTCCACCACACCTATACCTGTATCCAGGCCCTCACTTGTGTCCCCGAGCCCAGACCTGTGTCCAACATTCAACGTCTTCCACAAGCTCTGAACTGGGAGCACTGGGAACATCCCAGTTCCCAGTCACAGTCCCCCCTGACCACCTGCCATCAGCCCTTCGGCCACTGGTTTTGTCCCTTTGGTCACTGGTTTTGTCCCTTTGGCCACCCCTGTGTCCCTCTAGCCCTGTGCCTGTACCTGTGCCTGTACCTGTACCCACCCCCCTGTGCCCTCAGCACCCTGAACTGGGAGCACTGGGAGTCCCTCTATGTGTCCCACCAGTCACAGCCCCCTGACCTCCAGCCATCAGCACTTTGGCCACTGGATTTGTCCTTTTGGCCACAGATTTTGTCCCTTTGGCCATGGATTTGTCCCTTTGGCCACTGGATCTGTCCCTTTGGCCACAGATTTTGTCCCTTTGGCCATGGATTTGTCCCTCTGTCCCGTGCCTGTACCTGTGCCCACCTGTGCCTGTGTGTGCCCCCTGGTCCCTCCTCTCACACACGACCCCCCCTGTGACACATATGGTGACAGACCCCCCCCGAGTGTCACCCACCCACCCACAATCAGCGATTTCCATTTTCCTGGGTTTTGCCCTTTTCCCTGTGTTTCTGAGGCGATGTCACGGCTCACCGGGGGTGACCCCAAATTTATGTCACCCCCACATTGCGGGTCCCCCGCCTCGTGAGGGGCTTCTGGGGGTGATCCCCCACCTTGGGGACGTCCCGTGGGTGGATTTTGGGGACATCTCCGCCGGGTTTGGGGGGCGTGAACCCCAAAGCAGAGGCAGCGCCCCCTCCTCAGCTCCCCCTGCCCTGAGCGACTGGGGGGGACACGGGGGCGCCCGCTGGGGCCGCGGCAGACTGATGCACTTGATGTAGTGGTGTGAAATAAACAGTATTTTTCTTTTTTCTTTTCCTTTCCCCTTTTTTCAGGATTTGGGGGGCCGGGGGGGGAGGGTCCCTACCTCCTCTTCGCCCCCCGTCCGCGGCCGGGCAGCGGCGGCAGCGGGAATCGAACCCGCGGTCCCGCGGGAGGCGCCGCGCACAGCCCAGCGCCTCACAGAGCCCAGCGCCGCACGCCGCCGCGGCCACGCCCCCCAGCCAATCCCCGAGCGGTCTGCCCGGCGCGCAGCTCTCTATTGGTTATTGTTGCCGCCCGTCACGCGGCAAGGCCTATTCCCATTGGCTGAGCGGGCCGGAGGGGCGGGGCCACCCTCCCAGCGGCGGGGGTGGGGCCGCCGCCTCCATCTTGGCGGAGCGGCGCGTTCGGGGGTCCCGGCCCGGAGCGGGGGGGGCGGGCCCGGACTGGACTGGGGGGTCCCGGTCGGACTGGGGAGGGGTCCCGGTGTCGTCTAGGGGGTCCCGGCCCGGAGCGGGGGGGCGGGCCCGGCTTGGGGGGTCCCGGCGAAAATTGGGGGGTCCCGGCCCGGAGTGGGGGTCCCGTCCCGGTTTGGGGGGGTCCAGGCCCGGTTTGGGGGGTCCCGACGCAGACTGGGGGGTCCTGGCCTCGACTGGGCGGGTCCCCGTGGGTGCAGCCCCTCAGGGCAGTGCAGGACTTTGGGGTCCCCGTGTGTGAGCCCTTAGAGGGGAGTGCAGGATTTTGGGGTCCCATTGGGTGCAGCCCCTGTAGGGCAGTGCAGGATTTTGGGGTCCCCTTGGGTGCAGTTCTTAGAGGGGAGTGCAGGATTTTGGGGATCTCCTTGGGTGCAAGGCAGTGCAGAATTTTGGGGTCCCCTTGGGTGCAGCCGCTGCAGGGCAGGGCAGGATTTTGGGGTCCCCTTGGGTGCAGGGGAGTGCAGGATTTTGGGTTCCCCACAGGTGCAGCCCCTTGAGGGCGGTGTAGGATTTTGGGGTCCCCTTGAGTGAAGGGCACTGCATAATTTTGGGATCCTTGCCCTTAGAGGGGAGTGCAGGATTTTGGGGGGTCCCTTTGAGTGCAGCCCCTGCAGGGCAGTGCAGGATTTTGGGGGGTCCCTGGGGGTGCAGCCCCTAGAAGGGAGTGCAGAATTTTGGGGGGTTCCCTTGGGTGCAGAGCAGTGCAGGATTTTGGGGTCCCCTTGATCGCAGCCCTTAGAAGGGAGTGCAAGATTTTGGGGTCCCCGTGGGTGCAGCCCCTTGAGGGCAGTGCAGGATTTTGGGGTCCCCTTGGGTGCAGCCCCTGTAGGGGGAGTGCAAGATTTTGGGGTCCCCGCAGGTCTAACCCCTTGAGGACGGTGCAGGATTTTGGGGTCCCCTTGAGTGCAGGGCAGTGCAGGATTTTGGGGGGTCCCTTGGGTGCAGCCTCTGTAGGGGAGTGCAAGTTTTGAGGTCCCCTTGGGTGCAGCCCTTGGGGTTGCTCTGTAGAACTCGGGGCCCCCCGGGGGTGTCACCTCTCAGGGGTTTTTGGGGTGCCCCTGAGGTGTTCCCTTTGAGGGGGGGGTGTTGCTGGGTTTTGGGGTTCATTCGCCTGTGCTAGCAGGGTTTGGGGGTCCCCAAATTAATCATTGCAGGAGAGGGTCCTCAAGAGGTTTTGGGGGGGTTTGGTACCCCCAGAAATCAGGGGGAGGTGTTGGGGTGCCCCGAGGAGCCCCTGGCTTGGGGGTGACTCTGAGGAACCCCGTTTTTGGGGTGACACTGAAAACTCCGTTTTGGGGTGACCCTGAGCCCCATCAGTTTGGAGGTGACCCCAAGACCCCCTGGTTTTGGGGGTGACCCCTGATTTTGGGGGTGAGCCCTGCAACCCCCACATTTGGGAGTGCCACAATCCCCGCTTCTGCCGTATCCCCAAGACACCCCCATTTCTGAGTACCCCCTGCCTCCCCCCCGTTTTTGGGGTGACCCTGAGGACCCCCCGTTTTTGGGGGTGACCCGGTGGCCGTTTCGGGGTGCCGGGGCCATGGCGTGGGCGCTGAAGCTGCCGCTGGCGGACGAGGTGATCGAGTCGGGGCTGGTGCAGGATTTCGACGCCAGCCTCTCGGGCATCGGGCAGGAGCTGGGTGCTGGCGCCTACAGCATGAGGTACAGGGACCCCAAAACCCACAGGGCACCCCAAAACCCACAGGGCAACCCAAAACAGGGCACCCCAAAAGATCCCGGGGAAGGCAGGGGCCGTGCGGGGAGTGGGGGGCCCCAAAAGGAGCTGGAGGTGGGAGGTGTCACCTCAGCAGCGGTGCCTGAAGAGGGAGGGGACCCTGGAATGTCCAGAGGCACCCCAAAATCATGGATCCCCAAAATCCCCAAGGGAAACCCCAAAATCTCCATGGGTCCCCAAGGGAAACCCCAAAATCTCAATGGATCCCCAAGGGTAACCTCAGAATATCCATGGGTCCCCAGAGCCCCCAAGGAAAATCCCAAAATCTCTGGGGGTCCCCAGAATCTCCATGGATCCTCAGAAGGCCCAAGGGAAACTCCAAAATCTTCATGAATCCCCAAGGGAAACCCCAAAATCTCCATGGGTCCCCAGAATCCCCAAGGAAAATCCCAAAATCTCCATGGGTCCCCAAGGACCCTAAAATCTCGGGGGGAGTCCCCAAGATCTCTGTGAATCCCCAAAATCCTTCAGGGAAACCTCAAAATCTCCATGGATCCCCAAGGGAAACTCCAAAATATCCATGGATCCCCAAAATCCCCAAGGGAAACCCTGAAATGTCCAAGGGTCCCCAAAATCCCCAAGGGAAACCCCAAAATCTCAGGGGGAGTCCCCAATACCTCAGTGAATCCCAGAACCCCCAAGGGAAACCCCAAAATCTCAGGGGGTCCCCAGAATCTCCAAGGGAAACCCTTCAATCTCTGGGGGTCCCCAAATTCCCCAAGGGAAGCCCCAAAATCCCCAGGGGTCCCCAGAACCTGTGGGGGTCCCCAGCATGGCAGGGGGTGCCAGGGACACGGGAACCCTGAACTGTGTAAAGTTGGGGCACCAAGGGGGAAATGGAGGTGTGGGGTGGAGTAGGGATGGAGTAGAGATGGAATTGGGGTTGGAGCTGGGATGGAGTAGGGAAGGAGTTGGGAAGGAGTAGAGATGGAGTTGGGATGGAGTAGGATGGAGCTGGGATGGAGTTGGGATGAGTTTGAGATGGAGTTGGGTTGGAGTAGGGATGGAGTTGGGGTTGGGGCTGGGATGGATTTGGGATGGAATTGGGGTGGAGCTGGGATGGAGTTGGGTTGGAGTTGTAATTGCAATTATGGCTGAAGTAATGCACGGAGCTGTGTTTGGGACTGGGATGGATTTGGGATGGATTTAGGTTGGATTTGGGATGCAGTTGGGATGGGTTTGGGATGGATTTGGGATGGGTTTGGGATAGATTTGGGATGAATTACGGATGCAGTAGAGATGAATTCAGGATGGATTTGGGGTGCCATTGGGATGGATTTGGGGTGCAGTTGGGATGGATTCAGGATGGATTTGGGATGAATTCGGGATGCAGTAGAGATTAATTCAGGATGGACAGATTCAGGATGGATTTGGGATGGGTTTTGGATGGATTTGGGGTGCAGTAGGGATGGATTCGGGATGGATTCGGGATGAATTTGGGATGAATTGCGGATGCAGTAGAGATGAATTCAGGATGCAGTTAGGATAGATTCAGGATGGATTTGGGATGCCATTGGGATGGATTCAGGTTGGATTTAGGATGCCATTGGGCTGGAGCTGTGGTTGGAGCAGGGAAGGAGCAGGGCTGGAGTTACAGCAGGAATTGTGGTTGTAGTGATGGGAATCAGGATCAGCAGTGCTCACAGGTGTACCTGGGTGCTCACAGGTGTAATCAGATGGCCACAGGTGACAGGTGTGCCACAGGTGAGCCCCTGAGGCCAGATGTTCAGGACACACCTGGAGCCCTGGGCTCAGGCAGGATCCAGAGGCAGAGCCAGGTGGGGCTCATCCTCCAGGTACCAAGTCTCAGGTTGGATTGAAGGCATCCCTGACCCCCCACCACCAGCTCACCTGTCTCAGGTGACCCTCTCCTGTGCTGACAGGTGTATTCAGATGGCCACAGGTGACAGGTGTATTCAGATGGCCACAGGTGACAGGTGTGCCTCAGGTAAGGCCTCTGAGGCCAGATGTTCAGGACACACCTGGAGCCCTGGGCTCAGGCAGCGTCCAGAGGGAGAGTCAGGTTCCTGGTGGGGCTCTTCCTCCAAGTATCAAGGCCCAGGTTGGATTGAAGGAATCACCCCCCTCCCAGCTCACCTGTCTCAGGTGACTCTCCCCTATGCTGACAGGTGTATTCAGATGGCCACAGGTGACAGGTGTGGCTCAGGTGAGCCTCTGAGGCCAGGCAGGGTTCAGAGGCACAGCCAAGGGGGGCTCTTCCTCCAGTTACCAAGGCCAAGGTTGGATTGAAGGCATCCATGACCCCCCCAGCTCACCTGTCTCAGGTGACTCTCTCCCATGCTGACAGGTGTATTCAGATGGCCACAGGTGTATTTCCCTGAGGCCAAATGTTCAGGACACACCTGGAGCCCTGAGCTCAGGCAGGGTCTGGGGACAGAGCCAGGTTCCTGGTGGGGCTCATCCTCCAGGTACCAAGGTTGGACTGAAGGAATCCCTGCCCCCCCAGCTCACCTGTCTCAGGTGACTCTCCCCTGTCCACAGCGATGTCCTGGCCCTGCCCATCTTCAAGCAGGAGGAGTCCAGCCTGCCCCCCGAGAGCCAGGACAAGCTGCTGCCCTTCCAGTACGTGCTGTGCGCCGCCACCTCGCCCGCCGTCAAGCTGCACGATGAGACCCTCACCTACCTCAACCAAGGTGAGCCTCACCTGTCCTGCACAGGTGCCTGGATGGGTGGGGGTTCTGCTGTGGAAGGTGGTGTTGTGGTGTTGTTTCCCCCGGGAGTTGCTGAGTTTTGGGGTGTTGCTGTTGGGAGATGGGAGGGGGCAGTGCCTGCACCTGGCTGTGCTCGGCACAGGTGGAGCAGGAGTCACCTGGGGGGTTCAGCAGGTTAGAGGCGGGGGACTGGAGAGTGGAAACAGGGGTGTGCACAGGTGTGCAGGGTGGAGGCAGGGTGTGTGTAAGGTGTATCTGTACAGGTGTGTGTAGGGTGGTTACAAGTGTATGCAGGATGGTTACAGGTGCGTGTAAGGTGTATCTGTGTGTGTAAGGTGCATCTCTACAGGTGTGCGCAGAGGATTACAGCTGTGTGTAAGATGTATCTGTGTGTGTAAGGTGTGTCTGTACAAGTGGGTTCAGAGTGGATACAGGTGTGTGTAAGGTGTATCTGTGCAGGTGTGTGCAGAGATGTGTGCAGGATGGATACAGGTGTGTGTAAGGTAACTGTACAGGTGTGTGCAGAGGATTACAGGTGTGTGCAAGGTGGTTACAGGTGTACAAGGTGGTTACAGATATGTGTAAAGTGTATCTGTATAGGTGTGTGCAAGGTGGTTACAGGTGTGTGTAAGGTGTATCTGTATAGGTGTGTACAGGGTGGTTACAAGTGTGTGTAAGGTGTATCTATTCAGGTGTGTTCAAAGTGGATACAGGCGTGTGTAAAGTATATCTGTACAGTTGTGTGTAGGGAGGATGCAGGTGTATGTAAGGTATGTCTGTACACGTGTGTGCAGAGGATTACAGGTGTGTGTAAGGTGTATCTGTGTGTGTTAGGGTGTATCTGTACAGGTGTGTGTAAGGTGTATCTCTGTGTAGAAGATGTATTTGTACAAGTGTGTGCAGGGTGGTTACAAGTGTGTGTAAGGTGTATCTGTACAGGTGTGTGCAGAGGATTACAGGTGTGTGTAAGGTGTATCTGTACAGGTGTGTGCAGAGGATATGCAGATGTGTGTAAGGCGTATCTGTACAGGTGTGTGTAAGGTGTATCTGTACAGGTGTGTGCAGAGGATTACAGGTGTGTGTAAGGTGTATCTGTACAGGTATGTGCAGAGGATTACAGGTGTGTGTAAGGTGTATCTGTACAGGTGTGTGCAGGGTGGATACACGTGTAAGGTGTATCTGTGTACACCTGTACAGGTGCAGAGGACTGCAGGTGTGATTGAGTAAGGTGTATTTGTATAGGTGTGTGCAGGGTGGATACAGGTGTGTGTAAGGTGTATCTGGGTGTGTAAGGTGTATTTGTACACGTGTGTGTAGGGTGGATGCAGGTGTACAACGTGGCTACAGGTGTATGTAAAGTATGTCTGTACAGGTGTGTCTACAGGTGTGTGTGCAGGCTGGATACAGGTGTGTGTAAGGTGTATCTGTATAGGTGTGTGCAGAGGATTACAGGTGTGTGTAAGGTGTGTCTGTGTGTGTAAGGTGTGTCTGTACAGGTGTGTGCAAGGTGGTTACAGGTGTGTGCAAGGTGTATGTGTGTAAGGTGTATCTGTACAGGTGTGTGTAAGGTGGTTACAGGTGTGTGCAAGGTGTATCTGTGTGTAAGGTGTATCTGTACAGGTGTGTGCAGGGTGGTTACAGGTGTGTGTAAGGTTTATCTCTGTGTTTAAGATGTATCTGTACAGGTGTGTGCAGGGTGGTTACAGGTGTATGTAAGGTGTACAGGTGTGTGTAAGGTGTATCTGTACAGGTCAGTGATGGGCAGCTCTGCAGGATGACAGTTACAGGTTCAGGTGTACCTGCTGCTTTCAGGTACATCTGGAAGGTCTGGGTTGGTGGGACCCCAAGTGAGGGAGGAGCTCAGGTGACAGGTACAAGTGACAGAAACCCTCAGGTGCCCTCCTGCCCCCAGGTCAATCCTATGAGATCCGGATGTTGGACAACAGGAAACTCGGGGAGCTGCCCGAGATCAACGGGAAGCTGGTCAAGGTGAGCAGAGAGCTCAGGTACCCCTGGCCAGGTGTGCCCATGCCAGGGTACCTGGGCCAGGTGTGCTCGTGCCAGGGGTACCTGGGCCAGGTGTGCCCGTGACAGCCAGGTGCCCTCCAGAGCCCTGCAGCTGAGTGGGGCTGGGAGCTGGGGGAGGAGGGTGGTTCCCTTTGCCCCTTTCTGGCACAGGGAGGGGCTGGACACCTGGCCAGGTGTGTCAGGGCAGCCCCAGGTGATGTTTCCCCATACCCAGAGCATCTTCCGGGTGGTTTTCCACGACCGGCGGCTGCAGTACACGGAGCACCAGCAGCTGGAGGGCTGGAGGTGGAACAGACCTGGCGACAGGATCCTGGACATAGGTGAGTCTCACCTGGCTGGGGCGGCTGGGAGGTCCCAGGTGGGCCTCACCTGTGCCCCCCTCCCCCGCAGATATCCCGATGTCCGTGGGCATCATTGACCCCCGCGCGAACCCGACCCAGCTCAACACCGTGGAATTCCTGTGGGACCCCTCCAAGAGGACCTCGGTCTTCATCCAGGTGAGCACAGGTGGGCTCTGTTCCGGATCCAGGTGAGGACAGGTAGGGTCTGTGCTGCATCCAGGTGAGCACAGGTGGGCACTGCCTCATATCCAGGTGCGGACAGGTGGGCTCTGTCCTGCATCCAGGTGAGCACAGGTGGGCTCTGTTCCAGATCCAGGTGAGGACAGGTAGGGTCTGTCCTGCATCCAGGTGAGCACAGGTGGGCTCTGTCCTGCATCCAGGTGGGGGGCAGGTGGGCTCTGTCCCACACCCAGGTGGGGCACAGGTGGGCTCTGTCCCTTATCCAGGTGAGGCACAGTGTGCTCTGTCCTGCATCCAGGTGAGGACAGGTGGGCACTGCCTCACATCCAGGTGGGCTCTGTCCTACATTAGGGTAAGGGACAGGTGGGCTCTGTCCTGCATCCAGGTGAGGCACAGCTGGGCACTGCCTTACATCCAGGTGAGGGACAAGTGGGCAGTGCCTCACATCCAGGTGAGACACAGGTGGGCTCTGTCCCACATCCAGTTAAGGGACAGGTGGGCACTGGCTCACGTCCAGGTGGGGCACAGATGGGCAGTGCCTCATACCCAGGTGAGGGACAGGTGGGCTCTGTTCTGTATCCAAGTGGGCTCTGTCCCACACTCAGGCAAGGGACAGGTGGGCTCTGTCCACACCCAGGTGAGGCACAGTGGGCTCTATCTCACAGCCAGGTGAGGGACGCTGGGATCTGTCCCACACCCCGGTGGGGCCCAGCCAGGCCCTGTCCCACACCCAGGTGGGCTCAATCCCACACCCAGGTGAGGCCCAGCCGGGCCCTGTCCCACACCCAGGTGAGGCCCAGCCGGGCCCTGTCCCTGGCTGGCTGCCCCACAGGAGGCTCACCTGTCCGCAGGTGCACTGCATCAGCACGGAGTTCACGCTGCGCAAGCACGGCGGCGAGAAGGGCGTTCCCTTCCGCGTGCAGATCGACACCTTCCGCGAGAACGAGAGCGGCGAGTACACCGAGCACCTGCACTCCGCCAGCTGCCAGATCAAGGTGTTCAAGGTACCTGAGCGCCCACCTGGGCCCACCTGGGCTCTGTCCTGCTTTGTACTGGTGCCTCTGAAAAATCCCACCTGTAGGAGTAACAGCCCCAGCAGGTGGTGCAGGGTACAGGTGGTGCAGGTGATGCAGGTGATGTAGGCGGTGCAGTTGGTGCAGGTGTAGGTGGTGCTGGTGATGCAGGTGTAGATGCTGCAGGTGGAGTAGGTGGTGTAGGTGGTGCAGGTATTCAGGTGGTGCTGGTGATGCAGGTGTAAATGCTGCAGGTGATGCAGGTGGGGTAGGTGGTGTAGGTGGTGCAGGTATTCAGGTGGTGCTGGTGATGCAGGTGATGTAGGTGGTGCAGGGGGTGCAGGTGGTATAGGTAGTGTAGGTGATGCAGGTGATGTAGGTGGTGCAGGTGATGCAGGTCATGGAGGTGGTGTAGGAGGTGCGGGTGGTGCAGATAGCGGAGGTGATGCAGGTGGTGCAGGTGGTGTAGGTGGTGCAGGTGATGCAGGTATTCAGGTGGTGTAGCTAGTGGAGGTGGTGCAGGTGTTTAGGTGATGTAGGTGGTGCAGGGTGCAGGTGGTGTAAGTCGTGCAGGTGGTATAGGTGGTGCAGATGCTGCAGGTGGTGCAGGTGGTACAGGTGGTGCAGGTGGTACAGGTGGTGTAGGTGGTGCATGTGATGCAGGTGACGCAGGTGGTGTAGGTGGTGCAGGTGTTTAGGTGGTGCGGGTGGTGTCAGTGGTGCAGGTGATGCAGGTGGTGCAGTAGGTGTAGGTGGAGCAGGTGGTGCAGGTGATGTACGTGCTGCAGAGGGTGCAAGTGGTGCAGGTGATGCAGGTGGCTCACGTGGTATAGGTAGTGTAGGTGATGCAGGTGATGTAGGTGATGCAGGTGGTGTAGATGGAGCAGGTGATGCAGCTGATGCAGGTGGTGCAGGTGATGCAGCTGATGCAGGTGGTGTAGGTGGTGTAGGTGATGAAGGTGATGCAGGGTGCAGGTGGAGCAGGTGGTGCAGGTGGTACAGGTAGTGCAGGTGCAGGGAGGGGTCGTTCCCACTCAGGTCACACCTTAGGGTGCCTGTGACTCCACCCCACCTGCAGCACCCCCAGAATCTCACCTTGGCTCCTCTTTTCACACCTGTTCACCTGAGGGGTCAGTGGCATTTGGGGTCCTGCTCTGCCCTCCCCTGCTCCACCTGGGACAGATTCCATCACCTGTGAGTGCAGGTAGAGGTGAGTTTAAGGGGATTTCTGCAGGGGTCTGCCAAGGGGAACACCTGGATACCTGTGGAGGTTCCACATCCGTGCTTCCCATGGGATTTGAGTTACAGGTGTGTTCAGGTGGTTACAGGTGTCTGCAGAGAGGTTACAGATGTACTCGGTGTTATAGGTGTGTACAATGTGGCTACAGGTGTGTTCGGGTAGTTACAGGTGGATTCAGGTGGTTACAGGTGTGTGCAGAGTGGTTACCGGTGTATTCAAGTGGTTACAGCTGTATTGAGGTGGTCACAGGTGTGTGTGGACGGTTACAGGTGTATTCAGGTGGTTACAGGTATCTCCAGGTGGTTACAGGTATCTCCAGGTGATTACAGGTGTATTCAGGTGGTTACAGGTGTATTCAGGCATCTTCAGGTGGTTACAGATGTCTCCAGGGAGTTACAGGTGTGTTCATGTGATTACAGGTGTGTTCAGATGGTTACAGGCGTCTCCAGGTGGTTACAGGGGATTTCAAGTGGTTATAGGTGTCTTCAGGCATCTTCAGGTGGTTACAGATGTCTCCAGGTGGTTACAAGTGTATTTCAGGTGTTGCAGGTATATTCAAGTGGTTACAGGTGTCTCCAGATGGTTACAGGTGTATTCAGGTGATTACAGGTGTCTCCAGGTGGTCACATCCCTATCCCTGCAGAGGCCCTCAGGACAGGCTTCTCCCCAAACTCCTTTTCCCTGTGCCGAGCACCAGGAGAGCTGAGTCACCTGTGCCACCTGTGAGTGTCACACACACCTGTGACACCTGTGTGTGTCGCACACACCTATGCTACCTGTGGGTGTCCCCACACCTGTGCCACCTGTGGGTGTCACACACACCTGTGCTACCTATGAGTGTCCGCACACCTTTGCCACCTGTGGATGTCCCCACTCCTGTGCCACCTGTACCACCTGTATGGATGTCCCCACACCTGTGCCACCTGTGGGTGTCCGCACACCTGTGGGTGTGCCCACATCTGAGTCACCTGTGTGTGTCCCCCACACCTGTGCCACCTGTGGATATCCCCACACCTGCGGGCGTCCCCATACCTATGCCAACTGTGGGTGTCCCACACACCTGTGTGTGTCCCCACACCTGTGAGTGTCCCCACACCTGTGTGTGTCCCCACACCTGTCACACCTGTCCCTGGGCAGCCCAAAGGAGCGGACCGGAAGCAGAAGACAGACCGGGAGAAGATGGAGAAGCGAACGCCACACGAGAAGGAGAAGTACCAGCCCTCATACGAGACCACCATCCTGACCGAGGTGAGCTCACCTGCCCACCTGCCTCACCTGGCTGCAGGCAGCAGGGCTGGGCTGCTGCCAGACCGCAGCTCAAGTGTTCGTACCTGCCAGGCAGAACTGGGGCAGAGGAGGTGCTCTGTACCTGCAGAAGGGCTCTGGGGACATTACTGACCTGAGCTGGGCAGGTGTGTGCAGGGCCAGGTGTGTGCAAGGCCAGGTGTGTGGGGTTGAAGCTGTGTGCAGGCCCAGGTGTGTGAGGTTGGATGTATTTCTGGGCCCAGGTGTGTGCAGGGCAAGGCCAAATGTGTGGGGTTGCAGGTGTGTGCAGGCCCAGGTGTGTGCAGATGTGTGTGTGCATTGAAGCTGTGTGCAGGTGGAGTTCCAGGTGTTTATAGGGCCAGGTGTGTGCAGGCCCAGGTGTGTGAGGTTGGATGTATGTGTGGGTCCAGATGTGTGTAGGGCAAGGCCAGGTGTGTGGGGTTGAAGGTGTGTGCAAGGCCAGGTGTGTGCAGATGTGTGTGTGCATTGCAGCTGTGTGCGTGCATTGCAGCTGTGTGCAGATGCAGCCCAGGTGAGTGCAGGTGTAGACAGGAGTGTTCAGGTGTATGCAGGTGCAGACCAGGTGTGTGCAGGTGTGTGTGTAGTGCAGATGCAGTCTCAGGTGTGTGCAGGTACAGCCCAGTTGCGTGTGGGTGTGTGTGTTTGCAGTGCAGCTGTGAGCAGGTGCAGTCCCAGGTGTGTGTAGGGCCAGATATGTGCATGGTTCCAGGTGTATGCAGGTGTGTGTGTGCAGGGCAGGTGTGTCCAGCTGTGTGCAGGTACAGTCTCTACAGTCCCAGGTGTGTGCAGATTAGTGTGGGCAGTGCAAGTGTGTGCAGGTGCAGTCCCAGGTGTGTGCAGGTATGGTACCAGGTGTGTGTGGGTCTGTGTGTGCAGTGCAGGTGTGTGCATTTACAGTCCCAGGTGTGTGCAGGTGCAGCCCAGGTATGTGTGGGTGTAGACCAGGTGCGTGCAGGTACAGTCACAGGTGTGTGCATGGTTCCAGGTGTGTGCAGGTGCAGCCCAGGTGTGTCCAGGTGCATGCAGGTACAGCCCAGGTGTGTTCAGGTGTGTGTGGGCAGTGCAGATGTGTGTGTGTGCAGCCCAGGTGTGTTCAGGTGTGCAGGTGCAGCCCAGGTGTGTGTATGGCTTCAGGTGTGTGTGTGCAGTGCAGGGGCAGCCCAGGTGTGCTCAGGTGTGCAGGTGCAGCCCAGGTGTGTGCAGTCCCAGGTGTGTGCAGATGTTTGTGTGCGTTGCAGCTGTGTGCAGATACAGTCCCAGCTGCGTGCAAGTGCAGCCCAGGTGTGTTCAGGTGTGTGTGTGCAGTGCAGGTGCAGTTCCAGGTGTGTTCAGGTGTGTGTATGCAGTGTAGATGTGTGCAGGTGCAGTTCCAGGTGTGCTCAGGTGTGCAGGTGCAGCCCGGGTGTGTTCAGGTGCAGCCCAGGTGTGTGCATGGCTCCAGGTGTGTGGGTGCAATGCAGGTGCAGCCCGGGTGTGTTCAGGTGTGAAATCCAGGTGTGTTCAGGTGTGTGTGTGCAGGGGCAGGCCAGGTGTGCTCAGATGTGTGCAGGTGCAGCCCAGGTGTGTGTGTGTGCAGTGTAGATGTGTGCAGGTGCAGCCCGGGTGTGTTCAGGTGTGCTCAGGTGTGTTCAGGTGTGCAGGTGCAGCTCAGGTGTGTCCAGGTGTGCTGGTGCAGCCCAGGTGTGTTCAGGTGTGTGTGTGCAGTGCAGGTGCAGTTCCAGGTGTGTTCAGGTGTGTGTGTGCAGTGTAGATGTGTGCAGGTGCAGTTCCAGGTGTGCTCAGGTGTGCAGGTGCAGCCCAGGTGTGTGTGTGTGTAGTGTAGATGTGTGCAGGTGCAGCCCGGGTGTGCTCAGGTGTGCTCAGGTGTGCAGGTGCAGCTCAGGTGTGTGGGTGTGTAGTGTAGATGTGTGCAGGTGCAGCCCGGGTGTGCTCAGGTGTGCTCAGGTGTGCTCAGGTGTGCAGGTGCAGCTCAGGTGCCCCTGAGCTCACCTGCCGTGCCCGCAGTGCTCGCCCTGGCCCGAGGTCACCTACGTGCCCAACGCGCCCTCGCCCGGCTTCAACAGCTCCCACAGCAGCTTCTCCATCGGGGACGGGTGAGCGGGACTGGGCATACTGGGAGTGCCAGACTGGGCATACTGGGAGTGCTGGGGGTGCCAGACTGGGGGTGCTGGGGGTGCTGGAACTGGGAATATTGGGAGTGCTGGGGGTGCTGGGGGTGCCAGACTGGGAGTGCTGGGGGTGCCAGACTGGGCATACTGGGAGTGCTGGGGGTGCCAGACTGGGAGTGCTGGGGGTGCCAGACTGGGAGTGCTGGGAGTGCTGGAACTGGGAATATTGGGAGTGCTGGGGGTGCCAGACTGGGAGCACTGGGAGTGCTGGGAGTACTGGGAATTGGGAGTACTGGGAATTGGGACTGGGAGTGCTGGAACTGGGAATATTGGGAGTGCTGGGGGTGCCAGACTGGGAGTGCTGGGGGTGCCAGACTGGGAGTGCTGGGGGTGCTGGGAGTGCTGGGGGTGCCAGACTGGGAGCACTGGGAGTGCTGGGGGTGCCAGACTGGGAGTGCTGGGGGTGCTGGAACTGGGAATATTGGGAGTGCTGGGGGTGCTGGACTGGGAGCACTGGGACCACTGGGACTGCTGGAACTGGGAGTGCTGGGGGTGCCAGACTGGGAGTACTGGGGGTGCTGGGAGTGCCAGACTGGGAGTGCTGGAACTGGGAATATTGGGAGTGCTGGGGGTGCGGGACTGGGAGCACTGGGAGTACTGGACTGGGAGTACTGGGAATTGGGAGTACTGGGAATTGGGAGTGCTGGGAATTGGGAGTGCTGGGAACTGGGACTGGGAGTGCTGGAACTGGGAGCGCTGGGAGCTGGGGGGTGGGTCAGACCGGGGGGATGGCGCCAGTGCCACCCCAGTGTCATCCCAGTGACCCCAGTATCATCTCACTGTCATCCCAGTGACCCCAGTGCCATCCCACTGTCACCCCTGTGCCGCCCCAGTGACACCAGTGCCATCCCAGTGTCCCCAGTATCCCAGTGACCCGTGTCCCTCTGTCCCTCTGTCCCCAGCAGCGGGTCCCCGAGCCACCAGCCCGACCCCCCCGCGCCCCTGGCTGACGTAAGTACCTGCCCAGGTACCTGCCCAGGTACACCTGGGGGTCCTACAGGGGACACTTGGGGTCACCTGCACACACCTGGGAGACCTGGGGGGGAATTCCCACCTGTGCTGGCCCACCCTGAGCTCACCTGTGCCTCAGCACTTCCACACTTCCACATCACCTGGAGGCATTTCGAGGTCCCACCTGCCCAGGGGTTCATTTCCCACCTGTGCTGGCCCACCCTGAACTCACCTGAGCTCACCTGTGCCTCAGCACAAACACTTCCACATCACCTGGAGACATTTCCAAGTCACCTCTGAGGTCATCACCTCCTCCCACCTGCCCAGGGGTTCATTTCCCACCTGTGCTGGCCCACCAGGGCTCACCTGTGTCCTACATCCAGGTGAGGCACAGGTGGGCTCTGTTCCCCATCCAGGTGAGAGACAGGTGGGCTCTGTGGGAACACTTCCACATCACCTGGAGACATTTCCAGTCCCACCTGCCCAGGGTTTCAATTCCCACCTGGCTGAGCCCACCCTGAGCTCACCTGAGCCCACCTGAGCTCACCTATGTCATATATCCAAGTGAGGCACAGGTGGGCTCTGTTCCACACCCAGGTGAGGGACAGGTGGGTTTTGTGGTAACACTTCCACATCACCTGGAGACATTTCCAGGTCCCAGGTCCCACCTGCCCAGGGGTTCATTCCCACCTGTGCTGGCCCACCCTGGGCTCACCTGGCAGCACCTGTGCCCCTGGCTGGCCAGGCAGGTCACCTGGCAGCACCTGTGTCCCCCCAGACGCTGCTGCCCACCTGGAGCCCGCAGGAGGCTCAGCAGTGGCTGCACCGCAACCGCTTCTCCACCTTCTCACGGCTCTTCAGGAACTTCTCAGGTGAGTTCTGCCCTCACCCGGGCCAGGTCACCCCTCCTCACCTGGGCAGGGTCACCTCCTTTCACCTGGGCTGGGTTACCTCAGCTGGACAGGGTCACCTCACCTGGGCGGGGTCACCCCCTCTCACCTGGGCGGGGTCACCCCCTCTCACCATTTGGGGTGAATTTAGGGCACATATGAGGTGAATCTGTCTGAATTTGGGGTGAGTTTGGAGTGAATTTGGGATGAATTTTGGGGTGAATTTGGGGTGGATTTTGGTGTGAATCTGGGTGAATTTGGGGGTGAATCTGGGTGAATTTGGGGGTGAATCTAGGGCAACTCTGGGGTGAATTTGGGGTGAATCTGGAGTGAATTTGGGATGAATTTTGGGGTGAATTTTGGGGTGAATTTGGGATGAATTTTGGTGTGAATCTGGGTGAATTTGGGGGTGAATCTAGGGTGAATTTTGGGATTAATTAGGGGTGAATTTTAGGGTGAATCTGGAGTGAATTTTGAGGTGAATTTGGGGTTGAATTTTTGGTGAATCTGGGGTGAATTTTGGGGTGAAGTTTGGGTAAATTTAGGGTCAATTTGGGGTGAATCTGGAGTGACTGGGGTGAATCAGGTGAATTTTGGGGTGAATCTGGGATGAATTTGGGGGTGAATCTGGGATGAATTTGGGGGTGAATTTTGGCGTGAATCTAGAGCAACTCGGGTGAATTTGAGATGAATTTGGGGTGAATTTGGGATGAACCTGGGTGAATTTTGGGGTGACTCTGGGTGGATTTGGGGCTTTCCCAGGGGCAGACCTGCTGAAGCTGACACGGGAGGATGTGATCCAGATCTGTGGCCCCGCTGACGGCATCCGGCTCTTCAACGCCCTCAAGGGCAGGTGGGGCTCACCTGAGGGGCCTGGGACACACCTGGGGGGGCCAGGATTGACCTGGGGGGGGTGGTTGGGGTCACCTGGGGGTGTGGGACACACCTGGGGGGGGCTGGGACACACCTTGGGGGTGGTCAGGAGTCACTTGAGGGAGCTGGGATTCACCTGGCCCAGGCTTTTCCCATCCGAGTCAGGAATTTAGAGGAACTTTGGGGATGGAAGTCCAGGTTGGAAAGAGGAATTGGGGACTGGGAATTAGGGATTAGGGATTGGGAATTGGGGATTGGAAATTATGGATTAGGAATTGGGGATTAGGGATTGGAAATTGAGAACTGGAGATGAGGAATTGGGAGTTAGGAATTAGGGATTGGGAATTAGGGATTAAGGATTGGGAATTGGGAATTAGGAATTAGGAATTAGAGATTGGGAATTAGAGGGTTCTTTGAGTTTGAGACTCCAGGACTGGAACCCCAGGCCAGGAGCTCCTGCTGCTCCAGGTGCTGTCTCCACCTGGGACCTACCCAGAAGGTTCCCAAAGGGGCTGGGTGTTCCTCACACCTTGCCCTAAAAATCAGGGGTTGGACACACCTGGAGCATTTGGGAGGATGTGAGGGACGGAGGGCCCAGGTGGGAATGGCCGAGGAGCATCTCAGGTACCTGGCAGGACCAGAGTGTCCAGGTGGAAATTCCAGGGAAGCATCATCAGGCACCTGCCAGGGACAGGCGTTAGGGTGGGAATTCTCAGGTGGGAATTCCAGAGGAGCATCCTCAGGTACCTGACAGAGACAGAGTGTCCAGGTGTGAACGTCTGAGGAGCATCTCAGGTACCTGACAAGGACAGGGGAGCCCCTCCAGGTGGGAATTCCAGGGAAGCACCATCAGACACCTGGCAGGGACAGGGAGCTTCTCCAGGTGGGAATGTCTGAGGAGCATCATTAGATACTTGACAGAGTGTCCAGGTGGGAGTTCCAGAAAGGCATCCTCAGGTACCTGCCAGGGATAGGGGAGCCCCTCCAGGTGGGAACTCCAGGGAAGCATCAACAAGTACCTGACAGGGACAGGGAGCTTCTCCAGGTGGGAATTCCAGGGAAGCATCCTCAGGTACCTGACAGGGACAGGGAGCTTCTCCAGGTGGGAATGGCTGAGGAGCATCTCAGGTGCCTCAGGTGGGAATTTCAGGAAAGGCTGACCAGGGTCAGTGAGGGGACACCTGGGGCTCAGGTGGGAGCTCACAGGGGTTGAGATGGGCTCACCCAGCTGCTCCAGGGCACACCTGGGGCTCAGGTGGGCACAGCGCAGGGGTTGGGATGGGCTCCCCCAGCTCCCCCTGGGGACACCTAGCAGGGGAGGGCAGGGCAGGCAGAGGCAGCCCCAGGTGACCCTCACCTGTCCCAGGATGGTGCGGCCCCGCCTGACCATCTACGTGTGCCAGGAGTCGCAGCAGGTGAGGGAGCCCCAGCACGAGCACGAGGACGGCGATGGAGGCAGCGGCACCTTCTTTGGTGAGGGGGACAGGGGGCTCACCTGGGGGGGCTGGGGGCTCACCTGGGGGGATGGAGCTCATCTGGGGGGGTGGGAGCTCACCTGGGGGGGTGGAACTCACCTGGGGGGGTGGGAGCTCACCTGGGGGGGTGGAACTCACCTGGGGGGATGGAGCTCATCTGGGGGGGTGGGGGCTCACCTGGGGAGGGTAGAGAGCACACCTGGGGGGGTGGGAGCTCACCTGGGGGGGTGGGAGCTCACCTGGGGGGATGGAGCTCATCTGGGGGGGTGGGGGCTCACCTGGGGAGGGTAGAGAGCACACCTGGGGGGGTGGGAGCTCACCTGGGGGGGTGGAACTCACCTGGGGGGATGGAGCTCATCTGGGGGGGTGGGGGCTCACCTGGGGGGGTGGGAGCTCACCTGGGGGGATGGGGGCTCACCTGGGGAGGGTAGAGAGCACACCTGGGGACGTGGGGGAATTCCTGTCCTGCTGGGCACAAACCCACCTGAACAGTGCAGGTGCTGCTGCTCAGGGACACTGGGAGGTTTGTGGGGACAGGGGTGGAAATGCCACACAGGACACGGTGACAGGGCATGGTGACAGGACAGGGGTGACAGACAGGAGATTGGTGCCAAACAGGACACAGTGCCACACAGGACATGGTGCCAGGCAGGACACAGGTGACAGACAGGACATGGGTGAGAGGACACAGTGCCAGGTCACAGGTGACAGACGGGACGACAGGGGTGACAGGACACGGTGCCAGGTGGGTCACAGGTGACAGACAGAACACAGTGACAGGACACGGTGCCAGGCAGGTCCCTGTTAGGAGCACAGCAGTGCCCAGCCCAGGTGGCCATGGTGGCACACCTGAGCAGGTGTGGCTGTGCTGTCAGGTGTTCCGTGCCCGCAGTGTGCCACACCATGTACCTGGAGGAGCTGGCACAGCTGTTCTGGGTGACAGACAGGACACGGGGCAGAGAGGACAGGGGTGCCAGGCAGGACACAGGTGACAGGACACAGGTGACAGGACACAGGTGACAAACAGGTCACAGTGCCAGGGAGGTCACTGTGCCAGGCAGGACACGGTGACAGACAGGTGCCTGTTCTGAGTGCAGCTGTGCCCAGCCCAGGTGTGGCTGTGCTGGCACACCTGGCAGGTGTAGCTGTGCTGGCACACCTGGGCTCACCTGTCAGATGCCCTGTGCCCGCAGTGTACCACGCTGTGTACCTGGAGGAGCTGGCACACCTGGCAGGTGTAGCTGTGCTGGCACACCTGGGCTCACCTGGCAGGTGCCCTGTGCCCACAGTGTACCACGCTGTGTACCTGGAGGAGCTGGCACACCTGGCAGGTGTAGCTGTGCTGGCACACCTGGGCTCACCTGGCAGGTGCCCTGTGCCCGCAGTGTACCACGCCGTGTACCTGGAGGAGCTGGCACACCTGGCAGGTGTAGCTGTGCCATGCTGGCACACCTGGGCTCACCTGTTGGGTGCCCTGTGCCCGCAGTGTACCACGCCGTGTACCTGGAGGAGCTGGCACACCTGGCAGGTGTAGCTGTGCCATGCTGGCACACCTGGGCTCACCTGTTGGGTGCCCTGTGCCCGCAGTGTACCACGCCGTGTACCTGGAGGAGCTGACGGCGGCCGAGCTGGCAGAGAAGCTGGCACAGCTGTTCCGGGTGCCCGCCCAGCACATCCAGCACATCTACAAACAGGGCCCCACGGGCATCCACGTGCTGGTCAGCGACCAGGTAACCTCACCTGCCCAGGTAATGCCCACCTGGCTCAGGTAATGCCCACCTGGCCCAGGTAACCCCCACCTGCCCCGGGGAATGCCCATCTGGCAGTGCCAGGTAACTCCCACCTGCCCCATGGGCATCCATGTGCTGGTCAGCGACCAGGTAACCTCACCTGCCCCAGGGAATGCCCACCTGCCCCAGGGCACACCTGGCACCAACCAGGTAATGCCCACCTGCCCTGGTAATGCCCACCTGCCCCAGGTAATGCCCACCTGCCCTGGTAATGCCCACCTGCCCCAGGTAATGCCCACCTGCCTCACAAGCACACTTGGCAGCACCAGGTAATGCCCACCTGCCCCAGAGCACACCTGGCAGCGACCAGGTAATGCCCACCTGCCCCAGGGCATCCCTGGCAGCAATCCCCCTTCCCCAGGGCACACCTGGCAGTGCCAGGTAATGCCCACCTGCCCCAGGTGACCCTCACGTGCCCCAGATAAGGCCCACCTGCCCCAGGTAATGCCCCCCTGCCTCACAAGCACACCTGGCAGCACCAGGTAATGCCCCCCTGTCCCAGGGCACACCTGGCAGCACCAGGTAACCCTCACCTACCCCAGGTAACCCCACCTGCCCCACAGGAACACCTGGCACCAACCAGGTAACCCTCACCTGCCCCAGGTAATGCCCACCTGCCCCAGGGCACACCTGGGGGCAGCATCACCCGTGCAGGTGCTGGGAAGGGCCCAAATCAATGAACTGTTCCTGGCTGGTGCTTCCCGAGCTCCCACCTGAGCTCCCACCTGGGCACCTCCCGCCCTTTGGAACCAAATTTTTCCCCAAAAAGCCCTAAATTGGAGCCGTTTGGGGTTTGTTTCAGATGATCCAGAACTTCCAGGATGAATCCTGCTTCGTCCTGGACACCCTGAAAGGTGTGTGAGTACCTGGGCTCTGCTGGGCCACACCTGAGTCGCAGGTGTGACCCCTCACACACCTGTGTGCCACCCCTGGCCCCTCCCAGCTCCCCTCACCTGTCCTGGGCTTCCCTTGCAGCCGAGACCAACGACAGCTACCACATCATCCTGAAATAGGGGCAGCTGAGGGACAGGTGGGGAGCACCTGCGGCCTCTCAGCACACCTGGACACCCTCCACGAGGACACAGCAGAGATTTGGGAACCCCAGGTGTGCTCACCTGGCCACCCCCCCTCGCAATGAACTCCTGGACACCTTCTGGAGAGCCCCCAGGTGTGGTCATCTGGCCCACCACCCTCAAAAGGAACACCTGGAGAGCCCCCAGGTGTGCTCACCTGGACACCCCTCCCTCAAAAAGAACACCTGGAAAGCCTCTGGACACCCCCCCCAGGTGTGCTTACCTGGCCACCATCCCCGAAAGGAACACCTGGAGAGCCCCCAGGTGTTGTTACCTGGCCACTCCCCTCGAAAGGAACACCTGGAAATGCTCTGGCGACCCCTCAGCTGTTGTTACCCTCCCTCACAGGGAACACCTGGAAAGCCTCTGGAGAGCCCACAGGTGTTGTCACCTGGCCGCCTCCCCAAAAGGAACACCTGGAGAGGCCCCAGGTGTGCTCAGCTGGCCACCCCCCCCCCCCCCAACAGAACACCTGGAGATGCTTTGGAGACACCTCAGGTGTTTTTACCTGGTCACCCCCTCTCGCAGTGAACACCTGGGGAGCCCCCAAGTGTGCTCACCTGGCCACCACCCTCAAAAGGAACACCTGGAAACCCTTTGGAGAACCCCCAGGTGTGGTCACCTGGCCACCTCCCCTCACAGTGAACACCTGGAAACCCTTTGGGGACCCCCCAGATGTTGTTACCTTGCCACTCTCCTTGAAAAGAACACCTGAAAACCTTCTGGAGACCCCCCAGGTGTGGTCACCTGGCCACGCCCCTCACAGGGAACACCTGGAGAGCCCCCAGGTGTTGTTACCTGGATACTCTCCTGGAAAAGAACACCTGGAACACCTCTGGAGGGCCCCTAGGTGTTGTTACCTGGCCACCCCCCTTGAAAGGAACACCTGGAAACCCTTTGGAGATCCCCCAGGTGTGCTCACCTGGCCACTCCCCTCAAAAGGAACACCTGGAAAGCCTCTGGAGAGCCCCCAGGTGTTGTTACCTGGCCACTCCCCTCACAGGGAACACCTGGAGACCCCCCCTAGGTGTGCTCACCTGGCCACCCCCCTAACAGAGAACACCTGGAGAGCCCCCAGGTGTGCTCACCTGGCCACCCCCCTAACAGGGAACACCTGGAGACCCCCCCAGGTGTGCTCACCTGGTCACTCCCCTCACAGGGAACACCTGGAGACCCCCCCAGGTGTGGTGACCTGGCACAGGTGTTGCCTCCAGGTGGGTGCAGGTGTGATCTCGTGAGGTCATCAAGAATTCCGGATTTAATTATGGAAAATTGGAGGATAAAGGGATAACTGGGGGAGGGCAGGGGGCATTGCTGGGTGTTTTTGGGGAGAAAAGCAAAGATTTGGCTCTTTCTGCTGAATGTGTGCAGTGACTGAAGCGGCTCTGGGCAGGTGTCCAGGTGAGGGATGTGCCCAGGGGTGGGAGGTGATCCCCAGGTCCCTCAGACCTGGGTGCTCCAGGTGATACCAGCTCAGCTCAGCCCATCAGGTGTTTCAGGTAAACAAAAACAGGAAAAAAAAAAGACAATAAAAGCCAAGGATTTGATTAAATAAAGCCGGGGCGGGATCCAGGTGTGGCAGGTACTGGCTCAGGTGACATCTGGGACAGTCTGACAGTGCAGGGGGGCAGCACCACCCCAGGACTGAGCAGCACCCCCAGAATCACCCCAAACATCTCCCCAAAACCATCCCCAGGACCACACAAAAATCACTCTAATCCACCCCCAGGAAATCCCCAAAATCAGCCCCAAACCCCCCCAAAATCACCCCCAAACCACCCCAAAATCACCTGCAAAAATCCCTCAAGACAACACAAAAATCACTCAAAACCGCCCCCAGGAAATCCCCAAAATCACCCCCAAACCACCCCAGAATCACCCCCAAACCACTCCAAAATCACCTCCAAAAATCTGCCAGATCACACAAAAAATCGCTCAAAACCACACCCAAGAAATCCCCCAAAATCACCCCCAAACCATCCCAAAACCACCCGCAAATAATTCCCAAAATCAGCCCCAAAATACCCCAAAATCACCTCCAAAAATCCCCCAAGACCACACAAAAATCACTCAAAGCCACCCCCAAGTAATCCCCAAAATCACTCCCAAACCACCCCAAAATCTCCCAGATCACCTCAGGATGGTCCCACAATCACCTTGAAATACCCCCGAATCTTTCCTCTAAATTACCCCCTCACCACCCAAAATTACCAAAAATCATCCACGGATCACCCCAAATAATCTCAAATTCATCCCCAAACTACCTCAAATTCATTCCCAAACTACCCCAGATCATCTCAAATTCATCCCTAAATCACCTCAAATTCATCCCGAAATTACCCCAAATCCCCTCAGATTCATTCCCAAATCCCCCCAGATTACCCCAAATTCATCTCCAAGTCCCCCAAAATTACCCCCAATTCATCCCCAAATTACCCCAAATCACCTCAAATTACCCCAAATTCATCTCCAAGCCCCCCATGCCCAGGGGGTGTCAGGGCTGGAGCACCCCAAGGTTGGTCCTGGCTCAGGTGGGACACACCTGGAGTGAGGTGAGTGCCCTCATTTGCAGGTTGTACCTGGGATTGCACCTGGAAAAGGTGGGGGGGGGGAGGGGACACGGGGGGTGTTTGATCCTTTAAATTCCCTTTCCTTGGACCCTTCAATTCCCCTTTCCTTAGATCCTTTAATTCCCTTTCCTTGGACCCTTCAATTCCCTTTCCTTGGATCCTTTAATTCCCTTTCCTTGGACCTTTCACTTCCCTTTTTGATCCTTTAATTCTCTTTCCTTGGATCCCTTCATTCCCCTTTCCTTGGATCCTTCAATTCCCTTTCCTTGGATCCTTTAATTCCCCTTTTGATCCTTTAATTCCCCTTTCCTTGGATCCTTTAATTCCCTTTCCTTGGATCCCTTAATTCCCCTTTCCTTGGATCCTTCAATTCCCTTTCCTTGGATCCTTCAATTCCCCTTTTGATCCTTTAATTCCCTTTCCTTGGACCCTTCAATTCCCTTTTTGATCCTTTAATTCTCTTTCCTTGGATCCTTTAATTCCCTTTCCTTGGATCCCTTAATTCCCCTTTCCTTGGATCCTTCAATTCCCCTTTTGATCCTTTAATTCCCCTTTCCTTGGATCCTTCAATTCCCTTTCCTTGGATTCTTTAATTCCCTTTCCCTGGATCCTTCAATTCCCTTTCCTTGGATCCTTCAATTCCCCTTTCCTTGGATCCTTCAATTCCTCTTTCCTTGGATCCTTCGATTCCCCTTTTGATCCTTCAATTCCCTTTCCTTGGATCCTTTAATTCCCCTTTTGATCCTTCAATTCCCTTTCCTCGGTCAGTGACTCCCAGGTGTGTTCTCAGTTCTGCCCCCAGACTCCAACCCCAGCTGAGGGCACAAAGGCAGCAGTGATCAGTGGAGGGAAGAAGAATTTAAACAAACAGAACAGCAAAATTGGTAAAAAAGGTACAGAGACCCTGAGGGTCCCAGCAGAAATTAACCCTGTCCTGGCCACAACCAGGGCATTCCCCACCCTTTACTGCAGTCGATCCACACCATTCCTTATCCCACAGCTTGCACTCACCCTTTATTCTGCACCATCCCTTATCTCACACCTTGCATTTACCCTTTACACCATCCATGTCATTTCTTATCCCAAACTTTGCACTGACCCTTTATTCTACACTGTCCACATCATTCCTCATCCCACACCTTGCACTCACCCTTTATGCCATCCACATCACTCCTCATCCCATAACTTGCATTTACCTTTTATTCTACACCATCCACATAAATCCTTATCCCAAACCTTGCACTCACCCTTTATTCTACACTGTCCAAATTCTTTATCCCACACCTTGCATTTACTCTTTATTCTACACTGTCCACACCATTCCTTACCCCAAACCTTGCACTGGTTCTTTATTCTGCACCATCCATTTCATTCCTTAACACAAACCTTGCACTCACCCTTTACTCCATCCACATAATTCCTTATCCCACACCTTGCACTCACTCTTTATTGTACACCATCCATTTCATTCCTTATCCTAAACCTTGCACTCACCCTTTTTTCTGGACCATTCATTATCCCACACCTTGCACTCACCTTTTATTCCACACTGTCCACATCATTCCATATCCTAAACCTTCTACTCATCCTTTTTTCTGCACCATCCACATCATTCCTTATCCCACGGCTTGCACTCACCCTTTATTCTGCACCATCCCTTATCTCACACCTTGCATTTGCCCTTTACACAATCCATGTCATTTCTTATCCCAAACCTTATATTTACCCTTTATTCTACACTGTCCACATTAATTCCTTATCCCACACCTTGCACTCGCCCTTTATTCCACACCATCTATGTCATTCCTTATCTCACACCTTGCATTTATCCTTTATTTTACTCCATCCACCCACATTCCTTATCCTAAACCTTGCACTCACCCTTTACCCAATCCATGTTCCCACCTTGCACTCGTTTACACCACCCACACCATTCCTTATCCCAAACTTTGACTCATCTTTACACCACTCACACAACTCCTTATCCCTCACCTTGCACTCACCCTTTACTCTAAACCATCCACACCATTCTTTATCCCACACCTTGCACTCATCTTTACACCACCCACAACTTCCCTTACCCTAAACCTTGTACTCACCCTTTACTCTGCACCATCCCTTATCTCTCACCTTGCATTTACCTTTTATTCTGCACCATCTGTGTCATTCCTTATCCCAAACCTTGCACTCACCCTTTACACTATCCATGTAATTCCTTATCCCACACCTTGCACTCGTCCTTTATTCTGCACCATTGTCCTGGTTTAGGGCAAATTTGGGATAAAACCTCCAAAAGGGGCCCCTCCAGCAAGCAAACCCACACAGCCCCTCTCCCCAACGGGTTTGGGAAGGATTCCCTGGAGAGAAGTGGAAAGAACCTGTTTATTTAAAAGGTAAAACACCCCCCAGCACACAGAACCTGTTTATTTAACAGGCACAGCACCCCCAGCACACAAAATGAGCAATACCAGGTGTTACAGCGACCTGATGAGGTCTCAGGGTGAGGGAAGTGGACAAGAATCTTAGTTCACGATCAGAAGGCTGGATTTATTGATATATGATATATAATACATTATAACTATACTAAAAAGAATAAGGAGAGAAGTTACAGAGGCTGCTAAGCTAAGAATAGCATAGTAAAGAAAGAATAACAAAGTTCTGTGCCCAGCAGAAAGCAAGGACAAAACTCTTCTATGAGTGGTCAGCAAATCCAAACACTCACAGAAGCCAAATCGCCGCTGCACCTGTTACATTCCACACCAGCCGATAACAATTGTTTACATTCTTCTTCTGGGGCCTCAGCTTCCCAGAAGATGAACAAATCCCAAAGAAAGGATTTCTATGGAAAAATGTCTGCGACAACCAGGTGACACCGCTCTGTCACCACTCTGAAAAAGATGACAAATTCAGAAAGTCTCTCCTGGGGTGGTCACTCTGTTCTCAGTCCCTCCTGTGCTGGGGCAGCTGCTGCAGCCGCAAGGTGCAAACTCTCGGTGTTTCCCAGGTCCCAGTCCAGAGCAGGTTTGAGTAGGTCCAAAAAAGGGAAAGGACAAACAGTCCAGGGAAAATTCGGACTGCATAGCTAAACTAACTAATGAGCAGAAGCAAAAAGCAAGAGCAAAGCGAAAAGCAAAGCAAAAAGCAAAAGCAGCACTCATGTACTGCCCTGTCTCTGTGTCCTGCCAGTTGTGGGGCAGTGGCTGAGAGCAAAACCAAAACAAACCATTCGCTCTTCAGAGCCAGTCTGTGAAGGCACAGAACACGATATCCAGCATGAACAGAACACAGGAATGGGGATACAAGCATCATAAGGTCACCCTAGGACAACCAGCCACATCATTCCTTATCTTACACCTTGTACTCATCCTTTACACCATCCACACCATTCCTTATCCCAAACTTTGCACTCATCTTTACACCATCCATGTCATTCCTTATCCCACACCTTGCACTCACCCTTTAGTCTACACTGTCCACACCACCCCTTATCCCACATCTTGCATTCACCCTTTATTTTACTCCATCTACACCATTCCTTATCCCCTACCTTGCACTCACCCTTTATTCTGTACCATCCACACCATTCCTTATCCCAAACCTTGCCATTTACCCTTTATTCTACACCATCCACACCATCCCTTATATCACACCTAGCACTCATTTTTACACCATCTACACCATTCCTTATCCCAAACTTTGCACTCATCCTTTATTCTGCACCATTCACATAATTCCTTATCTCACACCTTTCACTCACCCTTTATTCTGCACCACCCACACTATTCCTTATCCCTTGCACTCATCCTTTACTCCATCCACACCATTCCTTATCCCACAGCTTGCATTTACTCTTTATTTTACACCATCCACACCATCCCTTATATCACACCTTGCACTCATCTTTACACCATTCGCACCATTCCTTATCCCACACCTTGCACTCATCCTTTATTCTGCACCATCCCTTGTCTCACACCTTGCATTTACCCTTCATTCTGCACCGTGTCATTCCTTATCCCACACCTTGTGCTCACCCTTTACACGATCCACACCATCTCTTATCCTAAACCTTGCATTTACCCTTTTTTTTACTCCTCCCACACCTTGCACTCATCCTTTTCTCCATCCACACCATTCCTTATCCTAAACTTTGCATTTACCCTTTATTTTACACCATCCATACCATTCCTTATCCTACACCTTGCACTCATCTTTACACCACCCACACCATTCCTCATCCCAAACCTTGGCATTTACCATTTATTTTACACCATCCATTCCATTCCTTATCCCAAACTTTGCATTTACCCTTTATTTTGCTCCATCCACACCATTCCTCATCCCAAACCTCGTCCTCACCCATTTCCTGCACCACCCACCCCTGCCCAGGTTCCACCACATTCCAGCTGTACCCACATTTCACACACAGCAGGAGTTCCATCTCTTCAGTCCCCGGTGTGCGTTGAGGTCAGTCAGTCCTGGCTGTCCGTGTGTCCATCCACACGAGGGCTGCTGTGCCCAGAGCTCCCAGCTGGAGCTGCCCATCCTCATCCTCATCCTCACAGCAGGGTCACCCCCAGCCAGCAGTGTCAGAAATCCAAGCAACCCCGACAAAGGGGACAAAGAGGATGAGGAGAACTCCATCTTATCAGAAGGCAAATTAATTTGTCTTGGTTTGGAAAGACAGGTGCCTGCTAAGGAAGGCAGGAGCCTCCCCGGAAATGCAAAATGTAAACCCTCCCCACCCCTCTGAATTGCTAGAAATTTTAAATTAAGGGGCTCTCAGGCAAAAAAATATGGGAGCAGGGAATAACAGTTCTTTAATAGGGGAAAAAAAAAAAAAAAGATAAAATAAACAATGCAGTGAACTAAAACAACACTGACAGAGGCAGAGCCCAACCTGGCACCCTGTGGGTCAGGGTGTTGGCAGCAGTCCCATTGGAATTGTGGCTCAGCCCTCCTGCAGTGTCACGGGTGGTTCTGCTGGAGCAGGGATCCTGTAGAAAGGTGCAGTCTCTCCTTCTGAAGATCCAGTGGAAGAAGAGGCAGCTGCTGCTCCTCTGGGAAATCCAGTGGAGAAGCCGTGCTGGTGTTCCAGAACCTCCAGATTATATCTGGGTAGGAATGTTTGAAACCTCAGATCATATCCGGGTAGGAATGTTTGAAATCTCAGATTGTATCCAGGTAGGAATGTTTGAAACTTCAGATCATATCCAGGTAGGAATGTTTGAAATCTCAGATTGTATCCGGGTAGGAATGTTTGAAATCTCAGATTGTGTCCGGGTAGGAATGTTTGAAATCTCAGATTGTATCCAGGCAGGAATGTTTGAAATCTCAGATTGTATCCAGGTAGGAATGTTTGAAATCTCAGATTGTATCTGGGTAGGAATGTTTGAAATCTCAGATTGTATCCAGGTAGGAATGTTTGAAATCTCAGATTGTATCTGGGTAGGAATGTTTGAAATCTCAGATTGTATCCAGGCAGGAATGTTTGGCTCCTCCTTCTGTGCTCACATCTCCCAGTGGGATGATGGAATTTTATCAGCCATGGAGGGACACTCAGTGGCCCATGAACAGAAGATAATTAATAATTAATGGCCCATGAACAGGAGATATCTCCTCGAGGGACGATTGGTTGTGGCAGACATAAAGAAAACTGCCCCATGAACAGAAGATAACTGCCCCACCTCTGACAGATGGGAATTGAGCACCTGAGACACTTCTGTGAGCACCAGCCGAAGTCCCAGTCCCTCCAGCCCTCTCTGTGCCATCCAGGTGACACCACAGGTGACACCACAGGTGACCTCTGGGGTGACTCTGGGGTGTCCCCTCTCTCTGGAGCTGCTCCCAACAGCAGAGACTGGCCCATGCTGGAGGGACAGGGGACATTTCCTAATCTGGGTGAGACTTTTGACTCTGCCCAAGGTCTTGGAGTGTCCTCCACAGCCGAGGTCAGTGGGGAGGAACAAGGTTGGTCCCCGTGGTGCCGGGGTTGGGGACTCACCTGAGGCAGTGTCTGCTCTGCTGCCTCCATTGGCACCACTGACAGGGAGCTGGGGCAGGGTGACAGAGCTCTGGAAACTTCCAGAACCTGGGCTCCACCCACGGAACTGCTCCAGAGAAACTTCCAGAGCCTGGATCCTGGGCTCCAACCAAAGAGATGCTCCAGAGAAGCTTCCAGAGCCTGGATCCTGGGCTCCATCCTGGGAACTGCTCCAGAGAACCTTCCAGAGCCTGGATCCTAAGATCCACCCTGGGAACTGCTTGAGAGAGAAACTTCCAGATCCTGGGTTCCACCCAGACCCACAGGAATTGATCCAGAGAACCTTCCAGAGCCTGGATCTTGGGCTTGGGAGGGCCCTACTTCCTCTTCATCCCTCACTGAGTGACCCACTCTGCTCTTGGATTTCTTCTTGTGAAAAATGTGCCTTTTATGATTGGCTTTTTGCAAATATTAAAATGAATATTATATGTGTTGTGTTAGAAAGTGATGCTGTAATCATTTTCTTAAGTAGTGTGTTAAATAGAGTTTAGGTTATAACATAATGTTAAGATAGAAACTGTGCTGATTAAGATATTTTTTTAGAGAGGAATGAGGTACTCGCACTGAGATAGCAGCCACAGGACACTGAAATCTTTCAGAGAAAGAGAATTTATTGCTCTCTTCTCAAGTTCTTCCCACCTTGACCATCAGGATTCAGAGGAAGAAGCTGACACTGCCCATACAGAATCCTGTGTTTGAATGGAATTTATGCATCATGGATGAGGTGTATGAATATGCAACAGGCTGTCGCTTTTAAGGGTTAATCCTCTGCTAACGTGGGTCCTTTTTGGGCATATTTTGCCCAGAAAAGGTACCCGGACTGTCTGTAACTCTTTGTTTTTATTGTCTCATATTGTCCTACTCCCAATTGTCCACATTTTTATTACCCTGATTTTATGACTATTTTTATAACCATTTTATTACTATTAAACTTTTAAAATTGTAAAAAGAAGTGATTGTCGTTTTTGACATTGGGCAGGGATTCCTGGCTGTGAGGGCGGGCAGGCCCTGTGCTGGATTTCCCTGGGAGCTGCGGGTGCCCCGTCCCTGGCAGCGCCCGAGGGAGGCTGGGCAGGGTTTGCAGCACCCTGGGGCACAGGGAGGCGTCCCTGCCATGGCAGGGGTGGCACAGGACGATCTTTGAGGTCCTTTCCACCCCAAGCCCTTCCTGAGCTCACGATCTCCCTCAGCCCTCCATCTTCCGCACTTCCGGACTCCATTTCCCATCACACCCCGCGCCAGCGCTGCCCTGCGGGGAGTCCCCAGGGAACTCGCTTTCCCACGGTGCCTCGCGGCGGCGCAGCGGCGGCGCGGGGATCACGTGACGCGGGGCGGTATAAAAGCGGCGGCGCAGCGGCCGCGGCCCCATTGTTGTCGGCGCGCGCGGCGGGGCGGGAGCGGCCCCGGACCCCCCCGGGAGCGGCCCCGGGGCCCCCCCAGCTCCCCCCGCCCCCAACCGGCCCCCAAAACCCCCCTCGGGCACCGGTGAGTGCGGGGAACGGCGGCAGCGGCAGGGCTGGAGGGAGCGTGGGGGGGCGGCCCCGCCTGCGGGGGGCGGGGAGGGCTCTGAGGGATGGGGGGGGGCTGGGAAGGATTGGGGGTTCCGAGGGATGGGGGGGCTGGGAGGGATGGGGGGTCCAGGGGATATGGGGACTGTGAGGGATTTGGGATTCCAAGGGATGGAGGGCAGTAGGGGATGGAGGGCTGTGAGAAATTTGGGGTTCCAGTGGTTATGGAGGCTGTGAGAAATGGAGGATTCTGAGAGATGGGGGGGCTGTGAGAGATTTGGAGTTCAAATGGATTGGGGGGCTGTGGGGGATTGGGGGTTCCAGAGGATATGGGAGTCTGTGAGGGACTGGGGAGCTGTAGGGGATGGGGGGTGGGCTGTGAGGGATTGGGGGTTCCAAGGGATGCGGACCTGTAAGGGATGGGGGGGTTCCAAGAGATGGGGGGCTGTGAGGGTTGGAGGGGTTCCGACCATTAGGGGTGTTCCGAGGAATGGGGGGCTGTGGGGGATTGCGGTGGGGGGAGGGGGCTGTGAGGAATTTTGGGTTCCAAGGGGCGGGGGGGGCTGTGGAGGATGGGGGAGTATGAGGAATTTGGGGTTCCAAGGGATATGGGAGCTGTGAGGGAGGGGGGCTTCCAAGGAATTGGGGTGTACTGAGGAATGGGGGGGCTGTAGGGGCTGGGGGCCATTCCAGCGCTATCAGGGATGGGGGTGAAGGGGTCTGGGGGCTTCACAGCCGGGGCAGGCAAAGGGGATGTGGGGGGGCCGTAGGGCAGGGGGGGGAGCCATGGGGGATGTGTTGGGGGCCTCTGGGACAAGGGGGTGCCCTGCAGCTGGGGGGCTTGTAGGGGATGTGGGAGGGCTGTAGGGGATACAGGGGGGGCTTATGCAAGAGTCTGTAGGAGATGGGAGCCTCTAGAGGGTATGGGGGGTGAGGGGGGGTCCTTGTAACCATGGATCCATGGGGGGGGCTGTGTGAAATGTGGGGCTGCCCCTGCTGGAAACATCTGGGGGTGCCTGTAGGGGCTGGGCTCCTGTAGAGGGTGTGGGGGATCCTTACAGCCCCCCATTGCATTTGGGGAGGGGCGTTTGGGGGGTCCTGCCAGGTGGGGTCTCCCCTCTGTGCACCATGGGGGGCACTGGAGGTGCTCAGGGTGCCCTTGGGGACCTCATGGGGGCACTGGGGTTGTGTTGGGGGTCCTCAGGATGGTGATGATGATGATGATGGGGAGGTGACACCTGGGAGGTCAGGTGTCCCCAGAGGTGGGGGAGGGGCTGTTCTGGTGTTCCTCTCCAGGCCTCACCTTCCCCCCCCAAGGTGATTTTGGGGGTGCCAGGTGACCCTGGGACAGGTGAGACACCCTGGGAGGGGCTCCTGCTGCCCAACCCTCACCTGTCCAGGGCTGCTCTCTGTATGCAGCTCTTCTGGGGTCTCCTCCACCTCCATCCCTTGGCTGCAGCCCCAGGGAGTTTTGTGGGATCACCTTTTCCATCCCCCCCAGGTACTCATGGAGCACCTTTGGGGGGCTCCTTCCCCTCCTGGGCCTCTGGATCCAGGTGTTGATGGACCCCCCTGGATCTCCCCGTTCCAGTGATGGACACAGGGCCCAAGGAGGGGTTTTTGGGGGTCACCTTTCTGTCCCCCAACACCTGGGGACACCTGGCCCTCCTTCCCAGGCTCTTTCAGCCAGGAGGTTTCCCAGATCAGCTCCAGGAATCCCAAACTCTCCTGATCCCTTCCCTGCTCCTGAAGTGATTCCAGAACATGGGGAAAAAATAATATTTTTAATTTAACTCCTTTTGGTGAAGTTTAATCCCTGAAATTCCCCATTCCCTTGGCTCCTCCCCCAGGATTTGATTTTTCCTTCCTCACCCCAAATGGATCCTCCTTGGGATGGTGCTTGCACAAATGCTGGAAGCTCTGTGGGAGCTGATTTCCCTGAGGAACCCAAATTTCCCATATTTCATCCCAAAAACCCAGAGCTGGGAATGTCAGCAGTGACCTGGGATGGGCTCAGATCCCTGGGAAATCCATTTCTTGGGGAAAACATTGGGAAACTTCACCCATTTCTTGGGGAAAATTTTGGAAACCTTCACCCATTCCTTACAGATCCAGGCTGCCCAAATCTTCCTGGTGATCATCCCAAAAATCCCAATTTTTGGCTGGAACAACACCTGGATTGGGTTCATTGGTGTTCCCACAGCCTTTCTGGGTGGGTTCCACCAGAGCTGCTCATGGATCACTCCCAATTTCACCCTGGAATATCCTGGATCCCTCAAATCCATCCAGAGAATCCATTTCTGGCACTGGATTTTTATGGGAAACTTATATGGATTTTTATGGGGATTTTATATATATTTTTATGGGAATCTTGTTATCCTGAGCAGAAGAATGGGTGCTGGAAGTTTTATATAATTTTGGGAGTGCAAGCAGGAATTCTTGAGGATCCCCCTGATCCAGGGGGGATTTGGGAGCCATCCCAGAATGCACAGGAATGCTCAGAGGATTGGAAAATCAGAAAATCATTCCCAATTTCTTGGGATGGCTGGAGGTAAAAGGGTTTGGTGCTCACCTGGCCAGGTGGGATGGACAATTCCTGCTGGTCCCAGCTTGTCCACCCTGCTGGGATCAGCTCCTGTGTTCCAGGAATCCCAAACTCTCCTGATCCCTTCCCTGCTCCTAAAGTGATTCCAGAACATGAGAAAAATTTATATTTTTTAATTTAACTCCTTCTGATGAGGTTTAATCATTAAAATTTCCCAATTCCTCAGCTTTTGAACCCATTTTTTCTTCCTCATTTCAAATTCCTCCCAATTTAAAAATGTGTAAAAATGGAACCTTAATATTTTCATTTTTTTTTCCTCATTCATTCTGACTATTCCAGGAGTTTTTTTACATCATAGAAAGGATAATTTGGAATAATTTGGGTTTTTATGTGAAGAATGAGAATCCCATCCTGCCAGATCCATCAGGTGGGATCCCACCCAGACTCCAGCTCTGATTTTCTATTGAAATGCAGTTTTAGGGAATAATTTGAGGATTTTCAGCAATTTTAGGCAGCTGGAAATGGAGGGGGGGTGATGTTTTCCACCTCTGCTCCTCCTGGGATTTGGATTGATCATTTCCTTCTTCTTTTCCCCTCTCCCACCAGGATTTCTCACTTTTCCTCCCAAAAAAAAAAAAAACCGAAAAAACCAGAATTTCACCCTGAACTGGTGCATGGGTTGGGAATTTTTGTTTTTCCTTTGGGACCCCAACATTCCCTTCTGGAGGGGACAGGGCTGGATCCAGATCTGACAAATCCCACCCAAAACCCAACCCCAAAGGGCTCCCAAATTCATCCTGGAACTTTCCCAATAGGAATCAGGTCCAAAAATTCCCTTTTCCAACGCAGAGCTGGAAATTTCCCCAAATCCCAAATATGGCCATGGGTTATTTGGGATTTTTTTTTTTTCTTTTTGAGGCTTTTGGGATTAAGGGGTGTGGGGCAGGAAAATCCCAGAGAGGCTCATTCCCAATCTGTGATGGGCTGGGAATTGTTGGAGCATCCGGTGGTTTTTCTGAACTTTAGGGGATTTTAGGGGTGATCAGGCTGTTCCAGGGGTGGATCTGGAAAAAAACCCCAACAAAAAAATCACTTTTCCTTTGGTTTGGGGTGAATTCCACCCCAAATCAATCCTGAAATCCCATTTTTTGGGTGAAAACCAAAGCTTTTCCTTTGGTTTTGAGTGAATCTGGCAGTGCCTTTCCAAAAAGAAACCCAACAAAAATCACTTTTCCTTTAGTTTTGAGTGAATTCCATCCCAAATCAATCCCAAGTGGAGAAGCTGGGATAGAGGAACTTGGGTGGAATATTTGTGTGGAGATCTTTAGGGGATTTTAAGGGGTGATCAGGATGTTCCAGGGGTGAATCTGGCAGTGCCTCTTAAAAAAAAAAAAAAACCCAACAAAAATCAGTTTGATTTTGGGGTGAATTCCATCCCAAATCAATCCTGAATGGGAATGCACACAGGAATTCTTGAAGCTGAGGTGAATGTTTGTGTGGAGATCTATAGGGGATTTTAGGGGGTGATCAGGATGCTCTAGAGGTGAATCTGGCAGTGCCTCTTCAAAAAAAACCCAACAAAAATTCACTTTTCCTTTGGTTTTGAGTGAATTCTTTCTCAAATCAATCCTGGAATCCCTTTTTTTTTTTTTGGGTGAAAACCAAAGCTTTTCCTTCGGCTTGGGATGAATTCCATCCCAAATCGATCCTGATGGAGGAAGCTGGGGTGAATGTTTGTGTGGAGATCTTTAAGGGATCTGGCAGTGCCTTTCCAAAAAACACCCCAACAAAAAACAGTTTTCCTTTAGTTTAAGGTGAATCCCCCCCAAATCAATCCCAAATGGAAAAGATGGGATAGGGGAAGCTGGGGTGAATATTTGTGTGGAGATCTTTAGGGGATTTTAAGGGGTGATCAGGATGTTCCAGGGGTGAATCTGGCAGTGCCCCTTCAAAAAAAAACCCAACCAAAAAATCACTTTTCCTTTGGTTTGGGGTGCATTCCATCCCAAATCAATCCTGAATGGAGAAGCTGGGATGGAGGAACCTGGGTGGAATATTTGTGTGGAGATTTTTAGGGGATTTTAGGGGGTGATCAGGATATTCCAGGGGTGAATCTGGCAGTGCCTCTTGAAAAAACCCAACAAAAATCAGTTTGGTTTTGAGTGAATTCCATCCCAAATCAATCCCAAGTGGAAAAGCTGGGGTGAGTGTTTGTGTGATCCCGGGTGGAAAAGCTGGGATGGAGCAAGCTGAGCTGAATGTTTCTGTGGAGATCTTCAGGGGTTTTTAAGTGGTGATTGGGATGTTCTAGGGGTGAATCTGGCAGTGCCTTTCCAAAAAAAAAAAAAAAAAAAAAACCAACAAAAATCAATTTTCCTCTAGTTTTGAGTGAATTCCATCCCAAATCAATCCCAAGTGGAAAAGCTGGGATGGAAGAACTGGGGTGAATGTTTGTGTGGAGATTCCCGAATGGAGAAGCTGGGATGGATGAACCTGGGGTGAAATGTTTGTGTGGACATCCTGGGTGGAAAAGCTGGGATGGAGCAAACTGGGGTGAATGTTTGTGTGGAGAAGCTGGGGTGAATGTTTGTGTGGACATCCCGCTTGAGGAGGCTGGGGTGAATGGTGAATGTTTGTTTTGAAAAGCTGGGGTGAGTGTTTGTGTGGAGAAGCTGGGGTGAATGTTTGTGTGGAAAAGCTGGGGTGAGTGTGTGGAGAAGCTGGGGTGAGTGTTTGTGTGGAGAAGCTGGGGTGAATATGTGGAGAAGCTGGGGTGAGTGTTTGTGTGGAGAAGCTGGGGTGAATGTTTGTGTGGAGAAGCTGGGGTGAGTGTGTGGAGAAGCTGGGGTGAGTGTTTGTGTGGAGAAGCTGGGGTGAATGTTTGTGTGGAGAAGCTGGGGTGAATGTTTGTGTGGAGAAGCTGGGGTGAATATGTGGAAAAGCTGGGGTGAATGTTTGTGTGGAAAAGCTGGGGTGAATGTTTGTGTGGAGAAGCTGGGGTGAATATGTGGAAAAGCTGGGGTGAATGTTTGTGTGGAGAAGCTGGGGTGAATGTTTGTGTGGAAAATCTGGGGTGAATGTTTGTGTGGAGAAGCTGGGGTGAATGTTTGTGTGGAGAAGCTGGGGTGAATATGTGGAAAAGCTGGGGTGAATGTTTGTGTGGAAAAGCTGGGGTGAATGTTTGTGTGGAAAAGCTGGGGTGAATGTTTGTGTGGAGAAGCTGGGGTGAGTGTTTGTGTGGAGAAGCTGGGGTGAATGTTTGTGTGGAGAAGCTGGGGTGAATATGCGGAAAAGCTGGGGTGAATGTTTGTGTGGAAAATCTGGGGTGAATGTGTGGAGAAGCTGGGGTGAATGTTTGTGTGGACATCCCGCTCACGGGCTGGCACGGGGAGGGAGCTCCCGTGGGCCCGGCAATTCTCCGGGATGGGCAGAGCAGAACCCTCGGAGAACCCCGAGCATCTCCTGCCCATCCCGAGCCAGAATGACTCACGAAACACAAACACGAGGGCTGGAGCCGCAGCTCCGGCTGGGACCGGGGGATTTACCCGGGGATCAGCCCGGGCTCTGACCCACCGTGTCCCGCCGCTCTCCGCAGGCCGCTCCGGGCCCGTCCGGTCCCGCCGGGCTCTCCATGCGAGCCGAGCCCCGATGGCCGCGGTCCCGAGCGCCGGGATCAAGCGCAAACAGGAGGATGCGGGACCGGGATCAGGATCGGGATCGGTCGCCTCGGACGACGAGATCGCCACGAGCGACAGCGGCGACAGCTGCGACAGCGGCGGCAGCACCGGCAGCGCCGCCCGTGAGCCGGGGCCGGCTGTGGGCGGGGTTCCGGGAGAATTTTTCATTTATTTTTGGGAATTCTGGGGTTTTTTTTTAATGGGTTTCGGGAATTTGGGTGGTGTGGGGGATTTTTTTGGGGAGTGTTAGGGAATGGTGTGGAATTCATTGGAGTTGTGGGGGAATCTCGTAGCAATTTTTGGGTGGAGAACTTTTGGGTTTTCAGTTTTACAAAATAGTAGTTTTGGCTTTGGGGATTTTTTAATTGGGTTTGGGTATTTTTAATTTTGGGGAGTTTGGGGATTTTTAATTTCAGGGAATTTGGGGTTTTTAATTTTTTTTTAATTTGGTGATTTTTTTTTAATTTCTGATGAGTCTTTAGAATTTGAGGGACAACCCTGAGATTTTTTTTATATTTCAGGGAAATTCAGAGGAATTCTTTTACTTTTTGGGGGCTTGGGGGAATTTCTTGGATTTTTTGAAAGTTTGGGAGATTGGGGCATTCATAGAGAATTATTTGGGTAGTTCATGGCACTTGAATTTCCTTTAAAAATTGGGAAACTTCAGAGAAGTGGAGAAAGGATTTTGGGGGAACCTGGAGGAGAATTCTGACCATTTGCAGGGGGGAATTACGGGATAATTTTAAATTACGGAGGGAACATGGGTGAATTTTGTATAATTTTGGCTGTGGTTTCATTGTGACTTCTCTGTGCCCACTGCCCCATCCATCCTGCTGTGCTTTGCCCAGCAGGAATTTCCTTTGAATTTTGGGAAATTTTAGAGGAGCTGGGGAGGGATTTTGGGGGAGTTTTGATAGGGTGAGTTTGTAGGGAACCTTGAGGCGAATTTGGAGCATTTGCAGGGAGGAGTGAAGGAGAAACAAAGGAGATTTTTGAATTTTGGAGGGAAATAGAGGAAAAATGGGTGAATTTTGTGTAATTTTGGGGGTGGTTTTTTGCTGCCCCTCTTTGTGCCCACAGCCCCATCCATCCTGCGGCACTTTGCCCAGCACGAATTTCCTTTGAATTTTGGGACATTTTAGAGCTGCTGGGGAGGGATTTTGAGGGAGTTTTGATGGGGTGAGTTTGTAGGGAACCTGGAGCGGAATTCTGACCATTTGCATTGGGGTATTATGGGGTAATTTTAAATGTTGGAGGGAAATGGAGGGAAAATGGGTGAATTTTGTGTAATTTTGGGTGTGTTTTCATTGTGGCCCCTCTGTGCCCACAGCCCCATTCATCCTGCGGCACTTTGCCCAGCACAAATTTCCTTTGAATTTTGGGACATTTTAGAGGTGCTGGGGAGGGATTTTGAGGGAGTTTTGATGGGGTGAGTTTGTAGGGAACCTGGAGCGGAATTCTGACCATTTGCATTGGGGAATTACTGGTTAATTTTAAATGTTGGAGGGAAAATGGGTGAATTTTATGTAATTTTGGGTGTGTTTTCATTGTGGCCCCTCTGTGCCCGCAGCCCCGTCCATCCTGCGGCGCTCCCGGGCGCGCCGGGGCGGGAAGCGCGTGCGCTTTGCCCAGGTCACCGTTTATTACTTTGCCCGGCGCCAGGGCTTCACCTGCGTGCCCAGCGCCGGGGGCAGCTCCCTGGGCATGGCCCCGCGGCACCACCGTGCCCGCAGGTACAGCCTCAGCCAGTTCGCTCACCTGCGCCAGGTGAGCCACCGGCAGCACCTGCGGCAGCACCTGCGGCGGGAGAAACTGCGCGCCAGGAGGAGAGAGGTGAGAGGGACTGGGAGGGAAGAAAGGGGATCGAGGTGGGGAATAGCTGGGGAGGGAAGGAGGGAGACAGGGAAGGGGAATCCAGGTGGGAAATACTTGGGGACAGAGGGGGATCCAGCTGGGGAATACCTGGGGAGGGAGTGGGAATTCAGGTGGAGAATAGCTGGGAGAGAAGGGGAATCCGGGTGGGGAATACTTGGAGAAGGAGGGCAGAATCCAAGTGGGAAATACGTGGGGAGGGCGGGGGATCCAGGTGGGGAATACTTGGGGAGGGAAGGCAGAATCCAGGTGGGGGAATACCTGGATATGGAGGGCAGAATCCAGGTGGGGAATACCTGGGGAGGGAGGGGGGATCCAGGTGGGGAATACCTGGGGAGGGAGGGCAGAATCCAGGTGGGGAATACCTGGAGAGGGAAGGGGGGGTGGAATCCAGGTGGGGAATACTTGGAGAAGGAGGGTGGAATACAGGTGAGAAATAGCTGGAGAGGAAGGACAGAATGCAGGTGGGAAATACTTGGAGAGGGAGGACGGAATCCAGGTGGGAAATAACTGGAGATGGTGGGCAGAAGACAGGTGGGAAAGAGCTGGGGAGGGAGGGGGAATCCAGGTGGGAATTAGCTGGAGAAGGAGGGCAGAATGCAGGTGGGAAATAGCTGGAGGGGCAGCAGTGGGGGACCCAGGTGGAGAACACCTGGAGGGGATTTGGGGTGACAGAGGGTGTCTGAGTGGAGAATACCTGGGGAGGGAGAGCAGAATCCAGGTGGGGAATAGCTGGATGGGTTTGGTGGTGGGCAGGTGGGAAAGCCCTTGGGGAGGGGTTTGGGGGAGGGAAGTGAAAAATGCCTGGGTGAGGTTGGAAGAGGGGCAAACTGGGGGGAATCCAGGTGGGAAACACTTTGGGGGGATCTTAGGAGGTACAGGGAAAAATCAGTGTGGGAAACACCTGGGTGGCACCTGGGGGTGATCAGGGGTTCTGGGGTCAATCTGGCAGTGCCTTTCTGAAAAAATCCAACAGAAAAAACACTTTTCCTTTGGTTTAGGGTGAATTCCATTCTGAATCAATCCCAAAATCCCGTTTTTGGGTGAAAACCAAAGCTTTTCCTTTGGTTTTGGGTGAATCTGGCAGTGCCTTTCTGAAAAACCCCAACAGAAAAATCACTTTTCCTTTGGGTGGGCAAGCCCTGGGAGGGACAAGGCTCAGTGTGGGTGGAGGGAAGGACACCTGGCCAGGTGACCCCTGTGGTCCCTCATCCCCACATGTGTCCCTCTGTCAGCGTCCAGGAACACAAAATTAGAGAATCATTATAGGTTGATTGATTACGATTAATTGTGATTATGGATTATGATTATGCAGCACCTGCAGTACTTTTATTGAGGAGCTCTGGGTGTCAGGGGTACAGACGCAAATCTGACCCAGCATGGTTTCAAGCTGAACATGTTTTATATTCTATAATTATATAATTTACATATTAATTATTAAACTTAGATTATTCTGTTGTATACATTCATTTCATCCAAGCATGGATTTCTTGTGATCCCCTCAAACCCCTGACATAGTTTCTCATGATTCTTCTTACAATTAAACAATAATTATATCTAATAATTATTTATAATACACTGATTACCCAGGTGCAGTTTCACCTGATCCAGCAAACACAAGGCCTGACATTTCCTAGGGCCCACCTTTAACATTTCCCAGGGTTTACCAAGCTTTAATTCCTTTCTAACTCCCCAAATTTTCTATTTTGGGGAGTTTTGGTGGGGTGATTTTGTAGGGAACCTGGAGGGGAATTCTGAGCATTTGCAGGGATGAAAATTTAAAATTATGGGATAATTTTAAATTTTGTAGGGAAATAGAAGGAAAATGGGTGAATTTAATGTCGTTTTGGGGGTAATTTTGTGCTGACCTGTGCTGTGCCTGCAGCCCCATCCATCCCAGGTCCAGGTCACCCTCTACTACTTTGCCCAGCATGAATTTCCTTTGAATTCTGGGGAATTTTAGAGAAACTGGGGAGGGATTTTGGGAAAGTTTTGATGGGGTGAGTTTGGAGGGAACCTGGAGGGGAATTCTGAGTATTTGCAGGGGGGAATTACAGGGTAATTTTAAATTTTGGAGTAAAATAGAGGGGAAAATAGGTGAATTTAATGTAATTTTGAGGATGGTTTTGTGCTGACTCCCACTGTGCCCACAGCCCTGTCAATCCTGCAGTGCTTTGCCCAGCATGATTTTCTTTTGAATTTTAGGAAATTTTTTAGGAACTGGGGAGGGATTTTGTGGGAGTTTTGACAGGATGAGTTTAGAAGGAAATCCCAAGCATTTGCAGGGGAGAATCACAGGGTAATAAAGGGGATTTTAGATTTTGGAGGAAAACAGAGGGAAAATGGGTAAATTAATGTAATTTTGGGGGTGGTTTTGTGCTGACCCCGCTCAGATTTTCAACCCTTCTCCCTCGCAGCTGACCCAGAACGGGACGGTGCCGTCGGCCGAGGCCGCGGGGCTGACGCTGGCGGACGTGTCGGACGATGACCTGGACGTGGGGCAGGTGGAGGTGGGCGATTATTTCTACCTGCAGCCGCTGCCCACCAAGCGGCGCCGGGCGCTGCTGCGCGCCTCGGGCGTGCGCAGGATCGACGCCGAGGAGCGCCAGGAGCTGCGGGCGCTGCGCCTGTCCCGGGAGCAGTGCGGGTGCCACTGCCGCCTCACCTGCGAGCCGCGCACCTGTGCCTGCAGCCAGGCGGGCATCCAGTGCCAGGTGAGACACACAGGGGGGTCAGGCTGGTCATTGTGTGCCAGGGGAGGGCATCCAGTCCCGGGAGCAGTGCGGGTGCCACTGCTGCCTCACCTGCGAGCCGCACACCTGTGCCTGCAGCCAGGCGGGCATCCAGTGCCAGGTGAGACATGGGAGGGGTCTGGGGTGGTCATTGTGTGCCAGGGGAGGGCATCCAGTGCCAGGGGAGGTCATCCAGTCCCGGGAGCAGTGCGGGTGCCACTGCCGCCTCACCTGCAAGCTGCACACCTGTGCCTGCAGCCAGGCGGGCATCCAGTGCCAGGTGAGGGCATCCAGTGCCAGGTGAGACACACAGGGGGGTCAGGCTGGTCATTGTGTGCCAGGGGAGGGCATCCAGTCCCGGGAGCAGTGCGGGTGCCACTGCTGCCTCACCTGTGAGCCGCGCACCTGTGCCTGCAGCCAGGCGGGCATCCAGTGCCAGGTGAGGCTGGGCAGGGGGCCAGGTGGGCATCCAGTGCCAGGTGAGACACACAGAGGGGCCAGGCTGGTCATTGTGTGCCAGGTGATGGCATCCAGTGCCAGATGAGACATGGAGGGGCTGGAGTGGTCGTGTGCCAGGAGAGAGCCAGGACAGCCAGGGGAGCCAGGTGAGGGCATCCAGTGCCAGGTTAGACCTGGAAGGGGGTTGGGGTGGTCCTTGTGTGCCTCCTGAGGAGTGGGGAGAGCCAGGTGAGGGCACCCAGTGCCAGGTGAGCTGGGATAAGGGGCACAGGTGGGCCTCAGGGCCCACCCACTGTGCTCTGTCCTTGCTCCTTGAGGGAGCAGAGGGTGCCAGCTGGGGCACCTGGGGTCCAACAGGTGCTGGAGAGCTCTGGTTCCTCCAGGAGCAGCTCCAGGTGTGTTTGGGCCATACCTGGAATGCATAAACTCCTCCCCACCCCAAATTCCTGCTGTCCAGGTGGGATCTGGGGTCACTCTGGGGTGGGATTCAGGCTCTGGGGGAATGGAGGGTGGAATCCAGATGGGATCCTGTGGGATCCTGCACCTGTTCACATCCTCCCAATGGAGACACCTGGCTGGGATAAAACCCCACCATGATGTTTGGGGTGGGATTTGGACCCTGGAGGGCTCCTGCAGGGTCTCACCCATCATTGGGGTGGGATTTGGATGCTGCAGGGTCTCACCTGTCCCTGTCCCCAGGTGGATCGTACATTGTTCCTATGTGGCTGCTCCCAAGACAAAGCCCCACCAGGATGTTTGGGGTGGGATTTGGACCCTGGAGGGCCCCTGCAGGGTCTCACCTGTCCCCGTCCCCAGGTGGATCACACCTTGTTCCCCTGTGGCTGCTCCTGGGATGTTTGGGGTGGGATTTGGACCCTGCAGGGTCTCACCTCTACCTGTCCCCAGATGGATTGCACGTCGTTCGTCGTTCCTGTGCTCCTCCCATGCTCCTGGGATGTTTGGGGTGGGGTCAGGCTGGCAGGGCCCCTGCAGGGTCTCACCTGTCCCTGTCCCCAGGTGGATCGCACGTCGTTCCCATGCGGCTGCTCTAGGGATGTTTGGGGTGGGATTTAGGGTGGAAGGGCTCCTGCAGGGTCTCACCCATCATTGGGGTGGGATTTGGACCCTGCAGGCTCTCACCTGTCCCTGTCCTGTCCCCAGGTGGATCGCACCTCGTTCCCGTGTGGCCCCACCACAATGTTTGGGGTGGCTTCAGTCTGGCAGGGTCCCTGCAGGGTCTCACCCGTCACTGGGGTGGGATTTGGACCCTGCAGGGTCTCACCTGTCCCTAGGTGGATTGCACGTCGTTCCCCTGCGGCTGCTCCTGGGATGTTTGGGGTGGGGTCAGTCTGGGAGGGTCCCTGCAGGCTCTCACCTGTCCCTGTCCTGTCCCCAGGTGGATCGCACCTCATTCCCATGCGGCCCCACCAGCATGTTTGGGGTGGGGTCAGGCTGGCAGGGTCCCTGCAGGGTCTCAGCCGTCATTGGGGTGGGATTTGGACCCTGCAGGGTCTCACCTGTCCCCAGGTGGATCGCACGTCATTCCTGTGCTCCTCCCATGCTCCTGGGATGTTTGGGGTGGGATTCAGGCTGGCAGGTCCCTGCAGGCTCTCACCTGTTGCTGTCCCCGTCCCCAGGTGGATCGCACCTCGTTCCCATGCAGCCCCACCATGATGTTTGGGGTGGGGTCAGGCTGGCAGGGTCCCTGCAGGGTCTCGCCCATCACTGGGGTGGGATGTGGAGCCTGCAGGCTCTCACCTGTCGCTGTCATTGTCCCCGTCCCCAGGTGGATCGCACCTCGTTCCCCTGCGGCTGCTCGCGGGACGGCTGTGGGAACGTGGCCGGGCGCATCGAGTTCAACCCGCTGCGGGTGCGCACGCACTTCCTGCACACGCTGATGAAGCTGGAGCTGGAGAGCCGGCGCCAGGGCGAGGAGGAGGAGGAGGAGGAAGGAGCTGCGGGCCCCAGCTGGCCGCCCCCCCAGCCCCCCGAGACTCAGGACTTCCAGGAGTACCTGGCCGAGAACGAGCGGGCGGTGCTGCACCTGCAGACGGCCGAGGAGCTGGAGAGGCTGAAGGCTGAGGAAGACTCTGGAAGCGGCTCTGGGGCAGAGGGGGGCGGGCTCTGCGTGCTGGGGGAGCCCCTGGATGACACCTGGCAGGTGAAGGCTGCCCCGTGCCCCGGGCTCGGCTCCACCCTCCTCATCCCCGCGCAGTTCCCGCTGGAGTCCCCCGTGCTGTGCTACCCCCAGGGCCAGGTGGGCTCCCAGCCTTACCTGCCCGATGCCCCTGGGCTCTTGTGCCAGCTGGAGCCACGGGCACCTGCCAAGGGGGGCGGTGGGCACGTGGAGCACCCAGCTCCGGCCTCCAGCCCCCCCGGGAAGGAGCTGGGGGTCCCACCTGTCCCTGCGAGCAAGGAAGGAGCGCCCCAAAACCTCCCAGAGCACCTGGAGCAGCCCCACCTGCCCATATGAGTGGCCTCAGGCCCTGTGGCTCCATTATTTATTCCATGGATTGATTATTTAATTGGTGGGGGCTGCTCTGGACAGAGGATTCACCTGGCCCAGGGCCAGGAGTCCTTCTCTCACCTGGTTGGAGTCTACAGGACTCACCTGAGCTGCAGCCTCTGGGATCCTTCCTGTTGTCCATCCCACCTGGCAGAGCTCACCTGTGCCAGGACTCACCTGAGCTGGAGCCTCCTGGATCCCACAGCAGCTCTGTCCCCCCTGGCTGCCTCCACTTTCCGTGTTTTTAAGGGAAAATCCATTTTTCCCTAATTGCTGTTTGTTTAATGAATGTCTCACCTGGGCCACCTCGTGCAGGTGATGCTCCCACTCACCTGCAGCTGGGAAACACCTGGAACTGGCACAAGAGACCCAAGGCTGGAGTCCCCAAACTCACCTGGAAATTCTGGGGGGTTGAACCAACTTCACCTCCTCGTTGGCTCCTCCATCACCTGGAACTGCTCACCTGTACCTGTGGGAACCTTCTGGAACGTTCATTCCCTGTGGGGAGGTGCCTCCAGCAGCTGCTGAGGGGTTGGAGCTGCCCCTCCAGGGACCAGATTTGGGATGTGAGGATGCAGGAGTGTCCCTGTCCCTACCTGTGATCCTGGCCCGCTGCAGGTGGGCTCTGGGTGTCCAGGTGCTCCTGGAGCAGTTCCAGGAGGACCAGAGCCCTGCAGGTGTGCCCAGGTGTGCCATGGATGCAGTGGCACCTGTTCCTGCCTGACCCCTGAGCTCTCAGCTGGCTCCTGCCCATCCCAGGTGAGCTCCAGCCATCCATCCATGCAGGTGACCTCACCTGGCTGTGTTTCCCAAAGAACTGTTCCTGCCCTCGGGATCCATCCCATGGTGCCAGCAGAGCCCTGCAGGTGTGCCCAGGTGTGCATCTCCTGCAGGTGTGCCCAGTGTGCAGCTCCTGCTGTTCCTGAATTCCCAGAGCACCTGCAACTCCCTCCTCAGGTGCTCCTGCTCACCTGTGCTCCCTCTGGCTCCGGGCATCTCCCCTGGCATCAAACTGGTCAGACTGGGATGGATTCAGGTTCTCCAGGTGTGGATTCCCCTGACTCACCTGGGCCTTCCAGCCCTTCCTTGGGCTGGGATTCATGGGACACCCTCCAGACCTTCCTGGGATCTGTCTTGGGGTGAAACTTCCCATTTCTGGGGCTTTTCCCTCTTTCATGGCTTCAGCCAGGTGAGATCAACCTGGGGAGGGGCAGGAGAGGGAAATTGGGACGTGGGGTGGGGCTGCCTGCTCTGCTGGCTCTGACCTGGGGATTGGCTCACCTGGACGCTGCTGGATTCTGGGATCTGCTCACCTGCTTGGGACTGTGCCCCAAAACTGCATTCTGCTCACCTGGACCCTGCAGACTGCGGGATCTGCTCACCTGGACTTGCTCATGTTGTGGGATCTGCTCACCTGGACCTTGCAGACTGTGGGATCTGCTCACCTGGATCTGCTCACCTGGACCCTGCAGACTGTGGGATCTGCTCACCTGAGCATGCCCAGGATCTGCTCACCTGCTTGGGTCTGTGCCCCAAAACCTGCATTCTGCTCACCTGGACCCTACGGACTGTGGGATCTGCTCACCTGGACCTGCTCACGTTGTGGGATCTGCTCACCTGGATTTACTCACCTGAGCACTCCCTGGACCTGCTCACCTGGATCTGTGTCCCTGGATCTGCTCACCTTATGAGACCTGCTCACCTGAACCTGCTCATGTTATGGGACCTCCTCACCTGGATCTGCTCACCTGAGCACTCCCAGGACCCGCTCACCTTTTGGGACGTGTGCCCCTGGATCTGCTCACCTGGACTTGCTCACCTTGTGGGACCTGCTCACCTGGACCCTACAGACAGTGGGACCTCCTCACCTGGACCTGCTCTCCTTGTGGGACCTGCTCACCTGGATCTGCTCACCTGGACCTCCTCACCTTGTAGGACCTGCTCACCTGGACCTGCTCACCTGGACCCTACAGACTGTGGGACCTGCTCATCTGGATCTGCTCACCTGAGCACTCCCAGGACCTGCTCATGTTGTGGGACCTGCTCACCTGCACCTGCTCACACCTTGTGGGATCTGTGCCTCTGGACCTGCTCACCTGGACCTGCTCACCTTGTGGGACCTGCTAACCTGAGCACTCCCAGGACCTTCTCACCTTGTGGGACCTGTGTGCCTGGACCTGCTCACCTTGTAGGACCTGCTCACTTTGTGGGACTTGTGGCCCTGGATCTGCTCACCTGGACCTGCTCACCTTGTGGGCCCTGTGCCCCCAGGCCGTGCCCACCTGGACTCTCCAGACCCCAGGGTCCCAAACCCCCCAACCCAGCTGCTGCCCCCCCAATTCTTTTCCTGAATTTTTGGTTTCCCCATCGGCTTCTCCAGCAGATTTCCCACTCTGGGCTCTGCCCCTCGCCAGGTTTGGGGGTCCCCTGGTGCTCCTGGGGGTCACCTGTGCCCCGTGGGGGGGTTTTAGGGGGCTCGGAGTGGGGTTTCAGGGGCTGTGAGGGCATTGAGGGGGTTTTTGGTGTTGAAAGGGGTTCAGGAGCGTTTAAAAAGGGATTTAAGGGGGCTCAGAGTGGGGTTTTAGGGGGGTGTACAGGGGGTTCAGGGAGGTTCAAATGGGGTTTTTAGGGGTTATGGGGGCACTGAGGCGATTTTTGGGGTTGAAAGGGGTTTTCATGGGTTTTAGGGGTTCAGAGGGGTTTAAGGAGCTTTAAAGGGAGTTTGAGGGGGCTTAAGGGGGCTCAGAGTGGGGTTTTAGGGCTGTACAGGGGGTTCAGGGAGGCTCAAAATGGGATTTTGAGCTAATTTAGGGGTTTTTTGGGCTTGAAAGGGGTTCAGAGGGGTTTTTATGGGATTTAGGGGTTCAGGAGCGTTTAAAAATGGGTTTAAGGGGGCTCAGAGGGGTTTTTAGGGGTGTCCAGGGAGGTTCAAAGTTGGGTTTTTAGGGGTTATGGGGGCATTGAGGTTTTTTTAGGGGTTGAAAGGGGTTTAGAGGGGGTTTTTATGGCTTTTAGGGGTTCAGAGAGGGTTAAGGGGGGCTAAAGGGGGTTCAGTTGGGTCTAAAGGGGTTTATAAAGAGAGTTAAAGGGTTTTTTAGCAGATCAAGGGGGTTCAGAGGGGTTTAAGGAGCTTTAAAAGGAATTTGAGGGATTTAAGGGGGCTCAGAGTGGGGTTTTTAGGGGTTATGGGGGCATTGAGGGGGTTTTTTGGGTTTGAAAGGGGTTCAGAGGGGTTTTTATGGGATTTAGGGGTTCAGGAGCATTTAAAAAGGGGTTTAAGAGGGCTCAGAGGGGTTTTTAGGGGTGTACAGGGAGGTTTAAAGTGAGGTTTTTAGGGGTTATGGGGGCATTGGGGTTTTTTGGTGTTGAAAGGGTTTCAGAGGGGTTTTTATGGCTTTTAGGGGTTCAGAGAGGGTTAAGGGGGGCTGAAGGGGGTTCAGTTGGATCTAAAGGGTTTTATAAAGAGAGTTAAAGGGTTTTTTAGCAGATCAAGGGGGTTCAGAGGGGTTTAAGGAGCTTTAAAAGGAATTTGGGGAGATTCAGGGGAGTTCAGTGGGGTTTGAGGGCGTCAAGGGGATTTTTTAGGCTTTTGAAGGGAGGTTTAAGGGGGGGTTCAGAAGGGTTTTAGGGGGTTCAGAGGAGTCTAAAAGGGCTCAGATGGGGTTTGAGTTGGTTTATTTAGGGGCTCAAAGGGGGTTTAAGTGGGGTCAGAAGGTTTAAGGGGGTTTAAAAGGGAATTCAGGGGCCTTGAATGGGTTCAGAGGGGTTGAGGTTGTTTAGGGGGGTTCAAAGGAGGGCTGTAAGGAGTTAAAAAGGGGGTTCAGAGGGGGGTTCAGGCAGGGGTTTAATGGTGTTGAGAGGCTTTTTAGGGTTTCAGAGGAGATTTCAGGGGTTTGGCAGAGCCAGAGGGGTTTAAGGGGTCCCAGGGGTTCTTTTGGTGTTCAGGGGGGTTCAGAACATCTCAAGGGCACTTAGGGGGCATTGGGGGGTTCCCAGGGGGTTCCAAAGCGTTTGGGGGAGCCCAGAGGGGCTGCAGGGGGGTCCGAGGGGGTTTGGGGTGGGGAGAGGCCTCAGTGACCCCCAAACCCCCCAGGAGCCCAAATGGAGGTGCCCAAATCCCACAGGAACGGCCCCAAATCCCCCGAGAGAGGGGCAGGGGACCCCAAATCCTGCCCCGGACCCCCCGAGCTGGGGCTCCCCAAACCATGGAAATCCCACATTTATCCCATTGCACCCCAAACCCCCAGAATTCCCACATTTATCCCATTGCACCCCAAACCCCCAGAATTTCTGGATTTATCCCATTTCACCCCAAACCACACCAGAATTTCTGGATTTATCCCATTTCACCCCAAACCACACCAGAATTTCTGGATTTATCCCATTTCAGCCCAAACCATGGAATCCTGGATTTATCCTATTGCACCCCAGAATTCCCAGATTTATCCTGTTTCACACCAAACCCCTCAGAATTCCTGGATTTATCCCATTACACCCCAAACCCCTCAGAATTCTCAGATTTATCCCATTGCACCCCAGAATTCCCAGGTTTCACTCCAGAATTCCCAGATTTCCCCCATTTCACTCCAGAATCCCCAGATTTCACCCCAGAATTCCCAGATTTCACTCCAGAATTCCCAGATTTCTCCCATTTCACCCCAGAATCCCCAGATTTCACTCCAGAATTCCCAGATTTCTCCCATTTCACCCCAGAATCCCCAGATTTTTCCCATTTCACCCCAGAATTTCCACATTTCCCCCATTTTCCCAAACCTGTGGGCTCAGGGGGGGGTTCCCCTTTTCCCCTGGTTGGATTTGATCCAGTCTGGCTTCCATGGATCTGCCCCTGCTGGTGCTACTGCCCCCCAAAACCCCTGGGGACCCCCAAACCTTCCCCCCAGGGTGCCCAAAGCAGCTTCAGAACTTTTAATCTCATTTTGATCTCTTTCTTTATTTTTTATTCCCTTTTTTTCTACTTCTTTTTTTACTCCTTTAATTTTTAATTCCGTTTTCCTTCCCTTTTAAATTTAATTTTTTTTTAAATTTTGTTTTTATTTCCTTTCTCTGTTTTTATTACTTTTTAATTTCTTTATTAAATTTTTACTTGCACTTCTTTCTTTTTTAATTCAATTTATTTCCTTTTTAATTTCCCTTTTAACTTCCTTTATTTTTTTTTCCTTTCTTCTATTCAATTTTAATTTCATTTTTTTGGTTTTTTAATTTCCATTTTAACTCCACATTTAATACCACCAAGTGAATCCAAAGCTTCTCCCCACTATTATTCATTTTTCCTGCTTTTCTGCAGTTTCCCGGGACAATGCTGTATTTAAAGAGAATATTTAAGTGGAAAAATAAAAAGTGGTTAAACTTGGCTTGGAGTTGTGGCTTAAACAGGGGAAAATTAATAAAATTTGGGTTGAACCACTGAAATCTTGGCTAAATAGAACAAAAATTGGGTTAAATAATGAAATTTGGGTTAAATGCACTGGGATTTGCGTGAGGTTCACTGAGTTTGGGTTAAATTTAGAGAATTTGGGTAAAATCCCAACCTTGCCCTTGGGTTCCTTCAGACCCTGGGACTGGACTCGGTCCTGAAGGGTTTGGGGTCACCTGGGGCCCCCCAGACCCGGCTGGGCCCCATCCCATCGTTCCCATCATCCCATGGGACCCATCCCATCGTTCCCCTTATCCCATTATCCCATCCCATGATTCCCATCATTCCCATCCCACCCCATCCCATTATCCCATCCCATCGTTCCCATTATCCCATGGGTCCCATCCCATCAGTCCCATCATTCCCACCCCATCCCATTATCCCATCCCGGTTCCCATCCCAGCATTCCCATCATTCCCATCATTCCCATCCCGTTATCTCATGGATCCCATCCCAGTTCCCACCCCATCCCGTGGATTCCATCATCCCATCCCAGTTCTGATCCAAGTTCCCATCCCGTTATCCCATCCCTGTCGTTACCCCGTTATCCCACAGTCCCGTTATCCCATCCTGCTGTTCCTCCATCCCTCTATCCCTTATCCCGCTATCCCCCTATCCTGTTACTGCACTATCCCATTATCCCTCTATGCGTTACCCCGCTATCCCGTTTTCCCGCTATCCCGTTACCCCGTTTTCCCGCTATCCCGTTACCCCGTTTTCCCGCTATCCCGTTACCCCGTTACCCCGTTTTCCCGCCATCCCCCTGTCCCGTTTTCCCGCTCTCCCTTTCCCCCATCCCGGCCATGGCGGCCCCGCAGCCGCGTCCCCGTTGCCATGGCAACCCCTCCGCCCGCGCTCTCGCGAGACTCGTGTGCGTGACGAGAGGGGCGTGTCGGGGGCGGAGCGATCCGCGCTGGCCCCGCCCCCCGGGCATGGCGGCCCCTCCCGCCGCGCGGCGCTGGCCCCGCCCCCTCCGCCATGCGGCTCCGGGTCCCGCCGGGCGCTCCCGCCGCCCTCAAGGTGCTCGCGGCCGCCGCCGCCGCCCCCGCGCCCGTGCGCCCGCACCTGGGCGGCCCCGCAGGTGAGACCGGCACCGCCACGCCCGCCCCGGGCCGCGCGGCCGCGCCCGCCGCCCCCGGGCCTGACCCCGGCCCTGCCCCCGTGAGGGCCCGAGCCCGAGCCCGAGCCTGAGCCTGTCCCGGTCCCTCCCCACAGAGCGGCCTCAGACCCCCGCGCCGGAGCTGGAGCTGCGGCTGGAGCTGGACAGCGGCACCGTGCTGTTCTCTCCCAACGCCATCTGCCAGTGAGTGCGGGGGGCCCGGCAGAGCCTGCCCTGATCCCTCCAGCCCTGCCCCAAAGCCCCCCAAACCCCCAGAGCCTGCCCTGATCCCTCCAGCCCTGCCCCAGAGCCTGCCCTGATCCCTCCAGCCCTGCCCCAAAGTACCCCAGAGCCTGCAGAGCCTGCCCTGATCCCTCCAGCCCTGCCCCAAAGCACCCCCAAACCCCCAGAGCCTGCCCTGATCCCTCCAGCCCTGCCCCAAAGCACCCCAAATCTCCTCCAAACCCCCAGAACGTGCCCCAAAGGCCCCCCAGATCCCCAGAACCTGCCCCAAGCCCTGCCCCAAAGCCCCCCCAGAACCTGCCCCGACCCCCCAAGCCCTGCCCCAAAGCACCCCAAGCCCCCAGAACCTACCCTGATCTCCCGAGCTCTGCCCCAAACCCCTCAGAGCCTGCCCCACAAACACCCCAAACCTTCCCCAAACCCTCAGAATCTCCCCAGACCCCCCTCCCTTTCCCCTGATCCCCCAAGTCCTGCCCCAAAGCCCCACAAACGTCCCTGAAACCCCACAGAACCTGCTGTGATTCCCTCCAGCCCTGCACCAAAGCCTCCCAAACCCCCAGAACCTGCCCTGACACCTCCTTAGCCCCCAGCTTCCCCCCCTAGCCCTGCCCCAAAGCCACCCCCAGAACCTCCTCTGACATCCCCTTATCCTCCTACACCCCCGTGCATGCCCCAAAGCCACCCCAAAGCTCCCCCAAACCCCTCTGGACCTGCCCCGACGCCCCCTTATCCCCCGACCCCCCTTCTCTCCCCCCAGGTATTTTTACCTGTGCCGGGGGGAGGAGCCCACCGACCTCACCACGCAGTGGCTGGAATGGGAGGCCACGGAGCTGCAGGTGAGAGACCCTGGTGTGACCCAATGTGCCCCTGTGTGTCCCCAGAGTGACCTGGTGTGACCCAATGTGCCCCTGTGTGTCCCCAGTGTGACCTGGTGTGACCCAATGTGCCCCTGTGTGTCCCCAGTGTGACCCCGGGACTCTGCTCCCTGTCCCCCTGATGTGTCCCCGAGGTTCTGTGCTGCCCTGTCCCCACAGTGTGACCCCACTGTTCCCCTGGGGCTCTGTGCTCCCTGGCCCCCTTGCTGTCCCCCCAGTGTGACCCCGCTGTGTCCCCACAATGTGACCCATTGTGTCCCCACTGGCCCCCGCTGTGTCCCGTGCTGTGTCCTGCTGATGTGACCCCACTGTGCCCCCCATGTGACCCTGCTGTCCCCCACTGTCCTCCTCGTTGTGTCCCGTGCTGTGACCCCATTATGTCCCCACTGTCCCCTGCTGTGTCCCCAGTGTAACCCCAGTGTCCCACTGATGTGACCCTGCTGTCCCACACTGTGACCCTGCTGTGTCCCCACAATGTGACCCTGCTGTCACCCTGCTGTGTCCCCTGCTGTGTCCCCATTATGTCCCCACTGTCCCCTGCTGTGTCCCCAGTGCAACCCCACTGTGTCCCACTGATGTGACCCTGCTGTGTCCCCACAATGTGACCCTGCTGTCACCCTGCTGTCACCCCGCTGTGTCTCTGAGGCTGTGTGCTCCCTGTCTGCTGCAGTGTGACCCCACTGTCCCTCCTGGTGTGACCCTGCTGTCCCCACTGTCCTCCCTGCTGTGTCCCCTGGTGTGAACCCTCCTGTGTCCCTCCAGGTGTGACCCTGCTCTGTCCCCCAATGTGACCTCATGATGTGACCCTGTTGTGTCCTTGCTGTCCCCTGCTGTGTTCCACTGTGTGACCGCGTTGTGTCCCCCTCAATGTGATCCCATTATGTCCCCAAAATGTGACCCCGTTATGTCCCTCTGTGTCCCCACAATGTGATCCCTTTATGTCCCCGCTGTGTCCCCTCAATGTGACACCGCTGTCCCTGCCGTGCCCCTCGATGTGACCCGGTTATGTCCCCGCTGTCCTTACAATGTGACCCCATTATGTCCCCTCTGTGTCCCCACAATGTGACCCCATTATATCCCCTCTATGTCCCCACGGTGTGACTCCATTATGCCCCCTCTGTGTCCCCCAATGTGACCGTGTTATGTCCCCTCCATCCCTTGCTGTGTCCCCACAATGTGACCCTGCTGTCCCCACAATGTGACCCCATTATGTCGCCACTGTCTCCTCTGTGTGACCCCATTATGTCCCCTCTCTGTCCCCACAACGTGACCCCATTATGTCCCCTCTGTGTCCCCCAATGTGACCCCGCTGTCCCCTGTGTCCCCAGCCGGCGGTGGCCGCTGCCCTGTACCTGCGGCTGGTTCAGGGCCGGGCGGGGCCCGAGGCCCTGGGGCTCCTGCAGCCCCTCCTGGCTCACCTGGAGCAGCAGCTGGCCCGGAGCGGCACCTCCCACCTGGCCGGGGTGAGTGAGGGGGGCCTGGGGGTGGGGAGGGGCTGGATGTCACCTGCGGGACGGGGGTGGCCCCAGCTGTGTCCCCAGTGCTGTCCCCAGGTGTGTCCCCAGCACCGTCCCCAGGTCTGTCCCCAGCCCTGTGCCCAGGTGTGCCTGAGGGAGGGGAGGGTGGGACACTGCTGACCCCGGGGTGGAAAATGGCCCCAGTGCCTCCCAGTCCCACCCAGTGCCACCCTGCCGCTCCCAGTGCTGCCTTCACCTGGCAGCACCACCCAGTGCCCTCCCAGTGTCCCCAGTTTGTCCCAGTCTGTCTCTGTTCATCCTGCATGGCTCTCCCACTGCCCCCAGTTCACACTCCCAGTGCTCCCAGTCCCTCCCAGTGCCCCAGGTCACACTCCCAGTCCCTCCCAGTACCCCCAATTCACAGTCCCAGTCTGTCCCAGTCCCTCCAGTTCACACTCCCAGTCCTCCCCAGTCCCTCCATGTCCGTGTGTCCCCAGGACGCCGCCTCAGTGGCTGATGTCGTGGTGTGGGGCAGCCTGTTCCCCGTGCTCCAGTTCACACTCCCAGTGCTCCCAGTCCCTCCCAGTGCCCCCAGTTCACACTCCCAGTGCTCCCAGTCCCTCCCAGTGCCCCCAGTTCACACTCCCAGTGCTCCCAGTCCCTCCCAGTGCCCCCAGTTCACACTCCCAGTGTCCCCAGTCCCTCCCTCCATGTCCGTGTGTCCCCAGGACGCCGCCTCAGTGGCTGATGTCGTGGTGTGGGGCAGCCTGTTCCCCGTGCTCCAGTTCACACTCCCAGTGCTCCCAGTCCCTCCCAGTGCCCCCAGTTCACACTCCCAGTGCTCCCAGTCCCTCCCAGTGCCCCCAGTTCACACTCCCAGTGCTCCCAGTCCCTCCCAGTGCCCCCAGTTCACACTCCCAGTGTCCCCAGTCCCTCCCTCCATGTCCGTGTGTCCCCAGGACGCCGCCTCAGTGGCTGATGTCGTGGTGTGGGGCAGCCTGTTCCCCGTGCTCCAGTTCACACTCCCAGTGCTCCCAGTCCCTCCCAGTGCCCCCAGTTCACACTCCCAGTGCTCCCAGTCCCTCCCAGTGCCCCCAGTTCACACTCCCAGTGCTCCCAGTCCCTCCCAGTGCCCCCAGTTCACACTCCCAGTGTCCCCAGTCCCTCCCTCCATGTCCGTGTGTCCCCAGGACGCCGCCTCGGTGGCTGATGTCGTGGTGTGGGGCAGCCTGTTCCCCGTGCTGCAGGACCAGACCAGTCTGCCCAGTAAGAGCGGCCCGGGGGGGATGCAGGGGGGGTCCGGGGCTGTCCCTGCCAGGCCGGGCTGACCCCCCCTGTCCCCCCGTGCCCAGGTGAGCTGCAGGTGCTGCGCTCGTGGTTCGGGGCCGTGTCGGCGCTGGAGCCGTGCCGGGCGGCGGCCGCGCTGCTGCCGGAGGCGCTGCGGGAGCTCCGGGCACACCTGGCCCAGCACCCCCCGCACCTGCCCGGGCCCCCCCCGCGAGCCCCAGGTGCGGCCCCGCCCCGGGGGGGAGGGCGGGGCGCAGGTGGGCACCGCCCCCCTCACCTGGTGCCCGCAGCAGGACGAGGAGAGCCCCGAGCGGGCGCTGACCGACGACGACATCGCGGCAGCCGTGGAGATCTGGGCACGGGGCCCTGCGGCACTGCCCCCGCCCCGGGAGCCACGGACACCTGTGTGAGTGAGGGACAGGTGTGGGACAGGTGTGACACTGACAGCCAGGGAGCCACTGACACCTGTGTGAGTGAGGGACAGGTGTGGGACAGGTGTGACACTGACAGCCAGGGAGCCACTGACACCTGTGTGAGTGAGGGACAGGTGTGGGACAGGTGTGACACTGACAGCCAGGGAGCCACAGACACCTGTGTGAGTGTGGGACAGGTGTGGGACAGGTGTGACACTGACAGCCAGGGAGCCACAGACACCTGTGTGAGTGAGGGACAGGTGTGACACTGACAGCCAGGGAGCCACGGACACCTGTGTGAGTGAGGGACAGGTGTGACACTGACAGCCAGGGAGCCACGGACACCTGTGTGAGTGTGGGACAGGTGTGGGACAGGTGTGACACTGACAGCCAGGGAGCCACAGACACCTGTGTGAGTGAGGGACAGGTGTGGGACAGGTGTGACACTGACAGCCAGGGAGCCACAGACACCTCTGTGAGTGAGTGTGGGACGGGTGTGGGACAGGTGTGACACTGACAGCCAGGGAGCCACAGACACCTGTGTGAGTGAGGGACAGGTGTGGGACAGCTGTGGGACAGGGGGCACTCACCTGTGTGCCCAGGTGGCACTCAATCACAGCCACCGTGGAGATCTGGGCACGGGGCCCCACGGCTCTGCCCCCGCCCCAGGAGCCACAGACACCTGTGTGAGTCAGGGACAGGTGTGGGGACAGGTGTGCCCGGGGACAGTCACCTGTGTGAGGGACAGGTGTGACACCTGACATCCAGGAGTGTGTGTGTGCCCAGGTGGTGCTCACCTATGGGAGCGAGGAAGGGACAGGTATGGGACAGGTGTGCCAGGAGCACTCACCTGTGGGAGTGTGTGCATGCCCAGGTGGCACTGAGGGGGGTGTGGGCAGGGGGACGCTGCCCTGACCCCCCCTCCCGGGCAGGTTACCTGTGGAAGGTGAGCGGAACGTGCTGATCACCAGCGCCCTGCCCTACGTCAACAACGTCCCTCACCTGGGCAACATCATCGGCTGCGTGCTCAGCGCCGACACCTTCGCCAGGTGAGCCTGGGCACCCTGGGCTGGGGCTGCACGGGTGGGACAGGTGTGCACCTGGAGGGGCTGTGCTGTGTGAACACCTGTCCAGGTGTTACAGGTGTGCGTCTGGGGGGGCTGTGCTGTGTGAACACCTGTCCAGGTGTTACAGGTGTGCGTCTGGGGGGGCTGTGCTGTGTGAACACCTGTCCAGGTGTTACAGGTGTGCACCTGGAGGGGCTGTGCTGTATGAACACCTGTCCAGGTGTTACAGGTGTGCGTCTGGAGGGGCTGTGCTGTGTGAACACCTGTCCAGGTGTTACAGGTGTGCACCTGGGGGGGCTGTGCTGTGTGAACACCTGTCCAGGTGTTACAGGTGTGCGTCTGGGGGGGCTGTGCTGCCTGCACACCTGCACAGGTACCACAGGTGTCCATGCCCAGGTGTGACAGGTGTCCTTGCAGGTGTGACAGCTGTCCACACACATGCTCATGCTCAGGTGTTACAGGTGCCTCTGCAGGTGTGTCGTGTGTCCCCAGAGATGTGACAGGTGTGCCCTGCAGGTGTTACAGGTGCCCCCACAGCTGTGACAGCTGCCCACACACAGGTGTGCCAGGTGCTCACCGCCAGTTGTGCCAGGTCCCCCAGAGGTGTGCCCAGTGCTGAGCCCCAGGTGTGCCAGGTGCTGAGGTCAGGTGTGCCCAGAGCTGAGCTCAGGTGTGCCAGGCATTCCAGGTGCTGAGGCCAGGTGTGCCAAGTGCTGACCACAGCCATGCCAGCTGTGCCCGTGCTGAGCCCAGGTGTGCCCAGCACTGAGCACAGGTGTGCCAGCCATGCCCAACACTGAGCGCAGCTGTGCGCAGGTACTGAGCCCAGGTGTGCCCGTGCTGAGCGCAGGTGTTGCAGGTACTGAGCCCATGCTCAACCCCAGGTGTTGCAGGTACTGAGCCCAGGTATGCCCACTGTGCCCGTGCTGAGCAGGTGTGCCCAGCCCTGAGCCCCAGGTGTTGCAGGTACTGAGCCCAGGTGTGCCCGGCAGTGAGCCCCAGGTGTTGCAGGTACTGACCCCCAGGTGTGCCCAGCACTGAGCCCAGGTGTGCCAGGTGTGCTCGTGCTCAGCCCAGGTGTTGCAGGTACTGAGCCCAGGTGTGCCCATGCTTAGCCCAGGTGTGTTCAGGTACTGAGCCTAGGTGTGCCCGTGCTGAGTGCAGGTGTTGCAGGTACTGAGCCCAGGTGTGCCCGTGCTGAGCCCAGTTGTGCCCACGCTCAGCCCAGGTGTTGCAGGTGCTGAGCCCAGGTGTGCCAGCCATGCCAGGTGTGCCCAGCCCTGAGCGCAGGTGTTGCAGGTACAGCCGGCTGCGGGGCTGGAACACGCTGTTCGTGTGCGGCACGGACGAGTACGGCACGGCCACGGAGACGCGCGCGCTGCAGGAGGGGCTGAGCCCGCGCCAGCTCTGCGACCGCTACCACGCCCTGCACGCCGACATCTACACCTGGTTCGGCATCTCCTTCGACCACTTCGGCCGCACCACCACGCCCCAGCAGACCAGGTGAGGGCCTGGGGGCCAGGTGAGAGCCTGAGGGGCAGGTGAGCCCCTAGGCCAGGTGAGAGCCTCAGCAGGCCAGGTGAGAGCCTGAGGGGCAGGTGAGCCCCTAAGCCAAGTGAGAGCCTGAGGGGCAGGTGAGAGCCTAGACCAGGTGAGAGCCTGAGGGGCAGGTGAGCCCCTAGGCCAGGTCAGAGCCTCAGCAGGCCAGGTGAGAGCCTGGGGACCAGGTGAGAGTCTGAGGGGCAGGTGAGCCCCTAGGCCAGGTGAGAGCCTAGACCAGGTGAGCACCCAGAACAGGTGAGAGCCTGGGGACCAGGTGAGAGCCTGAGGGGCAGGTGAGCTCCTTGACCAGGTGAGAGCCTAAGGGCCAGGTGACCTCCAGCAGACCAGGTGAGAGCCTGAGGGCCAGTGAGCTCCTAGACCAGGTGAGGCCCCAGACCAGGTGAGGCCCTGCAGGCCAGGTGAGCCACTTTAACCAGGTGAGCCCCTGGGGACGAGCTGAGCCCCCAGACCAGCTGAGCCCACCTGCCCCGGGGTACCTGTGCCAACATTCTCTCCCTCCCACAGTATCGCCCAGGACATTTTCCAGCGGCTGCTGGCGCGGGGGTTCCTGCTGCAGGACACGCTGGAGCAGCTCAGGTGCGAGCGCTGCGGGCGCTACCTGGCCGATCGCTTCGTGGAGGGCACCTGCCCCTCCTGCGGCTACGGCGAGGCCCGCGGGGACCAGTGCGACCGCTGCGGGAAGCTCATCAACGCCGTGGAGCTGCAGGTGGGCCGCACCTGGGACCCCCTGTGCCACCTGTGGGACCCTCTGTGCCACCTGTGGGACCCTGTGACCTGTGGGGACCCCCTCACCTGTGTGCACCTCCCTAACTTGCCCTGAGCCATCCCCTCCCACTTTTGGTAACGCCCTTTGCCCCACCTGTGAGAAGCCTCCATCTCCACTTTTGGGGACCCCCACTTCACCTGTGGGAACCCCCTCACCTTTCAGGACCTCCCTAACTCACCCTGAGCCTTCCCCTCCCACTTTTGGTAACGCCCCTTGCCCCACCTGTGGGGAGGCCCCACCTCCACCTTTGGGGACCCCTCACCTGTGGGGACCCCCACTCCACCTCACCTTTGTGGACATCCTTAACTCACTCTGAGCCTTCCCCTCCTGCTTTGGCCCCTTACCCCACCTGTGGGGACCCCCCACTTCACCTATGGGGACTCCCACTCTCCTCACCTGTTGGGACCCCCACTGCCCTCACCTGTGGGACCCCCCTCTACATTGGGGTCCCCCGTTTCCCGCAGAACCCGCAGTGCAAGCTGTGCCGTGGGACCCCGGTGGTGACGCCCACCCAGCACCTGTTCCTGGACCTGCCCAAGGTGAGCAGCACCCGGGGGGGGCACTGAGGTGGGCACAGGTCCCCCCAGGTTGCCCAGGTGTCTCACCCGTGTGTCCCACAGCTGGAGGGGCAGCTGGAGGCGTGGCTGGAGCGCACCTGGGCCGCAGGTGAGTGGACGGCCAACGCGCGGCACATCACGCGCACCTGGCTGCGCGACGGGCTCAAACCACGCTGCATCACCCGCGACCTCACCTGGGGCACCCCCGTGCCCCTCGACGGCTTCCGGGACAAGGTGAGTCCCCCCCAGCCCCCAGGTGCCCCTGCTGGGCCCTCCCTGCCGGGCTCACCTGCTCAGGCAGATCCCCCCCTCCCCAGGTGTTCTATGTGTGGTTCGACGCCCCCATCGGGTACCTGTCCATCACCGCCAACTACACCGAGCACTGGGAGCGCTGGTGGAAGAACCCCCAGCAGGTGGGACAGCCAGGTGACGGTGCAGGTGGGGACAGAGCAGGACACCTGGCTGACATCCCCACCTGTCCCCGTTACCTGCCAGGTGGAGCTCTACAACTTCATGGCCAAGGACAACGTCCCCTTCCACAGCGTGGTGTTCCCCTGCTCGCTGCTGGGCGCCGATGACAACTACACCTTGGTGAATCACCTGATCGCCACAGGTACGGCCGGGGGGGACACAGGGGTGGGGAGGGTCCCCAGGTGTTAGGGAGTCCCAAGGGTGGGGAGCCCCAGATGTTGGGGAGTCCCTGGTGTGAGGAGTCACCAGGTGTTTGGGATCCCCAGGTGTGACGGGTCCCCAGGGGAGACACAGGTGTTGAGGAGACCCAGCTGAGGTGGGTCCTCATGTGTTGGGGGTCCCCATGTGTTGGAGATCCTCAGCTGGGAGGGGTCCCCAGATGGGACGGGTCCTCAGGTGTTGGGGATCCCCAGGTGTGAGGGGTCCCCGCTCCCCCTGCCATGCCTGGGGCTGTTTCCTGCCTGGGAGGGCGCAGCCCCAGGTGGGTGCTCACCTGTCCCAGAGTACCTGAACTACGAGGACGGGAAGTTCTCCAAGAGCCGCGGCGTGGGCGTGTTCGGGGACATGGCCAAGGACACCGGGATCCCGGCCGACGTGTGGCGCTTCTACCTGCTCTACCTGCGGCCCGAGGGCCAGGACAGCGCCTTCTGCTGGGCCGACCTCATGCTCAAGAACAACTCCGAGCTGCTCAACAACCTGGGCAACTTCATCAACAGGTGAGGCACTGCTGGGGAGAGGGCTGGGCACAGCTCTGCTCACACCTGTCCCCAAACTGTCCCTGGGCTGTGCTCACACCTGTCCCTGGGCTGTCCCCAGGCTCTGTTCACACCTGTCCCAGACTGTCCCCAGGCCCACACCTGTCTCCAAGCTGTCCTTCGGCTGTGCTCACACCTGTCCCAGACTGTCCCCAGGCTGTGCTCACACCTGTCCCCAGCCTGTCTGTGGGCTGTGCTCACACCTGTCCCTGATTGTTCTCACACCTGTCCCCATCTATCCCAGGGCTGTGCTCACACCTGTCCCTGGCTGTGCTCACACCTGTCCCAAGGCTGTCCCCACCTGTCCCTGCTTGTTCTCACACCTGTCCCCCCCGTGCAGGGCCGGCATGTTCGTGTGCAAGTTCTTCGGGGGCACCGTGCCCGCCATGGCGCTCACGGCCGAGGACCAGCGGCTGCTGGCGCGGGTGACGCTGGAGATGCGCCAGTACCACCAGCTCATGGAGAGGGTCCGGTGGGTGCTGGGGGTCCCAGACCCGGGGAGGGGGGGTGCAGGGGCTGCCCTGCAGGTGCTCAGCCCCACCTGTGCCCACCTGTGCCCCCCAGGCTCCGGGATGCTCTCAGGTGCGTGCTCGGCATCTCCCGCCATGGCAACCAATACATCCAGGTGAACGAGCCCTGGAAACGCATCAAGGGCGACGAGAGGGACAGGTAGGGAGGGAGGGGACACCTGGGGACAGGGACGGGGCACAGGGGGGCATTGGGGGCACTGGGGGGGGACATGAGAGGGACAGGGATGGATGGATGGATGGATGGATGGATGGATGGATGGATGGATGGATGGATGGATGGATGGAGCACCTGGGGACAGGAGGGGGGCACAGCTGGGGATTGGGGGAACTGGAGGGGGGCACAGCCATGATCTGAAGGGGTGGGGGGTGACTGGAGGTGCCATGGAGGGGTCCCCACACCTGGCTCTTGTCAGGGTGGGGCTGGCACTGGTGGGGGGCACAGGGCAGGCATGGAGTGAAGCCAGGAGCTGGGGGGACACTGGAAGGTCCCTGCTGGCCCCTCCCACGGGCAGTGACCAGGGAGGGGGACGAGGGTGGGACACAGCGGCACAATGGGCACTGAGGTGTTGTCCCCCCAGGCAGGGCACAGGCACACGGCGCGGGGGTCACTGAGCAAGGAGGGCACAGGACTCGAGAGTCACTGATCTGGGAGGGTCACAGGGGAGTCACCAAGCTGTCCCCACCCTAGGCAGGACACGGGGGTCACTGAGCAGGGAGGGTCACAGAGGTGTCACCGAGCTGTCCCCCCGCAGGCAGCGCGCAGGGACGGTGACAGGCGTGGCAGTGAACCTGGCGGCCGCTCTGGCCGCGCTGCTCCAGCCCTTCGTGCCCGGGGTCAGCGCCGCCATCCAGGCCCAGCTCCGCATCCCCCCCGAGCGCTGCGGGCTCGGGCCCGGCCTCACCTGCACCCTGCCCGCCGGGCACCGCGTGGGCACGGTACGGCACGGCCCGTGCCCCCGGGGAGGGCAGGCCCTGCCTGGGTGGGAGCCGCAGGTGCTGCCCCCCAGGTGTGACCCCTCTGTCCCTGCTGTGGCCAGGTGAGCCCCCTGTTCCAGAAGCTGGAGCCTGAGCAGGTGGAAGCCCTGCGGCAGCGCTTTGGGGGAGGGCAGGTGAGTGGGGGCTCAGGTGCCCCCCAAAGCTCCCTCACTTCACTCTGGGCACCTGCAGCTCCATCCCCCATCCCTCCCCTCCCCATTCCCAGTGCAAAGGTGCTGCTGTAGAGCCCCAGGTATCTCCTGGTGCTGCCCCGGGTGAGCTGTACCTGCCTGGAATATCAGTGAGGGGGCTTCTCCCCATCTCTTCCAGGCCAAAGAGCCCCCCCTGGCCTCAGCCCCCCCTCCGACCCCCAACACCCCCGCGGCTCCAGGTGACCCCAAACTGATCCAGGAGCTGACGGAGCAGGTGGCCCAGCAGGTGAGGGGGGACAGGGCATGGGACACGTGCTCTGTCATGCCTTAACCCCCAAATCCTCATCACACCCTCAAATCCTTCCTCCCACCTGTCCAGGGCAACCTGGTGAGGCAGCTGAAGGCTGCCCAGGTGGAGAAGGCCCAGGTGGACGCCCAGGTTGCCAAACTGCTGGAGCTGAAGCGGCAGCTGGCGCTGGCCGAAGGACGGAGCCCCGAGGTGCCCAAGGGCAAACGGAAGAAGTAGCCCCAGTTCCAAACTGGGACATCCCGAGGAGCGGCCCCAGCGCCTCCAGTAACCAAACTGGGCCGCGCTGGGTGTGGTTGGATACGTGTAATAAACGACAAGAGCTGTACAACGGCGTGGAGCAGCTGCATCCACTTGTCTGTCCGCAGAGTCCATCTGTCCATGGGGCTGCCCCCGCAGTCCGTAGGGCAGCAGAGTCCTTGTCCCGCTGTCGCTGTGCCCGGTCCGTGTCCCGGTCCTGCCCGGGGCAGCCGCTACAGCTGGCGCAGGTTGACGATGCGGTCGATGAGCGCGGCCCGGGTGCGCTGCACCTCGGCGCTCAGCCGCTGGATCTCGGCGCGGAGCCGCTCGTTGTGCGCCGTCAGCTCCCGCACCCGCCGCTCCCCGTCCCGCTGCCGCGGGGCCCCGGCGCCGCCGCGCCGCTTCCTCCGCGCCCCCCGCGCCTTCTCCTCTTCCTCCTCCGCCTCCTCGGCGGGGCCGGGCCGGGCCGGGCCGCTCCCGCCGGGGGCCGCGGCCGGGGGTTCCTCCGGAGCCGCTCCCTCCGGCCCCAGCAGCTGCAGCAGCTCCTCGGCCAGAGCCAGGTCCAGCCCGCAGCCGCCCGGGCCCGGCTCCTCCTGCGGACACAGCGGAACCGGGGCCGGTGATGGATGGAGGGGGCACCGCACCCCGCGCTACCGCCCCGGGGGCGCTGCCGGCCCCGCGCTCACCTGCTCGGCTCCCCAGGCGGGGGCGGCCCCGGGGGGCTCCGCCGCCAGCACCTCCTGCAGGTCCTGGTACCACCCGTCCAGCTCCCAGCCGGGGGGGCCGCCCGGCCCCCACAGCCCCTCGGCCGCCATCGTCACCTCGGGCCCGGCGCGGGCTGCGGGAGGGACGGGAGCGGAGTGAGGGGTGACCCGGGCGGGACCCCCGGTGCACAAAGGGGGCGCGCACGGCGGGGGTGGCCCCTTACCTGCTCTCAGGTGTGGTGGTCAGTGAGGATACACTTTCTCCTCGATGCCTGGGGAAGGAGAAGGGGGTGCTCTTAGGACCGGTGACCCCCGAGTGCGCGGCTCGGGGCCCTCATCCCGCGGAGACGGCTCCGGGCGCTCCGGTTCCCGGCACCGAGCGGGAACCCTCGGCCAGCGCCCCCCGCGCCCCTCGGGGCCGGTCCCCGCGCTGCTCCCGCACCTTCCTGGGTGGTCCCGGCTCCCCCCGGCCCCGCTCCGCTCGCTGCCCCCGGTTCATCCTCGTCCGCATCGTCCCGCGCTGCGCCCCGCCCCCCGCGCCGCGCCGCTTTATGCACACCATGACGCAACGCTCGCGCCGGCAGCAGCCAATGAGCGCGTGGGAGCCGTGACTGGCAGGAGAGCACGAACCAATGGGAGTGCGGCAGGGGCGGGACGAACGGCAACGCCCAGCGCGAGGAAGGGGCGCGCGGGGGGTCACGCGGGGATGATGCAATGGCGGGAAATGGGCCACGCCCCCCGGCAGGCACGGGGCGAGGGGCGGGGCTTGTCCGGAAATGGGCGGGGAATACGGGGAGTGGGCGGGGCCTCGGTGCCACCGGGTCTCGTTCTCCCCGCCCGGGATTAACGGGAGGGGCGGGAGGGGGAAAGGAAAGGGGGTCTCAGCCCCCCCATCCCCTCCCCTCCATTGCACGTGGGGGGCACTGGGGCGAGGGGGCGGCACCGGGGGGGTCCTGGGGGGAGCTGGGGGCGCCTGTGGGGGCCGAACTGGCGCCATGGGCGTGCTCTGGCTGTGGGTGGCGGCTGCAGGGCTGGGGCACACCCGGGACCCCTCCCCTGTCTGCGGGGTCCGGCTGCCCCCAGCCCCCCATCCCTGTGGGGTCCCACAGGCTCCCCCCGTGTCCCCCCAGTCCCAGCTTTCCCACCCCCAGTTTGGGGGGGCGCTGCTCCTGCCGCCCCCCAGAGACACCGACACGCACACGCTGGGAGCTGAGCTGTTTATTGGGGTACGGGGGGACCAGAGACCCCCGGTGGGGGAGCAGGGGGGACAGGGAGGACCCCCAGGGAACTGAGGGGGGCAGAGGATGGGGGGGCCGAGCCAGGGTATTTACAAGCAGCAGCTGGGACCTGCGGGGGGGGCACAGGGCCCAGGGGTTCCTGGGGGGGCACGGGGGTGTCCTCAGCGGGGGGGTCCTGGGGCCTGGTCACTTCTGCAGCCGCTTGATGCGGGCGTCGATGTCGGCAAAGTTGTCCTCGACGATGGCCAGGTTGTCCTTCATGGTCTTCTGCACCTGGGGGGGCAGAGGGGGTGGGGGTGAGTGGGGATGGGGGCAGGGGGGATGGGAAATGGGGCTAAGTGGGGATGGGGTGATGGGGCAGGGGGGCATGGGGGTGAGGGGGATGGGGTGATGGGGTCCGTGGGGATAGAGCAGGTAGGGATGGGTGATGTGGGTCACTGGGGATGGGGCAGTGGGGCTGGGGGCAATGGGGGGCCAAGGGGTCCCACCTCAGCCAGCAGCACCGCGTTGTCCTTGAGAGCCCCCGCGATCTCCTGCTGTGTGGTGTCCAGGTGCACCAGCACCTGCCCGAACTGGGTGGCTGTGGGGGCACACACCTGAGTGCTGGGGAGGGCAGGCAGAGACCCCCACCCGGTGCCCCCCCCAGCCCCCCCGGCCCTCACCTTGCTCGTGCAGGTCCCTCAGGGTCACCAAGCGCTGCACCACGTCGGGCAGGGCGCTGGCCACGGCGTCCCAGCTCTGCAGCGTCTCGTACAGCTGGTGGATCTGGGGGCACACGTGGAGTGGGGGGTCAGCACAGCCTGGGGGGGCCTTTCCGGATCCCCCCCCGGCCTCTGGGCCCCCCAGCCCATACCTTGCTCTGGGTGTCAGCGTCCTGCACCGTGGCCTTGTGCTTGGCGATCTCGTTCACCTTGCCCAGGACGCTCTGGGGTGGGGGAGACAGAAACCCCAAATCCAGCAGCGGGCCCCAAACCCAGCAATGTCTCCCAGTTTAACCCCAGCAGTGCCCCCCAGCTCCCCTCACCTGCAGCCGAGCCTCCACCTGGTCCAGCACAGCCACATCCAGAACGTTCACCTTGGCCTGCAGCACCTGCACCGTGTCCTGGGGAGGGGGGGCAGGTGAGGGGGGTACAGCAGCCCCCCCAAAGCGCTGGGGGCAAGGGGGGGACAGGGGCTCCCCCAAACCCCTCTTGCCCAACTCACCATGAGACTGGAGCCCTTCATTCCCACCAGCAGCGGGTTCTGTGGGCGAAACGGTGTCAGTAGGGCCAGGTGAAGGGGGAGGGTAGGAAAGTGGCAGGAGGGAGGGAGAGTGGGCAGACCCCCCTCACCTGGGCCCTCAGAGGGAGGGAGGTAGGTCAGCCCCCTCACCTGGGCCCTCCCATGGGCCCTCCCCTGGCTGCCAGGCTCACACCTGGGCACTCCCCTGGCTGCCAGGCTCACACCTGTGCCCTCCCCTGGCTGTCAGGCTCACACCTGTGCCCACCCCTGGCTGCCAGGCCCACACCTGTGCCCTCCCCTGGCTGCCAGGCTCACACCTAAGCCCACCCCTGGCTGCCAGGCTCACACCTGTGCCCTCCCCTGGCTGTCAGGCTCACACCTGGGCACTCACCTGGCTGTCAGGCTCACACCTGGGCACTCACCTGGCTGTCAGGCTCACACCTCATGGCCGCCTCCAGCTGTGCCAGGCGCTTCTCCAGCTCCGACACCTGCGGGGTTTGGGGGGAGCTGCTGGGACTGCGCTGCAGGGCCGGGTGCCAGGTGTGGTGCCCCCCTGTGGTTCCAGCAGCCCCCTCACCTTGGCAGACTGGGCAAACTGGTCCTGCTCGGGCCTCCAGTAGAGCTCGAAGGTGACAGCGTCGCCGGCAGTGGGTGCGGCCCGCGCGGGGCCCTTCCCCGGGGCGGCCTTGCTGCACTTGGCCACCTCCAGCTGCTGCAGCAGCCGCCTGGGGACAGCCCAGAGGGGACAGCGTGGGCAAAGGGACAGGGCGGGCAGGGGACAAGCTGTGCCACCCCATGGGGACACTGCCATGGCCCCGCGGGGTCCTGTCCCCCACTCACTTGGCCAGGGCACCCTCGGGGTCAGCGAAGTCGACGGCGGCACCGGGGCCCAGAACCTTCTCCAGGTGGGAGCTGAGCAGCTGCTGCTTCAGCACCTCCACCTGCCTGGCCAGGGCCATGGGCGTCAGCTCCTCCTCTGCCCCCGACTCCTTCACCGAGCTCTGGGGGACACACAGGGGACATGTCACCCCTGGGACACACCCTGGGATGGGGGGGCTCACCTGGGGCAGATGGAGGCTCATCTGCACACACAGGTGCTGTGTCACCCCCAAACCATTCCCCAGGACAGGTGGGAGCTCACCTGGATCTGCTCCACGTCCCGGAGCAGCTCCTGCACCTCGTGCTGTAACCGCTGGAATCGCTGCTGCGGCGTCTCCTTGGCACCAAGACCCTCACCCAGCTGGGGGAGAAATGGGTCAGGGGGCTCAGGGGGGGCTCACACAGGGCCAGGGGAGCTCATGGGATGGTGGAAGGGTCATGGAGGTTCAGGGGTCTCACAGGGGGCTCAGAGGTCTCAGGGGTCTCAGGGGGCTCACAGGTGCTGGCAGCACCTGGCACCAAGCAGAAGGAGCAGGTGAGGCCTGCAGGGACAGGTCAGAGCAGCCTCAGGTGGCACCTAAAGGGAACCGGGTGGGGTCAGTGGGGCAGGGCAGGAGCAGCCCAGGAGGGTCCTGAACCCACAGGGAGAGGGAGTGCACTGGAACTCATCTTCATCCTCACGGAGCTCCTCATCTTCACACTCAGAGCTCCCCATCTTCACCCCCATGGAACTCCTCATCCTCACCCACATGCAGTTCCTCATCACCACCCCCATGGATTTCCCATCTTAGAGCTCCTCCTCCTCCTCTTCCTCCTCCTCCTCCCGGAGCTCTACAGCTGTGGGGTGGTTCTGGGTGCTGCTGTGCCCCCCGTGCAATGTGGGGGTTCCCTGCTCTTTGCCCAAACCCAGCTGCTCCCAGAGCAAACCTGGGCTGGGCCAGTTTGGGGGGTGATGGCCTGGCCGGACAGTGACCAGCCCAGGGGACACAGCTGTCACCCCCCCAGCAGGCCAAGAAGGAGCCAGGTGACCAGAGCCACCTTCTCCCCTTTGGCCCTGGGTGCCAGGAACTGCAGCCCACCCTGAGGGTCCTGAGGGAGCAGAGGAACTGGGACAGCCTGGGGAATTGGGGTGACAGAACTGCAGTCAGTGAGGGGACAGGCAGGGCCCTGCTGGGGGAATAGACCCCAGAACATGGGGGTACCCAGGAGAGGCCCGGGGGTCCTGGGGACACCAGCTGAACATGAGCCAGCCAGGAGTACCCTGAGACCCCCGGGTCCCCCACAGATCCACCCTGGGACCCCCAGCTCCACCAGGACTTGGTTACAGCGCTGTCCTGAGCACCCTCGGGGGTCTGTGCTGGGGACAGGGGCTCCCAGCATGGCAGACTGGGCTGGACTGGGCAGAGACCAGCAGGGCACTGCTGGAGCTGGCACACAGCTCCTGGGGGCTGCAGCAGGTGACCCCGGGGACCTGTGGCACCCAGGAGCGTGCCAGCACTGCGTGAGGAGGGGGTGTCCCTTGCCCACTCACCATCTCATACTCCCCAGCCTCGTAGCCCGTTGTGCGCGTGCGGCCGATGCGGTCAGAGAAATCTGCAGGAGGCAGAGCCGGGTGTGACCAGGGGGCTCAGTGCCCCCTGCCTCCCTGGCTTGGTGCCCCAGTGGTCCCCTGGCTCGTGCCCAGCCCCCCGGACCCGTGCCCAGCCCCCCGGCCCCCCAGCTCACCCACACCCTCGGTGCCCAGGCGCTTGTCCCGGAACTTCTCGTAGGCCGCGTTGGGGTTGATGATCAGGTGCTCCACGCTGGTGCTGCTCAGCTCCTCCTGCACACGGAGCCACGTCAGGGACAGGGACAGGGACAGGGACACGGCGCTCCCAGACTGCCACCACCCCCCCAGCACGGACAGGGATGGGGACAGGGGAGCCCCAAGGCTGCCACCACCCCCAGCACACAGCATGGGCAGGGCTGGAGGCGCTGCTCCTCCCCAGGACAGGCCTCCAGTGCGGCCCAGTGAGGGCCCTGCTGGCAGCGATGTGGCACGTCCCCATGGGGCCAGGGTGGGGACATGGCACCCCTGAGTGGCCTGGCCCAGGGGAGGTACCCTCAAGAGTCTGGAGTGGGGATATCAGACCCCAGGCTGGCCCAGCGTGGTGACACTGGGCCCTGGTGACACCACCCTGGTGACACTGGGCCCTGGTGGCACTGGGCCCTGCTGACATTGGGCCCCGGTGACACTGGGCTCTGGTGACACTACCCTGGTGACATTACCCTGGTGACACTGGGCCCTGGTGGCACTGGGCCCTGCTGACACTGGGACCCGGTGACACTGGGCCCTGGTGACACCACCCTGGTGACACTGGGCCCTGGTCTGGCCCAGCCCAGCACACAGGGTCCCCCAAAGATGTGTCAGGACTTCGGGCCCCCGGCCTGGCCCAGCTCAGAGTCCCCCAAGGTTCAGCCTATCCCAAAGTGTGGAACATTCCAGCAGCCCCTGGCCAGCACCAGGACCCACTGCTGGTCCCTCCAGGGTGATCCCTGTCCCCTTGGGACTGTCACTGACCCCCAGCTGTGTTTTGGCAGGACAACCTCCTTCCCAGGGTGACCCCCGGCCCCCTGGGGCTGGCACTGCCCTCTGGTTGCCTTTGGGGCTCATCAGGGGGGCAGTGGGAAGTGTAAGCCCCCAGACCCCCAATCCAGGGGCTGTGCCCTGTGCCAGGCAGGGTGGGCACAGCCGGTGTGTCCCTCACCCTCTGCTGCCCTCAAGGGTGTCCCCAGCTCAGCAGGGCTCTGGGAGGACCCAAAGGACCCCCTGTGCCCCTGTGCAGCCCCTGGCTCTGGCCCGGGTGGATCAGGGCTCTGGCCCAGGTGGATCCGGGCCCGGGTGGCTGCGGGCAGTGAGAGCAGCAGGAGCAGCGCTGGCAGCATTAGGGGGCTGCGGTGGGTGGCAGCGGGTGACAGTGGCTGAGGGACAGTGACAGTGGCTGGGACACGGGCGCTTACCAGCTCCTGGCGTTTCCCAGAGGTGAGAAAGTCAGAGCAAGGTTAGAGAGGGGAGAGAGAGACAAAATCCGCGTTAGAAGGTCCGGCCCGCGCCCGCCGCCCCCCGAGGGCTGGGGACCCCTGAGGGACAGGGAACCCCACGGGATGGCGACCCCCGGGGGCTGGGACCCCCGAGGGCTGGGACCCCTGCAGGACAGGGAACCCCATGGGATGGGGACGCCTGAGGGACAGGGAACCCCACGGGATGGGGACCCCCGAGGGCTGGGGAGCCCCGAGGGATGGGGAGCCCTGCAGGACGAGGGGCAGTGGGACAGACCCAGGGCAGCCAGGGATGGAGCAGCAGGGCTGTGCCCTGGAGGGGAGCAGGACTGGCAGAGTTTGGGGATCACCCCATAACTCCCCTCAGCAGCTCCAGCTCCTGCCCAGGGTGGGGGGATGTGAGTGCAGCCAGGTGCTCCCCCCGGGACCCCAACACCCAGCGGGACCCCCGGGGAGCCTGGGGGGGCTCTGTAGGGCCAGGGGCTGCCCCGGCCCCGCAGCTGCCCCGTGCAATGCTGGCAGCAGGGAGGGGGCTCAGCACGGCCCCCCCATGCCCAGGCAGGGCCCCAGGGCAATGAGACCCAGCCCGGGGGTCCCGGGGGTCCCAAGGCCAGGTGGGCAGTGCAGGCAGCAGGCAGAGGATGCAGAGGGCAAGGCAGAGCGGGGGGCAGTGCAGGGCACCCCAAAACCCCCATGCACATGCAGCAGTGCCCCCCCATGCACCCCAAAGCAGGGCCGCGCTTACTTGTGCAAACTGAGTCCAGGCCAGGCGGGAGCGGGGGGGAAGCGGGGGGAGCCCTGGTCAGTTTGGGGGCTCCCCGAGGGAGAGGAAAGACCCCCCAGCACCCCAGAGCTGGTGAAGGGCTCCCCGAGGCAGGGGGGGCTTAGGACCCCCCATCTGTCACCTCCCACCACAGTAGGGGTCACCTCATGACTTTGGGCTCCAACCCCTGTTTCAGCCCACCTTGCTGCTCCGGCCCTCACTGGGGGGGTCTCTTTGCCCCCCTCAGGATTTGGGGGTACCTGGTGGGCCCCTGCTCCCTGCCAGGGACCTGTGCCAATCTCCTGCACCCCAGAAACACCAATGGCACTGAAGGCAGAGGGGGGCTGGTTGCACCCCCTGCACCCCCAAGGCCTGGCACCCCCTCAGTGTCTTGGGGGGCACCGAGTCACTCCTCAGGCTGTGACCCCTGAACCCCCATTGTCCTCCCCAGCACACCTGGGGGTCACCCCACACCTCTGGGGGGTCACCCCATACCCCTGGGGGTCCTCTCTGCCGTGTGGCCTCAAGGACAGATCCAGTGTCACCCCACGGGCCCTGGGGGTCCTTGGGGCCCCTCAGTGATGGGGCTCTGGGTCACTCCCACTCTGGGGGTCCCCTGAGTCCCACAGGGATGGACCCCCCATCACTGCACACTGACCTCCCCTGGCCTCAGCCCAGGCTGGGGACACCCCAGTACTCACAGCAGATTTAGGGGGTCCCCCTTGTTCCCCTCGGGGTGGGGCTGGGGCACTGGCAGCCCTGTTCGTCTTGGGGACAAGGACAGCAAGGCCAGGGACAGCCAGCCTGTGTGGGGGGGGCTGTGCTGATCTCCCCTTCCTGCCCCACAGGTAGGGTGACACAGGGGATGGGGGGACACTGCAGGGGACACTGTCACTGCAGGGGACATTGGGACTCTGGGGGACACTGTCACTGCAGGGGACACTGTCACCGTGTGGGGAGATTGGGACTGTGGTGGACATTGGGACACAGTCACTGCAGGGGACACTGTCACTGCAGGGGGACACTGTCACCATGGGGGACACTGACACTGTGGGGGTCACTGTCACCATGTCACTGTCAACATGTCATACTGGGACTGTGGGGGGACACTGTCACTATGAGGGGACGCTGTCACAGGGGACAATGTCACTGCAGGGGACACTGTCACTGTGGAGGGACATTGGGACTGTGGGGGGACACACTGCGGGGGGGACACTGCCACTGTGGGGTGATGTGTCCCTGTGGAGAGACACTGTCCCCATGGGTGCTGTGTCCCTGTGGCTGCTGTGTCACTATGGGTGCTGTGTCCCCATGGGGTGCTGTGTCCCTGTGGGTGCTGTGTCCCCGTGGGTGCTGTGTCCCTGTGGCTGCTGCGTCCCCGTGGGTGCTCTGTCCCCGTGGGTGCTCTGTCCCTGTGGGTGCTGTGTCACTGTGGGTGCTGTGTCCCTGTGGGTGCTGTGTCACTGTGGTGCTGTGTCCCCGTGGCTGCTGTGTCCCTGTGGGTGCTGTGTCCCCGTGGGGTGCTCTGTCACTGTGGGTGCTGTGTCCCCGTGGGTGCTGTGTCCCCATGGGGTGCTGTGTCCCCGTGGGTGCTCTGTCCCCGTGGGTGCTCTGTCCCTGTGGGTGCTGTGTCACTGTGGGTGCTGTGTCCCTGTGGGTGCTGTGTCCCTGTGGGTGCTGTGTCCCCGTGGGGTGCTCTGTCCCTGTGGCTGCTGTGTCCCCGTGGCTGCTGTGTCCCTGTGGGTGCTGTGTCCCTGTGGGTGCTGTGTCCCTGTGGGGTGCTCTGTCACTGTGGGTGCTGTGTCCCCGTGGGTGCTGCTGTGTCCCTGTGGGTGCTGTGTCCCCGTGGGTGCTGTGTCCCTGTGGGTGCTGTGTACCCGTGCAGGCTGTGCTGCTGCTGGGTGCATGGGCGGTGGGGGCCGGTTCCCTGCCCCGGTGCCACTCCTGGGGGTCCCGGGGGGTCCCGGGGGTCCATTCCAGCTGCTGCTCCCCCCCGGCCGGGCCTTACCGCCTCGAACTCGGCCTGGTCATCCTCGGGCAGGTCACTGGTCTCGTACACGTCGGGCTCGTTCCGGGCCTGCGGCACCAGGGGCTAGGCTGGGACCCCCAGCTCACCCCCACACCTCATCCCCATGGACACCTCTGATGGGGCACACCTCATCCCCATGGACACCCCAGTGTCCCCACACCTCATCCCCATGGACACCTCTGATGGGCCACACGTCCCCCTGGACACCCCAATGTCCTGACAGCCCTTGCTGACTGCCCCCAAACACCCCAATGTCCCCCCAGCACCCCGACTCACTGCCCCTGTCCCCTGACCTCCCCCAGCTCCCACAGTCACCCCAAACACACGGGGTGCTCTCACCCCCCGGGGATCTGTGTTCACCCCACGGACAGACCCACAGACAGACAGACAGGTCCTCCCTGGCACCCCAAACCCCCTCCCATTCCTACAAACACCCCAAACGTTGCCAACCCCCACACCCCACTGACCCTTCAGCTCACCCCCAGATCTTCTCACAGACCCACAACCCCCCAGATTCCCCAAATCCCCCTGCTCCCCAGACCCTGTCAGTCATTCCAAGCTCAGACCCCCCAAACTGACTCGGTCCCTGCTGCTCCTCAGCCCCCCCAGTGCCCTTGGACCACCTCAGGACCCCTGAGTCCCCCAATCCCCTCAGATCCCCCCAAACCACTCAGAACCCCCAGCCCCTGCCAGTGCCCGCAGATCCCTGAATCGCTGCAGATTCCCCAGGATCCCCTCACCACCCTGAGACACCCCACGGCACCCTCAGACCCTCAAATCCCTGCAGATTCCCCCCAAATCCTGCAGATTCCCCCGGATCCCCTCATCACCCTGAGACACCCCACGGCACCCTCAGACCCTCAAATCCCTGCAGATTCCCCCGGATCCCCTCATCACCCTGAGACACCCCACAGCACCCTCGGATCCCCCCGGCCTGCTCTGACCCTCAGACCCTCTCAGAGCCGCCCTTCTCCCACCTCCCCAGTCCCTCCACGTCCCGCCGGTCCCCTCCTGTTCCGAGATGCCCTGGCCCCCCTCAGGCCCCCTCAGACCCCCCGGCCCTCTCAGACCCCCCAGTCCCCTCTGAGACCCCCTGGCCCCCTCAGACCCCAAATCCCCGCAGTTCCCTCATTCTCCCCCAGGGCCCTTATCCCGCTTGACTCCCCCGATCCCCTCAGAGCCCTCAGCACCCCTCTGATCCCCCTGAACCCCTGCCCCTCCGATCCCTCAGAGCCCTCAGCATCCCCAGGCCCCCGATCCCCTCACACGTCCGCCGATCCCCTCGGACCCCTCAGCACCCGCAGGCCCCTGATCCCTTCACACCCTTCAGCACCCCCAGGCCCCTGATCCTCTCAGACCTCCCCGATCCCCTCAGACCCCTCATCATCCCCAGGCGCCCCCATATCCCCTCAGACCCCCCCCCATCTCTCAGAGCCCTCAGTATCCCCAGGCTCCTGATCCCTCCGGCCCTCCCGATCTCCTCACAGAGCACCCCAGGTCCCTGATCCCCTCACATCCCCCCACAGCCTCCCACATCCCCTCAGAGCCCCGGCTCCTCCCCGGCCCAGCCCCTTACTCACGATGCCGGGCAGGTCGGCGTACTTGGGGTCGGCCATGGCGGGGGCGGTACTGGGGGCCGGTATTGGGGAGTCGGTAATGGGGGTCAGTAATGGGGGTCGGTGTTGGGGGGTCCGTGCAGGGGGGGCCGGTGCCGGGGGGTCCCGGAATGGCCGCGCAGGGCCGGGGCGGGGCCGATCTCGCGAGAGCGGCGCGGGGCGGAGCGAGGGGGGAGAGCGCAGGGGCGGGGCCGGGCGGGGATGGGGCGGGGCCTGATGGGGCGGGGGCGGGGCCTGAGCGAGCAGACGGGGCGGGGGCGGCACTGGGGGGACAATGGGGGGACAATGGGGGGGACAGGGGGACACACGGACACGAGGGGACAATGGGGGGACACACGGACGCGGGGGGACAATGGGAGGATAGGGGACACGGGGACACAGCACCCCACGGACACGGGGGAACAATGGGGGGACAGGGGACACACGGACACGGGCAGGGCACGGGGGTACAAGGGGGACATACCGGGGGTGAACAAGGGGCGGGGAATGGGGGGAGACACGGGGGGTGACACAGAGGGTGACACACGGATGAGGGCACACGGGGACACGCACGGGGACACACATGGGGGGCACACGGGGGGACACGGGGCAGACACAGGAGAAAACCTGGGGGCGGCACAGGGGCTCACAGTGCCGGGGGGACACACGGGAGGACACACGAGGGGCACACGGGGAGCACAGCGATGGGGGGACACGGAGGGACACCCGGGCCGGACTCACGGGTGAGGGCACGCACAGGCCGGGTGGCACTGGGGGGCACCATGGGGGTGTCCCGGGCTGCCCCCCATGCTGGGGCCGCCCTTCTCACCCCCGGGAGACCCCCGGGTCAGCTCCGGCCCCCCCCGGGTCAGCTCCGGACCCCCCCGCCGTGTTTGGGGGTCACCTGCAGGGGGCCCGGGCAGAGCCCCCGCTGTACCGGGGGTGGGGGGGGATGAGTCAGGACCGCGGCCCTCCCGCGGGGGGGGCACCGAGCAGGGGGGCCGGGGGGGGGCTGGCCCAGCTCCCCCTCCCCAGCCGCATCCCCGGGGTCCCGTCCTGCCCCCCCCCGCCGTGAATCAGCACTTTGGGGGGGTCCATCGCGCCCCCCCCCTCAGTCCCGGCCACCTTAAGAGCCGCGGGCGGCTCCACCTTAAGGCGGGGGAGGGGGCGCGGGGGGGCGGCCTCCCCCCACCCGCCGGTGCCGGGGCTGCAGTGGCGACAGCAGCGGTCACAGGAGCGGCGACAGCGGCAGCTGCGGAGCGTCAGCCCCGCCCGGCGCCGCCTCCCGCATCCTGCAGCCCCCGAGCCGCATCCCTGAGCGGCATCCTGCATCCCTGAGCGGCATCCTGCATCCTTGGGTACCACCCGCAGCCCTGGGTACCACCCTGCAGTGCTGAGCGGCATCCTGCATCCCTGAGCAGCATCCTGCATCATTGGGTACCACCCCTGAGCAACATCCTGCAGCGCTGAGCAGCATCCTGCATCCTTGGGCAGCATCCTGCATCCTTGGGTACCACCCGAGCAGCATCCTGCATCCCTGGGTACCACCTCTGAGCAACATCCTGCATCCCTGGGTACCACCCCGGGCAGCATCCTGCATCCTTGGTCAGCATCCTGCATCACTGAGCAGCATCTCAAGCCCTTGGGTACCACCCGGCGTCTCTCCTTGAGCAGCATCCTGCATCCCTGGGTACCACCCGGGCAGCATCCCTGAGCATCACCCCGCACCCTCGGGTCCCGCTCAGCACCCCCGGGTGCCGCCGTGCCCGCCGGTGCCCGCTGTCCCTTAGGCTGTGAGCAGCGCCCCGGGTGACCCCCCCCGGCCCGAGCCCCCCCGTGTGGAAGCCCCCCGAGCCCCGGCATGGCCGAGCCCAGCTCCGAGTGCAGCATCAAGGTCCTGTGCCGCTTCCGGCCGCTCAACCAGGCCGAGATCCTGCGGGGCGACAAATTCCTGCCCGTGTTCCAGGGGGACGACAGCGTCGTGCTGGGGGTGAGTCACGGGGGGGGCAGGGGCGGGGACCCCAACTTGGGGGGCGCTGTCATTTGGGGGGGGGGGAGCAGATCCTGTTCGGGGGGGGGGGGAGCGCTGCTGGGTGTGGCCGCTCCCCCCGGGACCCTCCCCATGCCACCCCCCCCTCCCATTTCCGAGGCTCCCGGCACTCCCAGTTTGCCCAGTGCAGATGGGGGGGGCACTCCCAGTTTGCCCAGTGCAGGATGGGGGCGCTCCCAGTTTGCCCAGTGCAGATGGGGGCACTCCCAGTTTGCCCACTGCAGATGGGGGCGCTCCCAGTTTGCCCAGTGCAGGATGGGGGCGCTCCCAGTTTGCCCAGTGCAGATGGGGGCGCTCCCAGTTTGCCCAGTGCCGGATGGGGGGGGCACTCCCAGTTTGCCCAGTGCAGATGGGGGGGGCTCCCAGTTTGCCCAGTGCAGGATGGGGGGGGCGCTCCCAGTTTGCCCAGTGCGGGGGGGGCGGTGTTTACATGGAGCGGACACGCCCTGATCTCCCGGGGGGGCCCCAAAGCAGCCGCGGGGGGGGGGGGGGCGATGCCGCAGACCCCCCCCCCCGCCCCCCCCCCCGCGCTGCGGCCCTGCCCTTTGTTAGGGGCTCATCCTGGGGGGGGGGTGAGACCCCCAAAATATCGGCCCCCAAAATATCGGCCCCCCCAAAATATCGGCTCCCCCAAAATATCGGCCCCCCCAAAATATCGGCCCCCACAAAATATCGGCACCCCCAAAATATCGGCACCCCCAAAATATCGGCCCCCCCAAAATATCGGCACCCCCAAAATATCGGCTCCCTCAAAATATCGGCCCCCCCAAAATATCGGCACCCAAAATATCGGCCCACCCAAAACATCGGCACCCCCAAAATATCGGCCCCCCCAAAATATCGGCTCCCTCAAAATATCGGCCCCCCCAAAATATCGGCACCCAAAATATCGGCCCACCCAAAACATCGGCACCCCCAAAATATCGGCTCCCCCAAAATATCGGCACCCCCAAAATATCGGCACCCAAAATATCGGCATCCTCAAAATATCGGCACCCCCAAAATATCGGCACCCCCAAAATATCGGCACCCAAAATATCGGCATCCTCAAAATATCGGCACCCCCAAAATATCGGCACCCCCAAAATATCGCCCCCCCCAAAATATCGGCACCCCCAAAATATCGGCACCCAAAATATCGGCCCCCCCAAAATATCGGCCCACCCAAAACATCGGCACCCCCAAAATATCGGCTCCCCCAAAATATCGGCACCCCCAAAATATCGGCACCCAAAATATCGGCATCCTCAAAATATCGGCACCCCCAAAATATCGGCACCCCCAAAATATCGCCCCCCCCAAAATATCGGCACCCCCAAAATATCGGCACCCAAAATATCGGCCCCCCCAAAATATCGGCCCACCCAAAACATCGGCACCCCCAAAATATCGGCTCCCCCAAAATATCGGCACCCCCAAAATATCGGCACCCAAAATATCGGCATCCTCAAAATATCGGCACCCCCAAAATATCGGCACCCCCAAAATATCGGCACCCCATAACGGCCCCCCCTTGTCTGAGGGGTCTGTGGGGGGGGAAGAGACGGTCCCGGGGGGACAACGGGGTGGGGGGCGCGGAGGGGTCCGTAAATGGGGGGGGTCCACGGATGGGGGTCCTTAAATGGGGGTGTCCGTGGGTGCAGGAGGGGTCCGTGGGTGCAGGGGGGTGTCCGTGGGTGCTGGGGGGGGGGGGGTGTCCATGCATGGGGGGGGCAATAGATGTGGAGTCCGTGGATTGGGGGGGGGTCCATAGATGGGGGCTCCATAGATTGGGGGGTCCGTGGGTGCGGGGCTCCGTGCACAGGGGGCTCCGTGGGTGCGGATGGTCTGCAGATGGGGGGTCCGTGGATGCCGGGGGGGTCTGTGGATGGGGGGTTCATACATGGGGGGGTCCGTGGATGCGGGGGGGGTCCGTGGATGGGGGGTTCATACATGGGGGGTGTCCGTGGATGGGGGTTCATGCACGGGGGTGTCCGTGGATGCGGGGGGGGGGGTCTGTCCGCCCGGGGCTGTGTCGGTGCGGCGGTGCCGGCGCAGTGCGGGGGTTGCGGGGTTGCGGGAGCGGGGGGAGCTGCGGGGTTGGCGCTGCGGGTCGGGGCTGTGGGGCAGGGCCGGGGGGCGCTGGGATGGGGGTGCGGGGCAGGGGAGGATGGGGGTGCGGGGGGTGCGGGGGGGGTGCGTGACCGGCGGCGGGAGGGGCCGCGGGGCCCAGGGGGGGCCGGGGGGAGCTGGGGCGAGGGGGTGCCGGCACCGGCTGTGCCCGAGCCCCCGAGGCTCCCGTGTGTCCCCGTGTCCGTGTGTCCCCGTGTCCGGCTGTCCCGTGCCCGTTTGTCCTCATGTCTGTCTGTCCCCATGGCCCTGTGTCCGTTTGTCCCCGTGGCCGTGTGTCCGTGTGTGCCCGTGGCCCTGTGTCCCCATGTCTGTCTGTCCCCATGGCCTTGTGGCCGTGTGTCCCCGTGGCCGTGTGTCCCCGTGTCCGGCTGTCCCGTGCCCGTTTGTCCTCATGTCTGTCTGTCCCCATGGCCGTGTGTCCGTGTGTGCCCGTGGCCCTGTGTCCCCATGTCTGTCTGTCCCCATGGCCTTGTGGCCGTGTGTCCCCGTGGCCGTGTGTCTCCGAGCCCCCCGTCTGTCCCCGTGTCCGTGTGCCCCCGGGTCCGTGTGTCCCCATGTCTGTGTGTCCCTATTTCCGCCTGTCCCCGCGTCCCTGTGTCCGTCTGTCCCCATGTCCGTCTGTCCCCATGTCCCAATGTCCCCGTATCCGTCTGTCCGTCTGTCCCCATTGTCCGTCTGTCCCCGCGTCCCGGCTCAGCACCGGGGCCTGGACAGCTCCCGGAGTGGGAGGAGCTGGGGGGGTCTCCGGGGGTCTCTGGGCGTGTAGGGGTCTCTGGGGGTGTCTGGCTGTCTATGGGGGCTCTGGGGGAGGTCTGTGGGGTCTCTGGGGGCCATTGGGGGTCTTTGGGGGTCTCTGGGGAGCTGAGGGCTCTGACAAACCACAGTTTTTATGGGGGCTGTGAGGGTCCCTGGGGGTCTGGGGGGCAGCTAAGGGGTCTGGGGGGGCTATGGAGGGCTGGGGGTCTGCGGGGTGGCTGAGGTGCCCATGGGGGTCTTTGGGGGATTGGGCACCTATGGGGGTCTATGGTGGTCTGTCGGGGTCTGTGGAGGGCTGGGGGGTCTGCAGGGTGGCTGGGGTCCCCAGAGGGGTCTGTGGGGGTCTGTGGGGGCTATGGCTGTCTATAGGGAGGCTGAAGGGTCTATGGGGGTCTGTGGGGGGCTGACTGTTCTCTGCTGGTGTGAGGGGGGCTAGGGGGTCTATGAGGAGGCTGAGGGGTCCTTGGGGGTTTGTAGGGCTGTGGGGGGTCTGTGGGGGTCTGTGGGGAATTATGGGGGAGTCTGGAGAGTTTTGGGGGTCTGTGGAGGGCCCAGGGGTCTGTGGGGTCTATGGGGAGTTATGGGGGTCCATGGGGAAGTCTGGAAGGCTCTGGAGGTCTGTGAGAGGATTTGGAGAGGGGGGTCTCTCTGTGTGGATATCGTTGGCCGGGGGTGTGTAGGGGCTGGGTCCCTGAATGGAGGGTTCAGGGGGGGTACCGGGGGTACAGAATGAGACCCCCCAGGTCCCCTTCCCTTACCGGGACCCCCTGAGGGGCCCTGAGGCTGCGCCAGCCCCCAGAGCCTCGGGGGGGTCCCTGTGGATGGTACAGGGGGGTCTTGGGCCAGGGTCCCCCGTGTCTGTGCCGGGGTCTCTGGCTGGTGTTGGGGGGGGTCTCCGGATGGTGCCCCCCGTGTCCCGGGGGGGTTTCTCGGCCCGGTGACCCCGTGTCTGTCCCCTGTCCCCCCCCCCCAGGGCAAGCCGTACGTGTTCGACCGCGTGTTCCCCCCGAACACCACGCAGGAGCAGGTGTACCACGCGTGTGCCATGCAGATCGTCAAGGGTGAGCGACACTGGGGACAGCGAGGACAGCTGGGGACACAAGGGACCGGGAACAGCGTGGGGACAGTCTGGGGACAGCCCTGCGTGGGGCAGCCTGGGGACAGCGCGGGGAGAGCCCGGGGAGAGCCTGGGGACAGCGGGGACAGCTGGGGACAGTCTGGGGACAACCTGGGTGGGACAGCGTGGGGACAGCGCGGGGAGAGCCTGGGGACAGCGTGGGGACAGAGCGGGGAGAGCCTGGGGACAGCGTGGGTGGGACAGCCTGGGACAGCCTAAGGACAGCCCGGGGACAGCCTGGGGACAGCCTGGGTGGGACATCCTGGGACAGCCCGGCGACAGTCTGGGGACAGAGCAGGGAGAGCATGGGGACAGCGTGGGGGACAGCCCATGGGGAGCGCGGGGACAGCCCAGAGAGAGCCCAGGGACACGAGGGACAACCTGGGGACGGCCCTGGGTGGGACAGCGTGGGGACAGCGCGGTGTTTGGGTGTCCCGGGGATGTTTGGGGCTCCGGGGTGTTGTCTGGCGGTCCCGGGGGTCCCCAATCCCCTCTCTCCCCCCCAGATGTGCTGGCCGGGTACAACGGCACCATCTTCGCCTACGGACAGACATCGTCGGGCAAGACCCACACCATGGAGGTGGGGGGCACTGGGGGAACTGGGGCGGGGCTTTCGGGGGGCACTGGGGGGTTTGGGGGGCACTGGGGGGACACTGGGGACACTGGAGGCACAGGGGCACTGGGAGAGCTTTGGGGGGTATGGGGGCTTTGGAGGTCATTGGGGGCACTGGGAGCACTGGGAGCACTGGGGGGTTTTGGGGGGCACTGGAGGCTTTAGGGGGGCATTGGGGGCACTGGGGACATTGATGGCGCTGGGAGCATTGAAGGGGTTTTGGGGGGCCCTGGTGGGGTTTTGGAGGACATTGGGAGCGCTGGGGGTTTTGGGGGGCCCTGGTGGGGTTTTGGGGGGCACTGGGGGGGCCCTGGCTCCCCCCGGGGGTCTCAGCGCCCCCCGCCCCCCCAGGGGAAGCTGCACGACCCGCAGCAGATGGGGATCATCCCCCGCATCGCCCGCGACATCTTCAACCACATCTACGCCATGGACGAGAACCTGGAGTTCCACATCAAGGTGGGCACGGGGGGCACTGGGGGCACTGTGGGGTCATTGGGGGTACTGAGGGCACTGGGAGCACTGGGAATTGCTGGGGGGGGGCACTGGGAGGCGTCGGGCAGAGCACTGGGAGCACTGGGGGGGGGCACTGGAAGGGACTGGGAGCGCTGGGAGGGGCACTGAGGGCAATGTGGGGGCACTGGGGGGCACTGGGAGCATTGGTGGGGTACTGGGGGGGCACTGGAAGCATTGGGGAGGCACTGGGGGGGCACTGGGAGCATTGGGGAGGCACTGGGGGGGCACTGGGAGCATTGGGGGGGCACTGGGGGGGCACTGGGAGAGCTGGGGGGCACTGGAGGGGCACTGGGGGCACTGGGAGCATTGGGGGGGCACTGGGAGAGCTGGGGGGCACTGGGGGGGGGCACTGTGGGATCGGCCCGCGCTGCCGCCCAACCCCCACCCCCTTCCCCCCCCACCCCCCCAGGTTTCCTACTTTGAGATTTACCTGGACAAGATCCGGGACCTGCTGGACAGTGAGTGGGGGGCACTGGGAGGGTACTGGGTGGTTACTGGGAGCACTGGGAGGCACTGAGTGATTACTGGGAGGTTATTTGGAGCACTGGGAGGTTACTGGGAGGCACTGAGTGGTTACTGGGAAGCACTGGGAAGCACTGGGTATTTACTGGGTGGTTACTGGGAGGCACTGGGTGGTTACTGGGAAGCACTGGGAAGCACTGGGTGGTTACTCGGTGGTTACTGGGAAGAACTGGGAGGTTACTGGGAAGCACTGGGTGGTTACTGGGAGGCACTGGGTGGTTACTGGGAGGTTACTGGGAGCACTGGGTGGTTACTGGGAAGCACTGGGAGGTTACTGGGAGGTTACTGGGAGCACTTTGTGACCCCACCCCCGTCTCCCACCAGTGACCAAGACCAACCTGTCGGTGCACGAGGACAAGAACCGGGTCCCCTACGTCAAGGTGAGGGGTCCTGGGGGGGCACTTCGGGGAGGGGGGAGGGGCGGGGGTCACTCCGGGGGTGGGGGATGGGCTGGGGTCTCCCCGAGCCCCCCCGGTCACCCCACACCCCCCCCCCCAGGGCTGCACCGAGCGCTTCGTGTCCAGCCCCGAGGAGATCCTGGACGTGATCGATGAGGGGAAATCCAACCGGCACGTGGCTGTCACCAGTGAGCGACACCGGCGACACCGGGGGGGACACTGGGGGGCACAGGGGAAATTGGGGGCGCGGGGGGCACGGGGAATACGGGGCACACAGAGGGGGTACACGGGGTGGCACTGGGACATTCATGGCTGTCACCAGTGAGCGACACCAGGGGACACTGGGGGGACACGGTGGGCGTGGGGGAGCGTGGGGGACATGGGGGCACTGAAGACAGGGGGGGCATGGGGGGACACTGGGGACACTGGGAACATGGGGGATACGGGGACATTAGGGACATGGGGGACACTGGAGAGCATGGGGGGATATGGTGACATGGGGGGACATGGGGACACCGAGGACATTGGGGACAGGGGATGGACAAGGGGGACATGGGGGGCAGGGGAGGCAGGGGGACATGGGGGACATGGAGGGATATGGGGGACACTGGGGACACCAGGGACACTGCGAGGACACAGGGACATGGGGACATCATGGGGGCACGGGGGACGTGGGGGGCATAGGGGACATCATGGGGGACATGGGGGACACTGAGGGATACGGGGGACACTGAGGGCATGGAGGGCACAGGGGGGACATAGGGGGCATGGGGGACATGAGGGGCACTGGGGATAGGGGGACATGGGGACAGGGGAGGGACAAGGGGGACACGGAGATATGGGGGGTATGGGGGGATGGGGACATGCGGGGACACTGGGGACATGGGGAACCCTGGGGATATGAGGACACGTGGACAGCGGAGGGACAAGGGGGACATGGGGGGACATGGGGACACTGAGGACGTTGGGGACATGGGAGAACATGAGGACATGGGGACACTGGGGGCACGGGAGGCATGGGTGCATGGAGGGACATGGGGGACATGGGGACATGGGGGGCATGGGGACACTGGGGACACTGGGGGGACACGGGGACGTCATGGGGGATATAGGGGACACTGAGGACATGGAGGAACATGGGGGGGGGCATGGGGTGCAGGGGGACACTGCGGGGTCCCTGGGTGGCGCAGGGGGGCACTGAGGGGTCCCGGTGCTGTTTCGGGGGGCAGTGCCAGCCCCGTGCCCACACCCGTGCCACCTGTGCCCGCCGACATGAACGAGCACAGCTCCCGGTGTCCGTTTGGGGTGCAGGGGGGCACCGCGAGGTCCCGGAGCTGTTTCGGGGTGCAGGGGGGCACTGAGGGGTCCCGGTGCCCGTTTTGGGGGACAGTGCCAGCCCCGTGCCCACACCCGTGCCCCCTGTGCCCGCAGACATGAACGAGCACAGCTCCCGCAGCCACAGCATCTTCCTCATCCACATCAAGCAGGAGAACGTGGAGACCGAGCAGAAACTGAGCGGGAAACTCTACCTGGTGGACCTGGCGGGCAGCGAGAAGGTGCGGGCACAAAAAACGGGAACCCCAAAAGTAGGAGGGGACCCCAAAGGTGGGGAACCCAAAGGGAGGGCACCCCAAAGGTGGAGGCACCCCAAAAGGAGGCACCCTAAATGTGGGGACCCAAAAAGTGGGGGACCCAAAAAGTGGGGGACCCCAAAAGTGGGGGCACTCCAAAGATAGGGACCCCAAAAGTGGGGGCACCCTAAAGGTGGGAGGGACCCCAAAAGTGGGGGCACCCCAAAAGGGGGGGACATCAGGGGTGGGGACCCCAAATGCGGGGGGAGCGAGAAGGTGGGGGTCGCCAGGGGCCGGTACCCCAAATGTGTGGGCACCCCAATGGTGGGGTACCCCAAAAGTGGGGCACCCCAGGGCTGGGGGACCCCAAAAGTGGGGCACCCCAGGGCTGGGGGCACCCCAAAAGTGGGGCACCCCAAAGGGGAGGAAACAAAATGTGGGGGACTCCAAAAGTGGGACACCCCAAAAGAGGGCACCTCAAATGTAGGGGGAGCCCAAAAGTGGGCACCCCAAAGGTGGGGGCCCCAAATTTGGGGGATTTCAAGGCTGGAGGACCCCAGGGGTGGGTGGGCTACAAATGTGAGGGCACCAGGGGTGGGGGCACCCCAAAGATGGGGTACCCCAAATGTTGGGACCCCAAAGGCGGGGGCACCCCAGGGGTGGGGGAAAACCAAATGCGGGGATTCCAAAGTGGGGGGCACCTCAAAAGTGGGGCACCCCAAATGTGGAGGCACCTCAAATGTGGGGGGACCCCAGAGCTGCAGAAATGCAGAGCTGGGGGTGCAGGGGGAAGGGGGATGGACTGGGGGGGCACTGGGAGCACTGGGAGGGCACTGCGGGGGTGTCCCCCCTGGAGGGTGGAGCCTGGGGGCGTTCATGACATTTTGGGGGGCATTGGGGGGGGCATTGGGGGGGTGAGAACACTTTGCAGGAGTCCATGGAGTTTGGGGGGATATTGGGGTTTGGGGGGGCGATTGGAGGGTGGGGGCCTGGGGCAGCCTGGGGGGTCTTGGGGGGACTTTGGTGCTCTGTGGGACACTGGGAGGGCGGGGGTCTTGGGGGGACAGTGGGTTTTGGGGGGCCATTGGGGACATTTTTGGGGCTCAATGGATTTTTTTAGGGCCATTGGGGTTTGGGGCCATTGGGGATTTTTGGAGCCATCAGGGTTTGGGGCCATTGAGGTTTTTGGGGGCCATTTTTGGGTCATTTGGGTTCTTCATGTTGGGGTTTGGGGGTCAATGGGGCTTTTGGGGCTATTGGGGCCATTTTTGGGGCTGTTGGGGTTTGGGGTCAGTGGGACTTTTGGGGCCATTGGGGTTTTTTGGGGCTGTTGGGGTTTTTGGGGTTTGGGGCCATTGAGGTTTTTTGGGGCCATTGTGGCCATTGGGGTTTGGGGTCAATGGGATTTGGGGTTTTTGGGGGTTGTGGCCATTGGGGTTTGGGGTCAATGGGATTTGGGGTTTTTGGGGGTTGTGGCCATTGGGGTTTGAGGCTGTTGCAGCTTGGGGCCATTGGGGTTTGGGCCCATTGGGGTTTCAGGACCGTCAGTCAGGGTGGGGGTCTCTGGGTGCGGGGTGTTGGCACTGGGGGCGTCTCTTGCCTGGTGGGACCCTTGGGTTGGGCTCTGGGGCCATCCCTGTGAGGGGTCCCTGGGGTCGGGGGGCACACGGGGGGTCCCTGAGCCACCCCCCCCCTACCTTTCCCAGGTGAGCAAGACGGGCGCTGAGGGTGCCGTGCTGGACGAGGCCAAAAACATCAACAAATCCCTGTCGGCGCTGGGCAACGTCATCTCTGCGCTGGCCGAGGGCACGGTGAGACCCCCGGAGCCCCCCCGAGCCCCCCGGAGCCCCCCGGGGGTCCTGGGAGAGCCTTGCCCAGCCCCCCCCAATCCTTCCCCTCCTGCTGAGCCCCCTCGGGGGTCCTGGGGTGGGGAGACCCCCCTGAGCCCCCCCCGTGTGTCCCACCCTGCTGAGCCCCCTGCAGGGGTTCTGGGAGGGGGACACCCCTCGACCCCCTGTGTCGCCAACCCGAGCCCCTGTCCCCGCTGTGTGTGTCCCCTGTCCCCCGTGTGTCTCTCTGTCCCCCATGTGTGCCCAACCCGAGCCCCTCGTCCCCCCCGTCCCACTCCCATGTGTCCCCCTGAGCCCCCTGCCCCCTGTTTGTCCCCAACCCGCCCCCCTTGTCCCCCGTGTGTGTCCCTGAGCCCGCTGTCCCCGTATGTCCCCAACCCCGCCCCCTGTCCCTCTGTCCCCCGTGTCCTCCTGAGCCCTCTGCTCCTCCCATGTCCTCCCGTATTCCCCCGAGCCCTTTGGCCCCCGTGTCCCACTCCCGTGTGTCCCCCCGTGTCCCCCCTCGCTGTCCCCCACCGAGACCCCCGTGTGTGTCCCTGAGCCCCCTGCCCCCCGTGTCCCACTCCCGCGTGTCTCTGATACCCTGTCCCCCTGTGTGTCCCCAACCCGAGCCCCCTGCCCACCCGCTGTCCCCCCGTGTCCCACTCCCGCGTGTCCCCCGTGTGTGTCCCTGAGCCCGCTGTCCCTATATGTCCCCAACCCGAGCCCCCTGCCCCTCCTGTGTCTCTCTGCCCCCACCCCGTGTCCCCAACCCGAGCCTGCTGTCCCTCGTGCCCCACTCCCGTGTGTGTCCCTGAGGCCCCTGCCCCCTCCGTGTCGCTGTGTCCCCCCGAGCCCGCTGTCCCCCGTGTGTGTCCCCGAGCCCCCTGTCCCCATTTGTCCCCAGCCCTGAGCCCGCTGTCCCCCGTGTGTGTCCCCCCGAGCCCCCTGTCCCCTTGTGGCTGTCCCTGAGCCCCCTGCCCACCCTCTGTCCCCCGTGTCCCACTTCCTCGCGTACGCCGCGTCCCCACGCTGTCCCCCGTGTCCCACTCCCGTGTGTGTCCCCTGTCCCCTCGTGTCCCCCCGTGTCCCCCTGAGCCCGCTGTCCCCATAAGTCCCCAACCCGAGCCCCCTGCCCCCTGTCCCCGAGTCCCCCGCCCTCCCGCTGTCCCCGTGTCCCTCCCCCGCGTGCTCCCGGTCCCCGCGGTGGTCCCGGTGCTGAGGCCGCCCCTCCCCCCGCAGAAGGCCTACGTGCCCTATCGCGACAGCAAGATGACGCGGATCCTGCAGGACTCGCTGGGCGGGAACTGCCGCACCACCATGTTCATCTGCTGCTCCCCGTCCAGCTACAACGACCAGGAGACCAAATCCACGCTCATGTTCGGCCAGAGGTGCGCCGGGGGGCGCCGAGACCCCCGAGCCACCCCCAGAGACCCCCTGAGACCCCCGGGAATGGGGGTGTCCAACCGCAGCCCCCAACACTGCCCCCCGAGCCACCCCGAGCCCCCTCAGAGATCCTCCTGAGCCCCCCGAGCCACCTCGAGCCCCCCGAACCCCCCTTTAATGGGGGTATCCCCCGAGCCCCCCGAGTTCCCCTGAGCCCCCCGGGAATGGGGGTGTCCAACTGCAGCCCCCAACACTGCCCCCCGAGCCACCCCGAGCCCCCCAGAGACCCCCCCGAGACCCCCAGAGCCACCTCGAGCCCGCCGGAGCCCCCCCTTTAATGGGGGTATCCCCCGAGCCCCCCGAGTTCCCCTGAGCCCCCCGGAATGGGGGTGTCCCCTGAGCCCCCCTGCTGCCCTCCGAGCCCCCCCAGAGCCCCCCGAACTGCCCCCGGAATGGGGGTGTCCAACCGCAGCCCCTCCCCCGGGTGTCCCCATGGAGCCACCGCCCCCCGCTCCTGCCCAGAGCCCCCCGAGAGCCCCCCGAGACCCCCCCGGGGCACCCGTGGAGGGCAGCGCACCCCAACAGCGCCCAGTGCACCCCGAATTCACACCGCGCACCCCAACCGTGCCTGCTGCCCCCCAAATTCACACCGCGCACCCCAACCGTGCCTGCTGCCCCCCAAATTCACACCGCGCACCCCAACAGCGCCCAGTGCACCCCGAATTCACACAGCGCACCCCAACAGCGCCTGCTACACCCCAAATTCACACAGCGCACCCCAACCGTGCCTGCTGCACCCCAAATTCACACAGCGCACCCCAGCCGTGCCTGCTGCCCCCCAAATTCACCCATAGTGTACCACTGCACCCCACCTGCCCCCAGTACACCCTGACAGTGCCTGCTGCCCCCCGAATTCACACAGCGCACCCCAACTACACTCAGTGCACCCCGACTGCCCCCAGTGCACCCCAACAGCGCCTGCTGCACCCCAACTTCACCCACGGAGTCCCAGACAAACCCTGGCTGTCCCCAAATTCAGCCGGTGCACCCCAACCTCACCCACTGCACCCCAACAGCGCCTGCTGCACCCCAACTACACTCAGTGCACCCCCACTGCTCCCAGGGCACCCCAATTTCACCCGTGGTGTACCAGCGCGCCCCAGCTGCTCCCAGTGCGCCCCAACAGCGCCTTGATGCACCCCGAATTCACCCAGTGCGCCCCAACAGCGCCTGCTGCACCCCAAATTCACACAGTGCACCCCAACAGCGCCTGCTGCACCCCAACTTCACCCATGGAATCTCAGCCGCATCCCTACGGCCCCCAGTGCACCCCAACTTCACCCAATGCACCCCAACAGCGCCTGCTGTACCCCGACTGTCCCCAGTACACCCCAATTGCCCTCAGTGCACCCCCACTGCCCCCCCTGCACCCCAAGTTCCCCCAGTGCACCCCAAATTCACCCATGGTGTCCCAGCCACACCTTGGCTGCCCCCAGTGCACCCCAACTTCTCCCAGTGCACCCTGAGTGCCCCCTGCACCCCAAATTCACCCAGTGCACCCCAAATTCACCCAGTGCACCCCGAGTGCCCCCAGTGCACCCCAAATTCACCCAGTGCACCCCCGAGTGCACCAGTTTTGGGGTCCCAGTTTTGGGATGCCAGTTTGGGGGTGCCAGTTTTGAGGTGCCAGTTTTGAGGTGCCAGTTTGGGGTGCCAGTTTTGGGTGCCAGTTTGGGGTGCCAGTTTTGGGGTGCCAGTTTTGGGATGCCAGTTTGGGGTGCCAGTTTGGGGTGCCTGTTTGGGGTGCCAGTTTTGGGGTGCCAGTTTTGGGGTGCCAGTTTAGGGGTGCCTGTCTGGGGGTGCAAGTTTGGGGTACCAGTTTTGGGGTGCCAGTTTTGGGGTGCCAGTTTTGGGGTGCCAGTTTTGGGGGTGCCAGCTTTGCGGTGCCTGTTTGGGGTGCCAGTTTAGGGGTGCCTGTCTGGGGGTGCAAGTTTGGGGTACCAGTTTTGGGGTGCCTGTTTGGGTTCCAGTTTAGGGGTGCCAGTTTGGGGTGCCAGTTTTGGGGTGCCCGCAGGGCCAAGACCATCAAGAACACGGCCTCGGTGAACCTGGAGCTCACGGCCGAGCAGTGGAAGAAGAAATTCGAGAAGGAGAAGGAGAAGAACAAAGCGCTGAGAGAGAGCCTGGCCCGGCTGGAGGCGGAGCTGAGCCGCTGGAGGAGCGGTGAGGGCACCCCAAAATGGGGGCACCCCCGAAATGGGGGAACCTTGAAAATGGGGGCACCGAAAATGGGGGCACCTCAAAATGGGGGGGCACCGAAAACGGGGGCACCCCCAAAATGAGGGCACCCTGAAAATGGGGGAGCACCGAAAATGGGGGCACCGAAAATGGGGGCACTCCCAAAATGGGGGAACCCCGAAAATGGGGGAGCACCGAAAATGGGGGCGCCCCAAAAATGGGGGGGCACCGAAAATGGGGGCACCCCCAAAATGGAGGCACCCTGAAAATGGGGGGGGCACCGAAAATGGGGGAACCCCGAAAATGGGGGCACCCCCAAAATGGGGGCACCCCCAAAATGGGGGCACCCTGAAAATGGGGGAACCCCCAAAATGGGGGCACCCCCAAAATGGGGGCACCCTGAAAATGGGGGAACCTCCAAAATGGGGGCGCCCCCAAAATGGGGGCACCCCAAAAATGGGGGCGCACCCAAAATGGGGGCACCCCCAAAATGGGGGAACCCTGAAAATGGGGGCACCCCAAAAATGGGGGCACCCCAAAAATGTGGGAACCCCGAAAATGGGGGCACCCCCAAAATGGGGGAACCCCGAAAATGGGGGAGCACCGAAAATGGGGGCACCCCCAAAATGGGGGCACCCTGAAAATGGGGGCACCTCAAAATGGGGGGGCACCGAAAACGGGGGCACCCCCAAAATGAGGGCACCCTGAAAATGGGGGAGCACCGAAAATGGGGGCACCGAAAATGGGGGCACTCCCAAAATGGGGGAACCCCGAAAATGGGTGAGCACCGAAAATGGGGGCGCCCCAAAAATGGGGGGGCACCGAAAATGGGGGCACCCCCAAAATGGAGGCACCCTGAAAATGGGGGGGGCACCGAAAATGGGGGAACCCCGAAAATGGGGGCACCCCCAAAATGGGGGCACCCTGAAAATGGGGGAACCCCCAAAATGGGGGCACCCCCAAAATGGGGGCACCCTGAAAATGGGGGAACCTCCAAAATGGGGGCGCCCCCAAAATGGGGGCACCCCAAAAATGGGGGCGCACCCAAAATGGGGGCACCCCCAAAATGGGGGAACCCTGAAAATGGGGGCACCCCAAAAATGGGGGCACCCCAAAAATGTGGGAACCCCGAAAATGGGGGCACCCCCAAAATGGGGGAACCCCGAAAATGGGGGAGCACCGAAAATGGGGGCACCCCCAAAATGGGGGCACCCTGAAAATGGGGGGGCACCGAAAATGGGGGCACCCTGAAAATGTGGGAACCCCGAAAACGGGGGCACCCCCAAAATGAGGAAACCCTGAAAATGGGGGCACCCTGAAAATGGGGATATCCCCAAAATGGGGGCACCCCCAAAATGGGGGCACCCCCAAAATAGGTGGGCACCGAGATTGGGGGCACCCCGAGATTGGGGAGACCCCGAGAGCTGGGGGGACACCCTGAGATTGGGGGCACCCCGAAAATGGGGGGATCCGAAAATGGGGGCGCCACGAGATTGGGGAGACCCCGAGAGCTGGGAGGGCACCCGAGATTGGGGAAACCCCGAAACTGGGGGGGACCCCGGGAGCTGGGGGCACTCCGTGGCACCCCGAGATTGGGGGCACCCCGAGATTGGGGGGGGTCCCTGAGATTGGGGGCATCCAGAGATCTGGGGGGACCCCGAGAGCTGGGGGAGGACCCCCACATCTGGGGGGGACTCCGGGGCACCCCGACATCTGGGCGTGGACCCCGAGATTGGGGGCACCCCGAGAGCTATGGGGGACCCTGGGGCCCCCCGAGAGCTGGGGAGGCACCCCGAGATTGCGGGGACAGCCCGACATCTGGGGGAGACCCTGGGGCACCCCACAGGCCCCCAGCCCCGCTGGGGAAACTGAGGCACAGTCTGCCCCATAGGGGGGCACCCTGGGACCGGGAGGGCCATCAGGAGATGTGGGGGGACCCCAAAGGGAGGGGACCCCAACTGTGGGAAGGGGATCCCAAGTCTGGGGAGGGAGGGGACCCCAGATGTGGGAAGGGCCCCCAAATACTGGAGGGGACCCCAACTGCGGGGAGGGGACCCCAAGTCTGGGGAGGAACCCCAGCCATGGGGAGGGACCCCAGATGTGGGAAGGGGACCCCAAAAGCCCCCAGTGGAGACCTCGAGGCCACGTCCTTCATTGAAGGAGGCTGAGCTGGGAGGGGACCCCAACCCCTGGGGACACCCCGAGATCCGGAACAGGGACCCCACCCCAGAGATACCCGGAGATCGGGGGTGCCCCCAGCCCTGGGACACCCCACAATTGGGAGGACCCCACCCCAGGGACACCCCGAGATCCTGGGGTACCCCCACCCTTAGGGCACCCCGAGACTGGGGGGACCCCCACCCCAGGGACACCCCGAGATCGGGGGTACCTCGCTCCTGAAGGGCACCCCAAAATCGGGGGGGTACCCCATCCCTCGAGGGGGTCTCTGAGGCCGTGCCCCCCCCAGGCGAGGCCGTGCCCGAGACCGAGCAGCTGAGCGAGGCCGAGGCGGGCACGGGGCCGGGCGAGGGCCCGGGGGGCGCCCCCGAGGAGCCCCCCCTGAACGACAACAGCTCCTCCATCGTCATCCACATCTCGGACGAGGAGCGCCACAAGTACGAGGAGGAGATCCGCAAGCTCTACAAGCAGCTGGACGACAAGGTGGGGACCCCCGGAACAGAGGGGACCCCCCGGAGCTGCCAGGAGCCCCCCAGACCTGCCAGGGACCCCCAAGAGCCCTGAGAGCCCCAGGACACCCGGGGACATCCCAGTGTGCCCAGCAGCCCCCAGAGCCTCAGCGTGGCGGGACTGGGACCCCCTGTTAGCTCCCAGTGCCCCCCAGTTCCCCCCAGTTCCTCCCAGTTCCCCTTAATTTCCCCCTGGCAGCTCCCAGTTCTGCCCAGTTCCCTCCTGGCAGTTCCCAGTTCCCTCCAGTTCCCCCAGTTGCCCCCAGATCCCCCTTGGAGCTCCCAGTGCCCCCCAGTTCCCCCAGTTCCCCCCTGGCAGTTCTCCCAGTTCCCCCAGTTGCCCCCAGTTCCCCCTGGCAGCTCCCAGTTCCCCCCAGTTCCCCCAGTTCCCTCCTGGCGGTTCCCTGTTCCCCTCAGTTTCCCCCAGTTCCCCCCAGCCCCCCGGTGACCCCTGTGCCTCCCTGTCCCCCCCTGTCCCCCCCTGTCCCCCCAGGATGACGAGATCAACCAGCAGAGTCAGATCATGGAGAAGCTCAAGCAGCAAATGCTGGACCAGGAGGAGGTGAGGGCCCTGCCCCTCCCCCCCCACCGTGAGACCCCCTCTGTGTGACCCCCCCGGACCCCCCCCAGGGCCTGGGACCCCCCCGGGACCCCACCCCAGCCTCCCCTGGGCCCCTCATCCTCAGTGCCTGGGACCCTCCAGAACCTGAGCCCCGGGACCCCCCCAGGCCTCCCTTGAGACCCCCTCGGGACCCCCCCGGGACCCCCATTGTGACCCCAGGCTGACTCTGCCACTTTGGGACTGGCCCCCGGGACCCCCCATGACCTCTCAAACCCCCCAGGACCCCGAACCTCTGCCCCTGGACCCCTGGGTCTCCTGGGGGACCCTCCCATGACCTCTGGGCCCCCCACTCTGACCCCTGGGACCTCACCATGACTTCTGGGACCCCCACTCTGATCCCTGGGATGCCCACCATGACCTGTGGGACCCCCACTCTGATCCTTGTGTCCCCACCATGACCCCTGGGATGCCCACCATGACCCCTGGGACCCCTCACTATGACCCTGTGCCCCCCACTCTAATCCCTGGGACCCCCACCATGACCCCAGGGCCCCTCTGGGCCCCCCACTCAGCCCCCTGTGCCCCCACCATGACCCCTGGGACCCCCACTCTGACCTCTTTGACCCCACCATGACCCCTGGCATGCCCACCATGACCCCCGAGACCCGATCATGACTCCGGGGACCCCTAAACTGACCCTTGGGACCCCCACCATGACCCCTGGGACTCCCACCGTGACCCTTGGGATGCCCACCACGACCCCTGGCACCCCTGCCCTGATCCCTGGGATGCCCACCATGACCTCTCAGACCCCCACTCTGATCCCTGGGACCCCGTCATGACACGTGGGACCCCTGCTCTGATGCTCGGCATGCCCACCAAGATTCCTGTGCCCCCCATTCTAATCCCTGGGACCCCCACCATGACCCCAGGGCCCCTCTGGCTCCCCAACTCTGATTGCTGGAATGCCCACCATGACCTGTGGAACCCCCACTCTGATCCCTGGCGTGCCCACCATGACCTGTGGAACCCCCACCATGACCCCTGGCATGCCCACCGTGACCCCTGAGACCCTCCCATGACCTCTGGGACCCCACCATGACCCCAGGGCCCCTCTGGGCCCCCCACTCTGCCCCCTGTGCCCCCCCGTGCCCCCCGCCCTGACCCGGTGCCCGGTGCCCGGGCAGGTGCTGGCGGCGGCGCGGGGCGGGGGCGAGGCTGCCCGCCGGGAGCTGGCGGCGCTGCGGGCCGAGCACGGCGCGGCGCGGGCCGAGGTCACCGAGGTGCTGGCGGCGCTCGAGGAGCTCGCCCGGAGCTACGACCGCAAGGCCCAGGAGGCCGAGGACACCGGGAGGCACAACCGGCGGCTGGCGGACGAGCTGGCCCGCACCGAGGTGGGGACACCGGGACGGACACTGGGACACCGTGACAGACACTGGGACACTGGGACACCAGGACAGACAGCGGGACACAGGGACGGACACCAGGACAGAGGGACGGACACTGGGACACCGGGACAGACAGCGGGACACAGGGACAGACACCAGGACAGAGGGACGGACACTGGGACACCGGGACAGACAGGGGGTCAGGGACACCGGGAGGCACAACCGGCGGCTGGCGGACGAGCTGGCCCGCACCGAGGTGGGGACACAGGGACGGACACCGGGACACCGGGACAGACAGTGGGACACAGGAACAGCCTGGGACACTGGGATGGACACCAGGACAGACAGTGGGACACAGGGACAGACACCGGGACAGACAGCAGGACAGACACCAGGGACACCGGGACAGACCACAGGGTCAGGGACACTGGGACACCGGGACAGGCGAGGGGCCAGGGACACCGGGACAGACACCAGGACAGACACCAGGAGAAACACCGGGACAGGCTGAACTGCCACAGGGACATTGCGACACTGGGACAGACGCCGGGACAGACACTGGGACAGACAGCAGGGCACTGGGGGACCAGGGACACCAGGACAGACACCGGGACACTGGGACACCAGGACAGACAGGGGGCTAGGGACACCGGGAGGCACAACCGGCGGCTGGCCAGTGAGCTGGTCCACACCAAGGTGGGGACACCGGGACGGACAGCGGGACACTGGGACACCGGGACGGACACTGGGACACAGGGACAGTCCGGGACACTGGGATGGACACTGGGACGGACACTGGGACAGACACGGGGACAGCCCAGGACAGCCACCAGGGCATCCACTGGGACACTGGGGGAAAGGGACAGACACGGAGACACCGAGACAGACAGGGGGCCAGAGACACCGGGACAGACAGTGGGACACCGGGACAGACAGTGGGACACCGGGACAGACAGGGGGATAGGGACACCGGGACAGACACCGGGGCATCCACTGGGACACTGGGACAGACATCAGGACAGACAGCAGGACACCGGGACAGACCACAGGGTCGGGGACACCGGGACAGGCGAGGGGCCAGGGACACCGGGACAGACACCAGGACAGACACCAGGACAGCCTGCGGGGCCACAACCCCACTGGAAAACCCACACGGAGCCCATCGGGACCCTCACCCTCTGCCACAGCCCCCCCAAAGCCCCCAGCCCCAAACTGGGATGCTGGGAGCCGGGGACACCCCAAAACAGGAGCCTCAGACTGGGGAGCCCCCAAACCCCAAACTGGACCCCAAACAGGGGCACCCCCTCCCCTCAAGCCACACCCCAAAATGAGATTCCCCTCGACCAGAACAGAGGGTTCCCCCTTGCCTCAAACCAGTGCCCAAACTGGGAACCCAGCCCTGAACTGGGGTGCCAGGCTGGGTGCTCCCCTCGGGTGGGACCTTGGGGTGCCAGGGCTGGTGCCAGGGTGGTGGTTCCAGGATTCCTGAGGGGCACTGGGGGTGCCAGGATGGGCGGGACTGGGCAGCACTGGGCAGTACTGGGCGGTACTGGGAGACACTGGGAGGTACTGGGCAGCACCGGGAGGTACTGGGGTGTGCCAGGGCGTGCTGGGGGTGCCCGGTGTGGGTACCCGGGCAGCGGGGGCTCAGGCAGGGGCAGCTGGGGCACAGGATGTGCTGGGTGTGAGGGCACAGGGGATGCCAGGGCTGTCGGGGGGCACAGAGGGCACAGGGGGCACAGGGGCTGCCAGGTCTGTCAGGGACAGCAGCGAGGGGCACAGGGGGTGCCCGGCACTGTTGGGGTGCTCATGTGCGGGGGTGCCCGGGAGGTGCCGCAGGATGTCCCGGCTGCGCCCTGGTAGCCCGGGGGCACCAGGGGGTGGCGGTGCCGCTGTCCGCGGTGCCAGCCCAGCCCTGTCACTGTCACTGTCGCTGTCCCCGGTGCCAGCCCTGTCATTGTCGCTGTCGCTGTCCCCGGTGCCAGCCCAGCCCTGTCACTGTCGCTGTCGCTGTCCGCGGTGCCAGCCCTGTCGCTGTCGCTGTCCGCGGTGCCAACCCTGTCACTGTCGCAGGCCACCACGCTGTCGCTGGAGTCGGAGCTGTCGCGGGCACGGGAGCTCGGGGGGCAGCAGCGGCGCCGCGCGGCCGAGGTGCTCAACGGGCTCCTGAGGGACCTGAGCGAGCTCAGCGCCCTCGTGGGCAGCGGCGACATCAAACTGGTGAGGGCACCGGGGCACGGGGGGCACGGGGGGGCACGGGGAGCATTGGGGGTCTCGGGGGGCATGAGGGGCACGGAGGGCACAAGGTGGAAGGGGTGGGGTTCTGTGCCCTGTGGGACGTGCCCCTGCCGTGCCCTCCCCACGTGTGGGGTGTCCCTGCCATGCCTGTGCCATGTCTGTGCCATGCTGTGCCACGCTGTGCCTGTGCCATGCAGTGCCCACGGCGGAGCCGTGCCATGTCACACCCAGCTGTGTCGTGCCCATCCCGTGTCCCTTCCATGCCCATTCCGTGCCCATTCTGTGCCCATTCCGTGTCCCCGTGATGCCCGTGCCACCACACCCCTGTGAGTGCCACACCCACCTCGTGCCAGGCGGTGCTGCCTGTGCCATGCCATGCCCATGACTTGCCAGTGCCATGCCCCTGCACTGCCCATGTCATCCCCCGTGTGTGCCGTCCCGTGCCACACTGTGCCCGAGACATGCCTGCACCATTCAGTGCCATGCTGTGCTGTGCCATGCCCATGCCATGCTGTACCTGAGTGTGGTACACACCTGTGCCGTGCTGTGCCGTGCCATACCCATGCTGTGCTGTGCCATGCCATGTTGTGCCATATCCATGCTGTGCTGTGCCATGCTGTGATGTGCATGCCATGCCATACCCACACTCTGCCATGCTGTGCCATTCCTGTGCCATGCCATACCCACACTGTGCCATTCCTGTGCCCGCTGCCCTGCCATGCCGTGCTGTACCGTGCCATACCATGCCATACCCACACTGTGCCCTGCTGTGCCATGTGGTACCCTGCCATGCCATACCCACACTGTGCCATGCCATGCCATGCCATGCCATATCCACATTGTGCCCTGCCGTGCCGTGCCATACCCACACTGTGCCATGCCATGCTATGCTGTGCCGTATTGTGCCATACCATACCCACACTGTGCCCTGCCGTGCCATGCCATGCCATACCCACATTGTGCCCTGCCGTGCCGTGCCATACCCACACTGTGCCATGCCATGCTATGCTGTGCCGTATTGTGCCATACCATACCCACACTGTGCCCTGCCGTGCCATGCCATGCCATACCCACATTCTGCCCTGCTGTGCCGTGCCGTGCCATACCCACACTGTGCCCTGCGGTGCCCTGCGGTGCCAGCCGGTGGAGGTGAGCGGTGCCATCGAGGAGGAGTTTGCCGTTGCCCGGCTCTACATCAGCAAGATCAAGTCGGAGGTGAAGTCGGTGGTGAAGCGCTGCCGGCAGCTGGAGAACCTGCAGGTGGAGTGCCACCGCAAGCTGGAGGTGACGGGCAGAGAGCTGTCCTCGTGCCAGCTGCTCATCTCCCAGGTGTGCCAGGGCGGGCAGGGCACTGCCAGGGGACTCTGGGTCCGGGGGCACAGGGGTTTGTGTCTCTGGGATTTGGCGGCACAGGGTTTGGTGGCCCCAGGATCTGGTGGCACAGGGTTTTGTGTCCCTGGGGTTTGGTGACACCAGGGTCTGGCAGCTCCAGGGTTTGGCAGTTCCAAAGTTTGGCAGCTGAAGGCTTTGGTGGCCCCAGAATTTGGTGGCCTGGGGCTCTGTGACACAGGTTTTGGTGGCACAAGGTTTAGTGGCTCAGGGTTGGGTGGCTCCAGGATCTGGTGGCACAGGGTTTTGTGTCCCTGGGGTTTGGTGACACCACGGCCTGACAGCTCCAGGATTTGGCAGCTCAAAGCTTTAGTGGCTCCAGAGTTTGGTGGCCCCAGGGCTCTGTGACCCAGGTTTTGGTGGCCCAAGGTTTAGTGGCTCTGTGATTTGGTGACTTAAGGTTTAGTGTCCCTGGGATTTGGTGACACCAGGGTTTGACAGCTCCAAAGTTTGGTGGCCCCAGAATTTGATGGCCTGAAGGTCTGTGACCCAGGTTTTGGTGTCCCCAGACTTTGGTGGCCTGGGGGTTCTGTGACTCGGGGTTTGGTGGCCCAAGGTTTAGTGGCTCCAGAGTTTGGTGGCTCAGAATTTTGTGTCCCTGGGATTTGGTGACACCAAGGCTTGGTGGCTCTGAGGTTTGACAACTGAAAGCTTTGGTGTCCCCAGAATTTGGTGACTATGGGGTTCTGTGACCCAGCTGCTGGTGGCTTCAGGGTTTGGTGGCCTGGGTGTTCCGTGACCCAGGGTTTGGTGGCCCCAGAGTTTGGTTTCGCTGGGGTTGGGTCACCCTGGATTTCTCAGCCCTGGGTTTGGTGGCACCAGAATTTATTGGTCCAAGGGTTTGGTGGCCCTGCGTTTGGTGACCCCAGGGTTCAGGGGTCCTGGAGTTTGGGGACCCAGGGTTTGGTGACCCTGGGTCTGGTTTCCCTGGGGGTTTGGTGACCCTGGATTTCTCAGCCTGGGTTTGATGGAACCAGAGTTTATTGGTCCAAGGGTTTGGTGACCCCAGGGTTCAGTGAGCCTGGAGTTTGGGGACCCAGGTTTGGTGACCTGGGGGTTGGACTCCCCTGGGGGTTTGGGGACCCAGGGTTTGGTGACTTGGGGGTTTGGTGACCTGGGGGTTGGACTCCCCTGGGGGTTTGGGGACCCAGGGTTTGGTGGCCCAGGATTTGGGGACCCAGGGTTTGGTGACTTGGGGGTTTGGTGACCTGGGGGTTTGACTCCCCTGGGCTGGGGGTTTGGTGGCTCTGGCCGTGCCATTGGGGGTGGCCTGGAGATTTTGGGGGGACATTCCTGCGGCTCTCGGGGTCAGGTGCCCCTGGGGGCGTTGGGGGCCACCCGGGGTGGTCCTGGGGCTGGGGGCTGCCAGGGTGGTGCCCCGCGGGTGTTGGGGGATGCTGTGGAGTGGGCATCGGGAGCAGGGTGGGCACCGGGAGCGGGGTGGGCACGGGGAGAGGGACGGGCACCATGAGTGGGGCGGGCACCGGGAGCGGGGTGGGCACCGGGAGTGGGATGGGCACCAGGAGCAGGGTGGACACCGGAAGCAGGGTGGGCACGGGCAGCGGGATGGGCACGGGGAGCGGGGTGCCCGCGGGTGTCGGGGGGATGCTGCGGGGTGGGCACGGGGAGCGGGATGCCCGCGCGGGCCGGGCGTGCCGGCGCCCCCGGCCGAGGCTGAGGCGGTGCCGGTGCCGCTGCAGCACGAGGCCAAGATCCGCTCGCTGACCGAGTACGCGCAGAGCCTGGAGCTGCGCAAGCGGCACCTGGAGGAGGCGCACGACGCGCTCGGGGAGGAGCTGGCGAGGCTGCAGGCGCAGGGTGGGGGCACGGGGGGCGCGGGGACACTGCGGGGGGCACGGGGCGCTCGGGGGGCACGGGCGACGCGGGACAGTGTGGGGGCAAGGGGGGCACGGGGGGCTCGGGGGGCTCGGGGGGCTTGGGGGCAGTGCGGGAACACGGCGGGCACGGGGGGCTCGGGACACTGCGGGGGGCACGGGGGACTTGGGGACAATGCGGGGGGCACTGGGAGAGTGTGGGGGGCATGGGGACAGTGCGGAAACACGGGGGGCGCGGGGACAATGGGGGGGTACGGGTGGCTTGGGGACAGTCAGGAGCACGGGGGACGCGGGAGGCTTGGGAGTCAGGGGGCGTCGGGGGCATGGTGGGAACGGGAGTGTGGGGGGAGTTTGGGGGGGCTCGAGGGGCTCAAGGGTATGGGGGACAATGGGGTGGCACAGGGGGGTCGGGGGATGGGGGGGACAGGGGGGGCTGGGGGAGTATGGGGTGATACAGAGGGCTCAGGGGTGGGGGGAGAGTATAGGGGGCTGGGGGCCATGGAGGGGATTGGGGGGCACAGGGGTGGGGGGAAAAGGGGGTCTTGGGGAATATGGGGGATCTGGGGGCCATGGAGGGGATTGGGGCGCTGGGGAGTGCACAGGGTGACACGGGGGGCTGGGGGAGTACGGGGGAGCCAGGGAGTGCACAGGGGGGCTCGGGGGGCGCTGAGGGGTCCCTGTCCTGCCCGGCCCTGCAGAGGCTGCACAGGGGGCAGCTCGGAAGCAGCGCGAGCAGGATGAGACCCAGGACACGGACGAGGTCAAGGTGAGGGGGGCAGGGGGGGCACAGCCACCCTGGGGGGCTCAGGGACCCTGAAGGGTGTGGGGGGGCAGCTGGGGGTTCTTACAGAGTGTGGGATGTGCTCGAGGTGGATGAGGGTCCCTGGGGTCCTCGGGTGTGGGGTCCCCAAGGGCGTTGGGGTATGGAGTCCCGGGGAGTGCTGGGATGTGTGGGGTCCCTGGAGGGTGTTGGGGTCTCTGAGAGGTTTTGGGGTGTGTGGGTCTCTGGGAGTGTGGGCTGTGGGGTTCCCGGGGGGTGTTGGGGTGTTGGGTCCCCAGGAGGTGCTGTGGTGGGAGGTGCTGGGGTGCCCAGGGAATGTTGGGGTGCCCGGGGTGCCCAAGCTGAGGCCCCGTGGGCGCAGGCGGCGCTGGAGCTGCAGCTCGAGAGCCAGCGCGAGGCCCAGCACAAGCAGCTGGCGCGGCTGCGGGACGAGGTCAACGAGCGGCAGAAAACCATCGATGAGCTGAGGGAGTGAGTGAGCTCGGCCCTGAGGCCACCCAACCATCATCCATCCATCCATCCATCCATCCATCCATCCATCCATCATCCATCCATCCATCCATCCATCCATCCATCCATCATCCATCCATCCATCCATCCATCCATCCATCCATCCATCCATCCATCATCCATCCATCATCCATCCATCATCCATCCATCCATCCATCCATCATCCATCCATCCATCCATCCATCCATCCATCCATCCATCCATCATCCATCCATCATCCATCCATCCATCCATCATCCATCCATCCATCCATCCATCCATCCATCCATCCATCCATCATCCATCCATCATCCATCCATCATCCATCCATCCATCCATCCATCCATCATCCATCCATCCATCCATCCATCCATCCATCATCCATCCATCATCCATCCATCCATCCATCATCCATCCATCCATCCATCCATCCATCCATCCATCCATCCATCCATCATCCATCCATCATCCATCCATCCATCCATCATCCATCCATCCATCCATCCATCATCCATCCATCCATCATCCATCCATCCATCCATCCATCCATCCATCCATCCATCCATCATCCATGCATCCATCCATCCATCCATCATCCATGCATCCATCCATCATCCATCCATCCATCCATCCATGCATCCATGCATCCATGCATCCATCCATCCATCATCCATCCATCATCCATCCATCCATCATCCATCCATCCATCCATCATCCATCCATCATCCATCCATCCATCATCCCTCCATCCATCCATCCATCCATCCATCCATCCATCCATTCATCCATCATCCATCATCCATCCATCCATCC